>NC_136877.1:30902806-31147806 GCF_949152265.1 Phoxinus phoxinus
GTTACAGAGTTTGTTTTGGCAGCATTTGGAGACCTGAAACTCTCAGATATGCAGCAACGTATACATACGTACACACACACACACACACACACACACATCTCACACAAACACAAGCTGAACTGTGCGATCCTCTTATGGGACACAGACAGTGGGTAACTGAGTTCGCTGAAGGAAAAATATTAGTTCTCAGTATTGCTCTCAGACTTTCTGGGTACTACTGTCATAGTGGCCTTGATCCTGTTGGATTTAGACTGATTTGGGATGACTGAGCTTGTCGGCAGAGGGAACACCTGACCCACACAAACTCATTATCACAGATGAACAGATGTGAAAATATCTAGAATTTCTTCAGTCATTTGAAATAATGTGTCCTTTATTATCAACTTGTCTGTCAACTTTTGGACAAACAAAATAGTGGATGCCTATTCTTGCTTGAATCTACATACTGTGGATGCTTTTTGTGTTTTCTTAAAAAAAAAAAAAAAAAACTGCCAACTGTTTTGAATGCCAAATTTTGACATTCATTGTTGATTTGCTGTTGCCTTTCAGTTGAGATTGTGGATTTTGGAGATGGGCCTTCCTTAGCTTCATAATATCCTACAGATTCAACTATTAAGGAATGTTTACATATACCAGGGGAATAAATGTAAATGGATGAAAATGAAAGATCTTAAAAGTGAAAATGTACTTTCATCGATTTCCCATCGTCTTTCTCAGATCTTGACCAAATAGCTCTGTGGCTTCTCTCATCTGAGGTTGTATATTCACGAATGGATGTACTCATGCATCTTAGCTCACATCGCAGTAAATTGATTTGCTCAAAAGGATTGTTTCTGTTCCATGAGAATGCTTAGTGAAAGTGGGAAGTATTTGTGTCTAATGAAGCCATAGGCATAAACATTCAATTTAGATTGCAATTCCTATGCGCCTCTCTGGGTTTTCAGCACTCATTGAGTGTTACAGTGTGACTGAACTTACACGGTTGGAGATTATGTGCTGCCTTTCTGTACCAGTGTTTGTGAGAATAAATCATTTTACATTTAATATGCTTCCTGTGTAACATTTTTCCAAATTGTTGAGGAAACTCCTGTACATGTAGGTCATAGGTCACAGGACATGAGGCTTCATTCTGCAGAGTGAGACTAGCAGATTCATTTATAACAGACAAATGTGTTGCCTTACCACAGTAGCAAATCTCAATAAACATGAACCAACATTATGAACTCAGACAGAACATTGCTTTTATTTTAAAATGTTCATTTGCAAATGTTTGTGAAGTTATATCTGGCATTGCCAAATATGAAGGCTGATTAGAATTACCCATGATTCTATGTACCTTTATTTTGGCTTCAATTCAAAGCATCAGCGGCGACACAAGTAATAACATTCATAGGTCTTGGTCTCATTTCCTTTAAGGATTACTCTTAATTCTCCCAAAGCATGATAGGATTTGTGATCTAGCAGAGAGCACAACTGCCGCTATGAACCACTCTCAGGTTATATAGCTAGAATTTTTAAACCGTTTAATATTATATTCAGACATTTACAAATGCTATCCGCTGACATTGTCATTATTTACTCATGTTGATCCAAACACACAAGACTTACATTCATTCTTTCTTCTGCTGAACACAAAAGACGGTATTATGGGTAACCAAACAGTTGATGGAGCCCATTGACTTTCATAGTATTTTTATGGAATAAAAGTAACTATGGAGTAACTATGGAAGCCAATGGGGTCCATCAACTGTTTGGTTACCCATAATACCGTCTTTTGTGTTCAACAGAAGAAAGAAACTCCATACAGGTTTGGACCGACATGAGAGTGAGTAAATGACAGAATTTTCATTTTTAGGTAAACTATCCCTTTAATATGTGAATAAATTAAATCTTCAGAAAATGTGGAGTACACAGCTTGATTCATTTCGATTACTTTCACAATATCTTTGATGCGCATACTTTCAAATGGATGGACAAAAAAAAAATCTTCATTTGTATTCTGAAGATGAACAAAGGACTTAGTAAATGATGAACACTTCTTGGTGATTTATTTCTGTATCAAGTCACTTGCTAATGTTCAATTTTTGCAACTTAAGAATGGAAATACACAAAATGCTTAAAAAAAGATGTTTATTTAATGAAACAAAAGTCAATCAGAAACAGCACCATTGCGGGATGATCTGGAATAAGCAGACTGATAGACTACAGTGATGGAGGATCTCAACACACTCCCTCCATGGGCTCAATTATTTCTCCCACTGAAACACAGCAAACACATTTACCCGCATTTTCCTGTTAATGTCAGTTTTTGAGTAGATAAAGCAAACTAGAGTCATTTCACAAACAAAACACGTAAAAAGGCGAAGTCTAACTTGCTGGATATTTCTTTTTTGTGCCGTTTACGTTACCTGTGGTCAGGTGTGTGAACGTATCTTGTGCGGTATCGTTGGGTAGCGAGACACCCATGGCCTTTCGGATACCATAAACACTGCACACGTCACCGGGGGTCACCTGACTGGTCAAATGGGCCAGGTTACCAGTAACTTTCTCCGCTGCAATAAGAATGGTGGGGGTTAGAAGTTATCAAAACTGTGCAAAGTATATCTTCTTTTAAACAGCTGCTGAAACCCACAGGCCTGTTAATGTGCAACAACACTGACTCACTACAACTCCTTGAGTAAGGAAAACTAAAAACACATGAGACAGGAAACATGTTAGTGTTTGTCTAGCATTATCTGATAGAGTGAGTGAGAGCAGTGAACCGGTCATCATAGGTCATATGTTATGTTTGTGCGTACCAAGCTGCAGCTCTTTAGCAGTAGGAACCAGTAGGCAGATGATGTTAGGAGGCTGTTTGGCACTCAGTCTCTCTTTCTGAACCTTCTGCAGCTCCCTCAGCAACACCGTCGTCTCATCCAGCTTCTGTTGGAAATGCTCTGCTTCTAAGGGAGGAAGAGAAGTTTTTACTGAGATAAATCCATTTGCTGATATATACTGTAGATGAGAAATTGAATAAATTGTGAAAGATGCATCTCAAGAAAACAAAACGGTTTAACTGGAAAAACATCTAAAGAGTCTGATCACATCTAAAATGACGAAACAGGATTTATCCATATTTCAAACTACACTTTCAGAAACAGGAGATTCTCACCTTCTGTGTTGAAGCTCTCAGGAAGCAGGTCAGGATTCAAACCCACAGAACTGAGGGCCGTCACACTACCACCACTGCTGGGATCTGACGCAACAACCTGCAGAAACATGCGTGAAAAGACGTGAAAAGGGGGGCATGGACTGACTCCAGGCCAGAAATGTGCTCACAAAAGTGCGAGCATCTCAAGTCATGTCACTTTTTTTATTGGACTATTTGTGCCTGTGTGTATTCACTACCACTCAAAGGCAAAATACACAGCAAAGCTGCAAAAGTAATACTGTCAAATATTTTTCTAATTTAAAATAATGGTTTACTATTTTTTATATACTTTTAAAATGTAATTTGTTCCTAGAAATCACACAATCCTTCATAAATAATTCAAAAACATTTCTTATTATTAAAATGGTTGTGCTGCTTAATGTTGTTGTGGAAACAATGAAACATTTATTATTATTATTTTTCAGAATTGTTCTCAGGATTTTGTAATATTTTTACTGTCATTTCTTTAAAATAAAATAACGTTAAAATATCAGCGAACCCAAACTTTTGAAAAGTATGGCAAAAAAAAAAAAAAAACGAATTATAGCATTATATACAGTTTGTTATTTGAATGTACCGACAGCATTATTATTTGGCTGTTCATTTCTGTTTTGTATAATCTACAAAGCACAATCAAATTCCTTTCACGTGGCACGTACCCCATGGAACCAGCCTAGATATCCCGTCAGCGGTAAGTACACAGTGTTGGGAATCGCTAGATAAAAAGCTTGTTGGGTCTTCTTGGGATAAAACTATGAATTATCCACTAGCTATAATATGTGATACTTAGACTGCTAAAAACAGTGTTGAACAGTAGCACCACCCTGCTAAGGTATGCTAGCTGAACCGCAGTCACACACAGATTAATGCTGCAGTATGTTCATAGACGACCCATGCTTACCTTTCCTTCTACGTCCACAGCACCCTCACACACATACATCAGTGTTAGTGAAGGAGGAAGTCAAAAAACGACAGGGGGGGAGAGTGTGTTGGTGTGTGTCTGGGCAAATATTCTTTCCATTAGTGTGTGAAAGTTGGTTGGTGTTGTTGACACAGCTGCTGCAGAGCAGGGAGTCTGCGGTCCTGACGCTGCCTTTAAATACCACGTTTGTGTCTTCACTTCAACTCAAGTGAGCTGTACTCTAGTATGCACTTGTAAATGTTTTAATCTCATTCTGAGGATATGAGAGTGTTTTACCTCAGCATCATCTGTTGTGTCTACTTTCTCTGCAGGCTCTTCCATGGGCGGATTATCCTGAGGAAAACAAAAATCATCCTATCAAAACCAGACTTGATAATCAAGAGCAGATTTAAGAAAGCTGCCCCACTGAAAATAATTCAAATGGATATAACATGGTAGACATATATGATGGATTAAATGTGCTGGTAAATTTTGACCAAAGACTTAAGCGTGTAGTGGGATTTCTTACAGTTGCTGTCTCTTTCAGTTGTTTCGAGTGCTCCCCACTGGTCAAAGCATCTAAGATATTATCTGCTAACCTGCTCATGTGCTCCTCGGATTTAGCAAGGAAATCTGCAACGCTACACATACACACACACATCCAAATTATAATTGTGGAATGGAAGGGGAGTGTTGGAAGGGTGTGAATCAGGCCTTTTGTCCTGCAGAAGAGCAGCTTCACATAACAACACAAATGCATGTAGGTTCAAAAAAACTAGGTGGATGCTTCTTAGTCATCTAAATTCCTGGATATATTTCTTTAAATGGCTGATTCCAAGCATACACACACACACCTTTCAGATTCTGGCTGACTGTTGTCCTCTCCATAGAAGGAGTAAATAAGATCGGAGTCCTCTTTGCTGACATTGGCAAAACTGGAGTCATATGTAGGAGCATATGAGCTGAATGGGCCATATAGGTAATTCATATAGGCAACTGCAAAAAAAGAGAGAGAGGCATGTGGGGACTTTTATACATCATTTATGGAACACAAACTGATTCCAATAATAGTAGGTATGTATTTTTACAATGTTTCAATAAGTAACTGCCAAAGCCAGCAGTTAGACTGAGAGGAAGGACAGAACACTGTCTAAAAGGTTAAGAGTCTAAAAGGTTGAGACCCACAGTTTTAGACTTTGTAACTTCCCCCTTCTCCTGAATTGGTTTCCTAAACTTATTTTAATCTATGGGTACTCGAAATGTATGTAAATTAAAAGTAACTAAAATAAGTACCGGTACAATTCAAATATCAGAAATTTTAGTAGCTGAATTTTAAGTCAAGTCATCTTCATTTATATAGCGCTTTTAACAATGTAGATTGTTTCAAAGCGGCTTTACAGTGATAATAACCGGATAATTTAAGGTAACAGAGGTTGTTTTGGCTTTATAGCAGTTCTTCAATAAAGATATTTTCCAGCTAAAGTTAGTTTTGATTGATTCACTTCCGTCGAAATGATCATTAGTTATTAAATTAGGGGCTGCTAAGACGACACCGTTCTCTCGACACAGACTTTAAACGTGAACCTGTGAGAAACGCTGATGGTGCTCACGTGCGCATTAAGAATTAATTCTATAGTTATGTGCATTTGAATATATGTGCGCAGGTTTGTAATTCCCTACAAACCAAGTCTTAACAAACTACTTGTCTGGCCTTAAAAAAAATTATACCGAATTTTATCACTTCGGGGTGATAATGTTATGTGCCAGAAAAGGTTCGGTGTTACTGGATATGGAATCTATTTTAGGATAAAAAAATAAATAAATAAAAAGTGCATTTACACAAAAAAAATGGTCATAAGGTTTCTTAATTTACATAACTTTTCATGGTCTAGAAATTTCCAGGTCTTTTAAAATAAGGCTACCTCATATATCAAGGTTTTCCAACACTGTGAAATGCCTGATTTCTTAAATGAAACAGTCGTTGAGGGGATGAAATAAAATAATAAACATCTTGATTATTAGTTGTTTCAGCTTATTTTAATACTACTTTTGTCTTATTTTAAATCATTTTAGGTCACCTTGAGCCCCCAAAGTGCGCCCCAGCCAAAATCTCGAGAAGACAATGAGAGATTTTTTAAAGATGGTCTAAACCTAATGCGCTGCTCACTGTGTGGCTGCTTACCAAATCCCTGGCTTCTTAAAATGGAAGGCTATGATATTTTCTGCCTAACCCTCACAATTTGCGGCATCATTCATGTCACAGTGTGGGACAAGAAGTCCTACATTTTTATATTTAGGGATTCAAATATGAACAATAGCTAAACTTAGCAAGCACCACAGATAACTGACGGATTAAAAAAAAAAACCCCAGATGAGTAGAAGCTACAATCCACTGATTTTTTTCTAATTGACAGCAGGAACAATTAGATTTTTCTGACACATAATATTACATTCCTCTGGCAGTTGAACACTAGGTATTCAAACAGAGATTATAACACACCCTTCCCATGATCTTCTCCGCATGACTGAAGGGTAAGGCCACAGACTGAAGCCCATTGCTAATTGAGACATTTTATTCATCAAGTCATTTTTCCAGAAAAAACGAATAAGAGTAGTACTGGTTTTAACGGAGCGGTTGAGGCTGATACAAAGTGAGATTCAAGTTAGTGACAGAGTGAATGTATAATACCTGGAGTGACCATGTTTCTCTTGTCCTCTTTGAAACCCTGAAGGGTGTTTATTCCAGACTGCAATCTACCTCCCATCATTCCCAATTTGACTGGGCAGTATCCTGGATCTGCCATGGAAGCATAAGATACACGTTTTGTACACACGTCTAACATTTGCTTGTTTTCTTTAACACTCATAGTCACAAACCTCCAGCGCTGAGGTCAGCGGGGTTCAGGATTCCCAGAGTGGTTGAGCCATCAGACGTCCTTCTCTCAAACTCCAGCTGCTCATAAGAAAAGCGACAGTTCATCAACTGTTATCTGACATGCTCAGTGAATGATCTCACACGTGAATGCTGTACAATAACACATGGTTCATGTTCCCTGGTGTTGTACTCCTACCTCACACTGCAGACGTCTGTTTGAGAGTTTCCCTCCAGACTCCTCAACGATCTTCTTGATCTCCTCCAGGTCTTTCTCTGCTTGGCTCTTCTGAGCATCATCCTTACTGTCCCTGTTACACAAACATTGATGCAACTCTGAATGTATTTGTTATCAGTAATACTCCTGCTTTAGAATAAATAAATCCCCACATATGAGGCATATCATTCCCGAAACTCCTAATGAACTCTGATGTCAGAGCAGTGATTTGATAAATGATGAATAATGTCATGATAGATCAGTGTGGGCCTGTTCTCAAGCCTCTACCGGACCCTGCGGTGTAGTGTGCAGGAAGATGATTCATCCTCCCTGAAAAGATACAAAGTGTGTGTCTGTGCGTATCTCGTTGGCTACAGATGGCCTACAAGTCACGACATGTTTAAGCATTCCGAGACTCCGGCCCACTGCAGCAGCCAAGCCGATTTACGTAGGCAAGCAACAAAAAGAGAAAGACAGTGAACACCCGGCAACACCTTGGAATGTCTCACTGGCTTCAGTACAGCAGCAGAAGCCTTGAATCCAGCTACAAAGCCTATGTGAAGAGCTGCACAGTTAGGAAAACTGGAGAAAAGAAGCTTTTTTTACTGACCACATCACCCATTTAAGTAAAGTCACACTCTTTTTTTTCCCAGGCAGACAATATATCTTATTTTAGTTTAATGGCAGCCAATTCATCACCGTGATTAAGATCTGGTATTAACTTTCTGAATTGAAAACTATTTCCAGCCATAAATATTTTATGGATAAAGGTGTATTTTGCATAACGTTCTAAAATTGAATATTTTAGATGTGCATCTCAATGTTGAGAAGAATAAAATACACCCTAAGAGGTTTATCTAGAACGCCTATTTCCACTGAGGTAAAGGGAGTCGTAAGATGCACAAGTTGAGACAGATTTTTTTACACGTCATGTGCGTCTTTGATTTGCTCACGTCACAGCGGTCAGAATTTTGGTCTTAAACCATGTGTTATGTCGAAGTAAATTGCCAACTGGCGAGAAAACTGCAAGAATTTTCACTCATATTTGGCAGTATTTCATATCCTGCCTGTGATTAATATGAACCATTATTTTAAGAATTATTCTGAAGAAAAAGAAAAGAAAAAAAGAAAAAGAGGAAACAGAATTGTTCACTTTCAAAGCAACATCAGGATCAGACTAACTGAAAGGAAGTTTTGCCCAACTCTCAACTGAACTGACCTTTGATGACCATGGAGGATTAAGGCCTATTCACATTATGAACAATAACTAAACCCATAAAGTTTACAAAAATAATACTAATAAGAGAATAATTGAGTTCACACCACAACTACAACCATTACAACACAGAGAAACAACAGTAGTTGTTGTTTTTTTGACAGGCAATTCAAATCCATTGACTTTAACATAACCGCAGTGTGCAATTACACAACTGGTGCAGAGGCTAATATAGTTTAAGTTTTCGTTCTTGGTGTGAACCGGCCTTTAATCTAGACAAACTAGTAATTAGTGGTGGGGGAAAAAATCGATTCTGTTCAGTATCGCAATAATTTGCGCACGCAATTATATCGATAGTAGTGCAAAGTATTGTAATATTTATTTATTAAATTATCTGTTTTAATTTCAGGTTTTCTCCATTGGTTTTCTCGAAGTTTACTCTTATAATTTAAGTTTGCGTATTACATCCACAAGGTGGCGCTTGTTGTGGTACTTTGTTGTTGTGCATTCAACAACAAATTTAAATGAAAATAGCTTCACCACCACAACCGGTTGTACACGACGCTCCGTCTTCTTTCAAATCGAAAGTGTGGGTAAATTTCGGACCAACTTTTTCTAAACAAAAATGCCAGTATTCCCAAATTAATTTTGGTTGATGACCTTGCAACAGGACTGGACTCTAGCAGTACACATTTTTGTTTATTTTTCTCAATTTGATTGAAGCTTATTTATATGATTATTCTCAGGTTTATGTTACTCTATTATGTCCGCTTTATGTTACTCTATTGTATGAAATGTGCTGGGAGCTCACCATTCATGTGAGAGGTCTCCTATTCAGAGAATAATTAAGTCCTGTCCTGTAATAAGGTCCTGTGCGAAAATAAGTTTTTGCACTACCCACGTACATTTTTGCACTTCAGTTAATGTGTAGAAGATAATGTTCACAGAATTAAATGTGACATCTGAAGTGAGTTGAGCAGTCTTATTTTCCTCATTTTTTGTAATGCCTTTGAATAATATGGGGGACATGAATCGCAATATATCGCAGAATCGAATCAAAATACTTGCTGTATCGCAATATGTTAAGAATCGCAATAATATTGAATCGTGGCCCAAATATCGCAATACTATCGAATTGTCACATTTTTGCCAATTGCCACCCCTACTAGTAATAGATAAGTTAAAAAAAACTGAAATATGTGATTCATACCTTGGAGTGTCTTTATTGCCTACACGGGGTGATTGTGAGTTGTCACTTGTGTCCATGACCGACGAGTTCTCTTTGGCAGGGTCAGACGTCCCACCATCCTCATCTCCATCCTCTGCTGAACGACTGCTGGACGTCTGCAGGCCAGCCATGAACTCTATGCTCTGCTTTAAACTGTCCAGTCTCTCCTAAACGTACAAAAAAAAAAAGTTAATTTTCATGTTCAACTTTTCCAGTTTGATAGATTTGAATGGGTATTAACTGAACAACATTCTACTACAACACTAATAATGGGATAATATTGTGCATGGCACATCAGCGCCCTCTGGTGTGAAAACTGATTTTTTACAGAAAATGGTGAAAATGGCTAAATTTTGTTTCAACAACTACACCTCTAAAATGTAACTATCTAAAAAAAGTTCAAATGCAATTTTCCTGTTTTTCTGCTACTCACTGTGCTCAGGATCTTCATGCCAGAGTGAAGGAGTTTCTTTGCTGCTTTGTAGTAAATTGTCTCTGGTTTGTTGTAGATCATAGCGTTCTCACACATCACTCTGAAATCCAGCTGTGGGGAGAACAGCACAGCATCACCTTATCAGCTGTCCACTTCTAAATGGCCATTATCAATATTAATATATGACTGTGTAGATCATTGCTTGTCACTTGTCAAATAAAGGCAGCTGGAATAATCATTGATATATGACTACTTAAAGGTGCATATTTGAAATCAACCCAAATAAACACACCCCTCCCTTCATTGCTCCGCCTTGCTATGCAACCACGCTTGTGAGAGTACGGATGAATCAGTTGTGATTCAACAACAACAGCAGCATATCTTGTTTCTGTGAAACATGGCAAAACTAATGTTACTCAGATGGATGCCGATTGCTTTGTTTCTGCTGAGGCTTTCCTGCTCTCTAACATCAAGAAAGCGTATCAAATATTAACATGGGTCCAAGCTCTTTCCTGCTCGTAACCCTTCTTTTTCCAAGTACATTCTCCTTTTTGGTAATATCTCAGCTATTTTTCTTTCTACAAATGTCCCACTTGCTCACTTTCTCTCCTTCCCCACCATGGCTACTAAAGTGCTTTGGTGCTCAGTTGATCGGTCTGATCCACTTTGTTTTTCTATTTACACAGCCAGGACTATAGCCGCTTTTCTACCGCCAGGCCGAACAGTTCTCATTTGCGAAACCGTTCCCTTCCGTGCCGCTCTGGGTCAGCTGGTACGGTTATGGTTTAATTTTCCACTGTGGGGCTGATAGCGCCTGCTCTTTGGCATGTAATACAAACGCGTCAGTCGTTGCCTTGGTTTACTGATGATATGAGATGTAAATAGCGACCGCGTTATGGAGAATGGTCAGCTATTGCTTTTAATTTTATTATTGCTTTGTTTACTTCACTCAAATAGCGTGCTACAGAGAAACTGGTAGCCAGGCAACAGACAAGTGACCAATCCTGAGTGGCGACGTCATTTCACGGATTCAAGCAACACGGTTCGGCGCGGGTAGCCATTCGCGAGAAGGCTCAAGTGGAAACGCAACTGGACCCGTTCCTTACCATTCTGAGAACTGTTCGGACCGACGGTGGAAAAGCAGCTTATACCCATGTTTTGTTTTTTCAGCACTTACACAGAACAGACATCTAGCAATTATTCACCAATTTGTTTGTTTGGGTGTTGATTAAATTTTCAACAGCGTTTCTGCACCTAAAGGCTGAACTGCGTCGGACCTACGCCGTATCCTCTACGCTGTAGGCTACGTGTCAGTTTTCATTTATACTTCTGCGTCACTGTTCGCGTTGACGTGCAATTACACATGCAGAGGGAGCATGTGAAAACCAACGCAGAAGTATAAATGGGGCTTTAGTAAGCCAGTCTGTGTCCTAGCAATGGCTGTGATGATCACAATCACATTACCTTGAGCTCCTCAAGTGACTGGTATTGTTCCCTCTTCACTTTCTCCTTCATAGTGCTGAAGTCCATGGGTCTCTTTATAACGAGAGAGTATCCTGGGGCGATCAGGTCCGTCACAGGGAATGAGAAGAATGCACTAGGGTCCTTCCTGCAGTAAACAGCAGCGTTCAGCTCTCACTCACAGTAATTACAGACAAGATTTTGACAATACACAACAGGAAAATAAGACCCAAAACACAGATCTAATAGGATACTCAGACTGAGAATACTGATGGAGAATCAGAGGTCATTTGTGTAAGTTTTTTTTTTTAAAGATCAGCACTGTCGTTATATATTTAGTTATACACTACAGTTCAAAAGTTTGGAGTCTGTAAGTTTGAAGTTTTTCTTTTAAAGAAATTAATACATTTATTCAGCAAGAACATATTAAACTAATCAAAAGTGACAGTAAAGAAATGTATAATGTTACAAAAGACTTCCATATAAAATAAATACTGTTGTTTTGAACTTTCTATTAATCAAATAATCCTAACAAAATGTATCACGGTTTCCACAAAAATTAAAAGTGTTTTGAATATTGATAATAATAATTAATGTTTTTTGAGCAGGAAATCAGCCTATTAGAAGGATTTCTGAAGGATCATGTGACACTGGAGACTGGAGTAATGATGCTGAAAATTGAGCTTTGTTGTCACAGGAGTTGTCATAGACAAGTATTTTTAAAAAAGAAGAGTGTTATTTTCATTTGTAATATTATTTCACAATATTTCTGTTTTTACTGAATTTTTTGATAAAATAAATGCAGCCTTGGTGAGCATTTTAATAAAGTTATTTCGAAGACACACACAAAAAAAAAATCTTACCGACCCCTAAATCTTTCAACAGTACTGCACATCAGTTATACCGTAAAACTTCAAATAATAGCCCGGGCTTTTATTTTGCCAAATCGCCGAACTGCACCAGCTTGTATTTGAGACAGGCGTCTATACGAGACAGGCCTTTCATTTAGTGTTGAGATGTTGTTCAATGAGTGTGTAGGCCTAGAGATAACGATCCAAATAGCATAGGCTGATAGACAGAAAGGATGACAGTAGGAGGTTACCACATTATATTACGTTTTATTTATAATTCGAATGTGTTTAACAAATCAGGTAATGTAAAAAATTAGCCTACTATATTACCGTATGTCTAAAGGAAGTCGAGAAGCGCAGCGCCGCGTCTGACAACTCGAGGTATCGCACACCGGACTCGCACTTTGTCAGTTTATGGCCAGCAATAGTGTTATGTTTAAGGACATTATGGAATTAAGATCATGTCTGTACTATGTTATGATTGTACTGTACAATTAAATACAATCGTTGCTTGGTCTGCAGTCTGAATTCACTTTATCTTAGAGCGGCCGTTAACTGAATGAATTGAATCCCATCACATCAGCAATTTTCATTCAACCACCTGATTTCGGTAAATGAACGTAAAACTAAATGTATATTGCGGCACAGGGTGAAGTCAGTATATACATAACGATTTGGGACAAATAAATGTAAATTTAATATAAAACTATAACCCTTAAGATTATTGGTAGCATAAAAAAACTAAACGATTTGACAGCCATGGGCTGAACAATACAAGTTACCGGTAATATCCATCGAGCCAATGAACTTGTTGCCCGAAACACATCAACAAGAAAGAATGAAGGCAACCCTGTAAAACAATTGCAATCATGTGAAACAAAATGACCCTATTCTTCACTATCATCAACACCGCCATCCTCAACTACAAGTTGATTGGCGAATTCCTCCTCCTCGTCGCTCTCCTCCACTTCTCCCTCTCCGGCCTCCGCTAACTCTGCCTGCCTTGTTTGCGCTAACAACTCCCAGCCAGATGCGCAGGACTCTCTTGCGTGCGCAATCTGCACCATAGAACTGGCTTAAACAGACGATCTGACGGGTTTTAGAAGACTAAATACAACCCAAGACTAAAGTCTCTATTTGAGACCGGCGTTTTTTCATCCAAACCTGTAGCCGCACCAGGCGTGTAAAAGAGACAGGCGTCTATTTGGGACTCGGCTATTATTTAAAGCTTTACGGTATATGGATCCACAACTTGTCCTCAAGTTAGCCATGTTTAGTCCTACCTCTGGAGTTGTCGGATGAGCTGACTCAGGGCCTCCTGTAGAGGCGTCTGCTCTTTTTCTGAGGAGTTAAAAAATCCATAATCAACAGATAATCAGCACAAGCACACAATTCTTCAAAACAATAGCATCAAAAATAGATGAATCCTAAACCTAGAGAGGGTGCACTGCTTTACCATCCATTCTGGCAAGTGAGAGGGTGAGGGGCTTGTCCTGGGAAACATCGGAGCGAGCAGGAGTTCTGCTCTGTTCATCCCAGTCTGCATCCACAGAGTCTGTGCCCTTCCTTTTTTTGGTCATCTATGAGACACATTCATTGCTTAGGCTGTAGTAAGCACGTAAACAACACAAGAAAATCACAAGCCAACAACAATATTCATATCTCACCTTTTTCTTTTTGTCAGCCGGCGACACTGGAGGACTGGCTCTGTCCTTCTCGTCCTTCTTTTTCTTCTTCTTTTTCTTGTTGTGTTTGTCGTAATCTACCTGGTCGTCATAAACACTCTCAAGGCTAGGGCTGCCTGTGGTGACTTCATTCCCAGCCACTTTTAACACCAGCTTCAGAGGACGCTCTGTGAACTCTTCAACGGCAGAAACACAAATGGCTTTGAACAACTGATTTATCCAATGTCTCTCTTTAGGTGCTATACTAAAAACCAAACCTAATTAATACAGAAAATCGTAATATATTATTTAGTGTGTCATTGTTATCATGAATATATATAATTTTCATTTAATAATTTAGCAGACGCTTTTATTCAAAGTGACTAACAAATGAGGAGAGCAATAGAAGCAATTAAAATAACAATAGGACAACAATATGCAAGTGCTGAGACTTTTGAGAAGAATTATACTTCTCATATACCAAACTATGTCTATGAGAAGTAGAATTCTTCTCAAAAGAGACAGCTATTTATTAGGCTAGTGATAACAACGACACAAAATCATATATTTCTTTGTGAAAAATAAGAAGAAATGTTCCTCTTTTAAACCGACATAACAAACCAAAATTACTGAAGCCCAATGCACTTTCATCTGGTTTTAGGAGGAATTCGCTTTAATACATTTATGGAGAAAAGAACCTAACATTCTGATACTGCCTTGGTTAATCTGCTGTTTTGAGGAACAGCAGCTAGTAACGTATACCGAAGCAAAAGCTCGGTAGCCTTTGAATTAAGCTACTGAGAAAACACACATTACTCTAATATTCGTTGTGGACATCAGATATCAGGCTGCTACTCATCCACTGACAGAATCAAGTGCTGCTTCATAACGTTACGTGCCTTCTGTGAGTTTATAATGTTACTTAAAACAGGCATTCAGCCTAACATTACAGAAAAACAATTCTCCAGCCTGCTTAATGAATCGTGAGTGACCTACCGTCGTGTGTGTGCTTCTCTGATTTGTGTTTCTTATGCTTTTTGCCCATTATTTAAAGTAAAGCCGGTGGTTCAGTCAGGTCAGTGCTTGACCAGTCTGCTCTTTGTTTTGTGTCGGTAACGTTCCTCGGTAAAGACTTCAGAGCGCCTCTCACGGAGCTAACGTTAGCTACATGATTCAAACAGCGCCGTCTAGTGTTCGGGGGTGTAACCTACACTTAACACCACGAAATCCTGTTTACGTCCTAATTTGACAAAACTGTCTACAGCTAACTGTTATATACATACTCAAGTAGTTACATATAAAAAGGTGAAATGGGTTTACATAACATGTTTTAAAATAAATTAATAAAACCTTTTGGAAAAACACTAGCAGGCACGTGCAGAGGGGGGGGCTTTGGGTGCTCGAGCCCCTGCCCTTTTTCAAAATTAATCAAAAGTGCCCTTCTCAAACAAATATCATTGATAATATTGTGGTCAATAAAACAAAATGCATTTGCTTATAATTTACATGACAATGTGCACAAGACTAAAGTAGCCTAAATTCACGTTTATTTTTACGTTTCTGTCAGTCTGAGGTGTCGTTGCTATAACGCGTTGCTATGGGTTGCGTCACTTGCGTCAAGTTGTGCGTGTCTTGCTTCGGTCTTGACTGACGGTCTCCATTTTCGAGGGTCTAAAACTCCGGAGTAGTGTGTGGGCGGCAGGCATAACCGTAGCAAAAGTTATGCGTTTTAAAATGAAAATGTACTAGTTTACACGTAGGTATCCCACACAGTCTGTTTGGGAACCGATGCTCTCGAGCGTCTTTCAGTCAGTATGGCTCGACGGCAGAAAAAAAAAAAAGCTTTTTTTTTTATTATTATTATTTTTTATAATAAAAGGTTCTGTCGATTCAATTAAAAATCCACATAACACATATTTTAAAATATTACTTAATTCGCTGAAGCCTGTTTGTCATGCATAATACACCGACCAATCGTCATCTGGCACAAGAAGTTCAAATATCATTGGACGGTCATTTATAAATAAATCATTTGAAAATTACATCCAGACGAATTGACATTGAAGTGATCTGAATCTCCGTCGTTGACCTAATGGATGTTAATTGACTACAAACCAGCACTAAAAGTAGCATTAATGGTAAGTATATTCAAGTCACTTGAATTTAGTCTATATTGATACACCGTTTACCATTATGAAACTATCGTAGTTTGTTAAATGAAGCCCAGGCCTACTGCAGGCTTATTATGTGAAGTGTAGGCTGCCTGACAACAACACGCGAAATGGTGACTTTATTATTTTAACATTTTTGAACACACACATTACTATTTTTTTTTTAAGTCCCTTTTAAAGTATGCGCTTTAAGCCTGCATTTATTTGATCAAAAATACAGATTTTTTTTCTATTTTAATATACTTTAAAAAATATAATTTATTTCTGTGATGCAAAGCACATATATATTTATATATATGCCCTTTTTAATATTTGAGCCCCTGCCCCTGAGGAACTCTCTGCACGTCCCTGAACACTAGCATAAAATCAGCCCGAAGTAAAAATGCAACTACATAGCTACCGCTAAGAGGCACCATTGTTAAACATTCAAAACAACAGCGTCCCCAATGCAAAACCCTAACAGGTAAGAGCTATTTTAATGTTGTGTTTGACATCGAAAGGAGAAAAAAAAAAGAAAGACTGTATAGTTCCAAAATATATTCATTATTCTTTGCTAAGAGCAATATAAACAAAACCAGCTTAACAAATTCGCACTATAGGCTACGAATTTGTTAAGCTGGTTTTCCAGAAATACCAGAAATTTGGCGTAAACGTCACTGTTTGCATCTCTCTGTCTTGTTTGGCATGGCAGATTATGCATGGATTTCGGGAGAGTCCCTATACTAAGTAGGCCTATGGCCCACAAATAACTAAAAGTTATTAGCCTACTCAGGCGGTGTCCCATACAAGGAACATATGCACATAAACCATACTGCGCTTTCCCCTATCCTACCAATTATAACATATTTGTTTGAGCTCATGTTTTCATAGTTCATAGTTTCCATTTCCAAAGCCAGGCTACATGGTGTGAGACATATCCAGCTGCAGACCCGCAGCACCACCAGTTTCAGAACCCCAGCGCCAGAACCCCAGCGCCAGAACCGGAAGTGAGGGCGGAGTTATTTACAATGAGACAAGCATGTAAACGATGACAGAATTTTCACTAATTTGAAGAATGTTAACCCTTTCACACGTAAGTTTAAAATATTCTAATTGACCCCCCAGCGTGAGTTTTTCAAGGCGACCGTTATTTCGAATCTGCCACTTTATGGTTTCCATGGTGACGCGTCACTGCTTGTCACGTGACACAGCGCAACCACAAGTTACAACACAGCGCTGAATGAATGATGATCTGCTTTTATGTAATTTTTCCTTTTTTATTCTAAATATTCATTACTTCAACTTACATATTTGTTGAGTCTCTTTTCTGTCTCTGCTTACTGAAAAAGGTGTAGGCTATACATTGTATAAGTTACCATTGACTAAACATTGGGGATTAGTCTACAATAACTACAAATTAATTTAATATATATTCCTTCTGGAGATTCCCAAATGTTTTGTTCAAATATTTGACTTGCTGTATCCACATTATAATATAGGATCTACAGATGTACACTACTCTGCATTGTGAAAAGCCAGTGTCAAGGTCCAGCACACTTCTGAATGATTGGTGACAGTTTTCTTAATTACTTTAACAATGGTATGTGTCACTTTACAATAGTTTGTGGCATTTTCTCTCATGCTAGTTTACAATTATTTGAAATACCTGATTGGTAAGTGTCAATTTGTGGTGCACAAACAACATACTCCTGCTTGTAAGTAGTACCACTTTAATAAGAACATTTTACTAAAATAGCTAAATAGTTTCTATATTCTTGTATAGTTACAAATGACAGCTTAACTGTCCTATATACAAATAGAAATAAATGTGTTATCATAACAACTGTATTTACAATATGTAGGTAAATACATTGTACAAATTATTATAAAAAAAGAACCATAGTAAATATAAATGCATACAACGGACCACGATATAAAAAATATGGTGAAGCCCAATGTTTCTGTACCTTAATGTATCATTATAACATACGTATAAAGTATGACGTTTCGTGTGTAATAAAAGTATACCGTTTTGTGTCTAAGCAAATTACGCTCCAAAACGCGTTACTCGGTTTAGAACGTAAGCTCCGCACCTTACTTCCGGTTCTGGCGCTGGTGTTAGAACGTAAGCTCCGCCCCTACTTCCGGTTCTGGCGCTGGGGTTCTGAAACTGGTGGTGCTGCGGGTCTGCAGCTGGATACTATAGCATGGTGTTGAGGTCTGAAGTTTGTAGCTAAGTAAACACACATCCAGAACTTCGGGATTCTAAAGTCATGATTAAAAAAAAAAAAAAAATGCTTTTTTTGTTTGTTTACTTAATGAAGTCATTTCTATTCACATTTAGCTAAAACAATTAATAATTACATTTAAATGTGCTTTTTTTGTGTGTGTATAGAATGACCCATGATCCTCAATCTGTCCATCTCTGGTACCGTATGGCTTAGACTTTCCAAAAGCTGCCATTATATAGGCCTACACTGGAACTCCCTCAGGCTTTTCTCCAGGCAGTCTGTGATGTGATGTGATTTAACTCATCTCAGTCCGTCTCATACTGTAGCCGTTGCTCTTATCTCTCATATAAAGACACACACACACACACACACACACACACACACACACTGATGTAATGGCTATATAAGATATGCTGTATCTATTTGCAACAGGCCTTAAATCTGAGGGAAGCTATCCCTGCTACATGTTGGACTTAATCTTCTTTTCCATCACATACTTTTTGTAATGCCATTTCACACTGGCTCTGGTTTGCTTTGAATCCCTTGAGTAATTATTAGTAATATTACAGCTATCACCATTGGAAATGAATCCCGTCATTGTAATGAATCTTATTTTAAAAACCATGGCATTGATGTTCCCTTTGCTCATCCTATAAAATGTGCATTGTGTAACTTTGTGTAAAACCAAAGGGCAAAGGCTGTTAAATATGTGTGTGAAGACATTATCACTCTCTCCAACCAGTGTTGTTATTGTAAACTAAAACTATTACTGTAAAAAAACAGTTTTTTTTTGCTAATTGCTAATAAATATTAGATGAAAACCTTAAACTCAAAAATGTTAGAAACGCTGCCTTGGCAACTAACTGAAATACTTTAAAGTACTAAAAGTACTAAAATGTTAAAGTACTGTACAAAAACTGAAATAAAAATAAACAGAAATATTTAGAAAGAAAACCTAAATTAAAATGAAAACTATATAATAGTATATAAATAATAATAAAAATAAAAATCAAATTATGGTTTGAATCATATTCCAGGTTTTAAAAAATGTGCAGTAGGAGCATGGAGCACATATTCTGCTCTCTTATGCTACATTTATTGAAAACTAATGGAATTTGATGACTATAACATCCAAACGTTAATGAAGAGATGGATCGAAAAGCACAAGAGCACAGTGAGGTGGGTCAGTTTCATTTTCTCCAAGTCAATGACTTTCAGTGTCTTTTGAAAACGGTGCCCTGGATGGATTTCTCATCAAAGCAGCCACAAGCCCTTGAGGACAATCATCACATTTGTTCTGGTGATTCATTTTACCGTTAATATCTAACACAGGGCTGGTCTTGTTTTTCCCTTAACTTTGAACATTAAAGGGACTCAAAAGGATGCCACAATTATGTATCAGTTACACTGACGCACCAGAATATATGCAATCTCTCAAAACTCTGTGAAACCCATTTGCACTGTTTACTCAGCTGGTTTCTTCAGATCTTGTGCTATGACTAATTTGACTTGCTTGAATGTATCTTTAGGCTATGTGTGGCATTTTCTTTCTATTTTCCACATATGTATGTAAACATGGCTGATAGCGTTTCTGTGATTGGGAATGACACTAGCCCTAATTTTGTATGCTGGACATGTTCCATTAGTGAACGAAATAAAATCTGGATTTGCCTCAGATGGATTTCTAGGTTTCTTGGCCAGGTGTTCTTTGAAGTCTTGAAGTCCAGCCTGAGGTGACTGTGGGTCTGCTCAGCTTAGCTTAGCTTTAGATTTATAGCGATTTGTTTTAGAATGGCAGGTTAAAGCTAGGGTCCTGGTTCTGCTTAGGACGGTAACTGTCTGTGTCTGGTACTCTTAAGCCTGCATAGAGACAGACTCCTTCATCAGGTGCACACGAGGTGCATTATCTGTCTCTCTGCTGACATTAAATCTTAGAGATCTGCAAAGTTTTAGTTTACCTTGGCTCCCAAACATGGGCCTTCTGCTCCAGCAGAAGAAGCTATCTTTAACTTATTCCCAATCAAATAATAGTGGATTAAACACTCAAAGTGATTCATTATAGCAACATTCCTTACCCAAGCTATGAACAAAATTACCTTTCCTCCCTTACATCAGGCCATCATAGTGTCGAATGCCAATACAGTGATAACGAATTGTCATGGTGTGGCTATCTACCTATTTCCGCTAAAAGCTCAATGCCAGCCAGGGTTATTATAGTAAACTAAAAAAAAAAAAAAACATTTGTAAAATAAACGTGAACTAAAATAAAAGTATATAGACATTTAAAAAAACTAATAAAAATGACAAAAACACAACAAAATTACTAACACTTTTAACTAAAATTATTATTAAATGCATTTTCTGTAAAGCTGCTTATACAATACAGTAAACTGTCAATTACAGTTCAGTAAATAAATAAATAAATGTTTTGGTCTTCTTACAAAAGAATTCCTCTCAGTTCTGCAAAAATACGAAATTTAAGAAGTACTTGGTCAGTTTGACAATTATGAGTTTGAGGATGTACAACATGTGCTACAGTATTAACTGCATAGAATAGTGAAAGTTGAAACACCATCTAAAGTACTTCTACTGTGTACTGTTTTCATACTGTATGTCAATGTCAATGTCAATGTCAATTTTATTTATATAGCACTATTAATTACAACCTAAGTTGTCCAATGTGCTGCATAATGAAAAACAGAGCAAGGTAATACAGTATAATTAAAAACAAAAAATACAATACAACTTCATCATTGATTATATGCCAAATTAAACAAATGAGTTTTTAGCATAGATTTAAAAATAGACAGTGATGATGCATAACGAATACAGAGAGGCAGAGCATTCCACAGTCTGGGGGCAGCTACTGAAAAAGCGCGATCACCTCTGCATCTCAGCTTCGACTTCGGCACACATAACAATCTCTGGTTGGACGACCGGAGAGACAGAACTGGACGATATTCAGTTAATAAGTCCGAGAGGTAGGGAGGGGCAAGAGCATTTAAAGATTTAAACACCAAAAGAAGAATTTTAAAATTCACTCGATAACATACAGGTAGCCAGTGCAAAGAACGTAGAACTGGCTTAATGTGGTCCCGTTTTTTAGTACTGGTTAAAAGTCTTGCAGCTGCATTTTGCACTCTCTGCAACCGGGATAAAGCTAACTGGCTGATCCCAACATAAAGTGAGTTACAGTAATCCAATCTAGAAGTAATAAAAGCATGAATTAATTTTCCAAAATTATTTCTTGACAGAATTGGTTTTACTTTGGCTAGTAGTCGAAGCTGAAAGAAGCATGATTTGACCACTGTATTTATGTGTTTGTCAAATTTCAGCCCATCATCAATGACAACCCCAAGATTTTTTACCCAAGGCTTAGGCCTAACAGATGGGGAAAACTCACCCAAGTTTATTTTTGGTGTACTAAGAGAATCTGAAGGACCAAAAACTATTATTTCAGTTTTACTCTCATTAAAATTAAGAAAATTTAAAGACAACCAGGCCTTAACATCAGACAAACAGGTCATAAGTGCCTCCAGACCATTCAAACTCTTATTTAATGGCAAATAAATTTGAGTATCATCTGCGTAGCAGTGAAACGACAGACCATGCTTCCTAAAAATAGAACCCAATGGGAGCATATATAATGTAAAAAGAATAGGAGCTAAGATGGAGCCCTGAGGAACACCACATGATAGAGGGGCTGCCTCAGATGAATTGTGTAAGTAGTACAAAAAAAACCTATAGATGACCCTGTGTAGACCAACGTCCCTCATGGTCATTCCATGCACAAGAACATGGTCAACTGTAGTGCTTCGTATTTCACCAGGAACAAATGTCTTTTTACCCTGTCTCCTTCATTTTTCTTTACCTTTCCTCTTCCTCTTTGTCTCATACCACTAGGATTCATCCCCCGTGGCCCTATTGATATTATCCTAAGATTCTGATTGGTGTGTCTAATCAGCATCTTGCCACACCTGTGAGGTGGATGGATTATCTCGGCAAAGGAGAAGTGCTCACTAACACAGATTTAGACAGATTTGTGAACAATATTTGAGAGAAATTTTTATTTTTGGGTGGACTAAGCCTTTGACTTATACATGATGTTATAAACAAACTTTGTATGTTTCAAAAAGAGCCATTCGGCAAGTGCATATTTGAGAGAAATATTGTGTAGAAAAAGTATTAGATCTTTGAGTTCAGCTCATGAAAAATGGGGGCAAAAATAAAAGTATTGCGTTTATAATTTTGTTAAGTGTAGATGGGGATTGTGTAAATTGGATGCATTTAGCTGGCATCATGAGTTCATGGGAGTCGAACCCATGACTTTGGCATTGTTACTGTAGCACCATGCTGTATTTTTGGAGCTAGCTTTTTCAGGACTTGTGCACTTTAGTCTTCTGAAGCCATACAATAGATTTGTATGTGGATCAGACTGAAATTTAATATATATATATAATGCAAAATCATTAGGGATGAATGGACCTACCGTAATATTTGGGGACCCCCTCTCCCTGACCAATTTATATTCACATGAGACACGATGGACTCAGAAGACAGTAGACATTTATGGTAAATTTCTGATTCAGTATCAGCTCAGTGTTTATAGCTCTAATACATGCACTTGCCGAATGGCTCTTTTTGAAACATACAGACAAAGTTCATAACATCATGTATGAGTCAAAGGCTTAGTTCACCCAAAAATAAAAATTCTGTCATCATTTACACACTCTCATGTCATTCCGAACCTGCATGAGTCAGCATGACTATTTTTTTTTTCTTTGGAACACAAAATATATTTAGAGAAATCTCTCTCTATCTCTCATTCTCTCTTTTTGGTCCATGCAAGTCAATAGTGACTGGATAACAACATTCTTTAAAATATCATTCCACCGAAAAAATTAAATTTCATACAAAATGAAGGCGAGTAAATGATGACAGAACTATCCCTTAAAGATGTCAGATAAATATGTTTATTTTCAGTTTTATTTCAAATTATTTACTTTAATTATCTCTTTTGGAGTTTTATTATTATAGAAAAAATATCCACAAAGAAAGGCAGTGATCACTGTCCTGAAAGCTTTATTCTTGAAATTTAAAATTTACAGTTTTGATTTTTACAGACCATAAATGCCTGTAACTAGAAGCATCATCCCATGTCCTCTAAAATGCTGGTGAAGTTTTTCCTCCATGAGAGGTAAACAGGCTTCATCAGTAGACATGAAGGAGAAATGGAGGATGAAAGCTAAAATCAAATAGACTTCTAGGTTTGCCTTGCCACATGGATCTGATACACTGTCATCGTCAGCAACATCCATTTCCAGTAACTCTCTCAC
Source organism: Phoxinus phoxinus (assembly GCF_949152265.1). Lineage (NCBI taxonomy): Eukaryota > Metazoa > Chordata > Actinopteri > Cypriniformes > Leuciscidae > Phoxinus > Phoxinus phoxinus. The sequence goes on from NC_136877.1 coordinate 30,926,557, forward strand.
ATGCTGCTGTTCTCTGATCCAATTACTCTAATGAATATTTTATTTAGCTTACTTATTGTTTTTGTAGCAGGCTATATCTGATGTTTAAACTTCTTTAATGTATTATTCTGTTTTTTAAGGTCCTTTTATAATGAAAGTAGTGGGCTTTTTAACAGCCTGTTCTGATGAGAGACACTGTGTGTGTGTGTGTGTGTGTGTGTGTGTGTGTGTGTGTGTGTGTGTGTGTGTGTGTGTGTGTGTGTGTGTGTGTGTGTGTGTGTGTGTGTGTGTGTGTGTGTGTGTGTGTGTGTGATGAAGAAAAGGAGGGTGGGGGGTACTGATAGCTGTCGCTCGAGGCCTTTCTTCTCTGTGAGCCTCTGAAGGCAGAGGCCCTTTGGAGAGGAGAATTCACAGGAGAATAACCGTTCAAAGCCAAGGAGCGCCATGATGGTCTTCCACCAGATTCAGAGACGTTTGAAAAGTTCACACAAACTGTGATGCTGCCATTGGGAAACGTTTTTAACACACACAACGCTCTGGTGTGCTTCTGACTGTGACTCGCTGTGTTTATCGTGAAGAGGAGGGCAGTAGAGGAAGAAAAAGAGGCAAAGAGGTAGAGGGTGTGCGGGAGAGACTGTCAGAGTAAGAAAGAGAATGGAAAAAGCAGAAAAAGACAGATTAGAAGAAAAGGCAAGCTGTGACCCCAGCAGCACTTACTATAAAGACCACTCGCTGTCATTCTGTTTGAAATCCCTTTTAACTTAAATAATCAGAACCCTTAAAGGGAAAAGTTGGATATCACCTGATTCCCTCCAACATCCAAGTCTCTCTTCTTAGACAAATGTCCTCAAAGGTAACAAAATATGCAACAAAATCCATTTTTAATGTAATTACGAATAAAACAGGTTTTTAGATGCCTCTCCCTTACATTATCTCTTCACCATGTAATTTAATCTCGTCATTTATTTGATTGGTTGATTTTTTCCATTTCATTTTTTATTAGATTGAATGATAATGATCTGTGAATTAAGTTGGTATGTCTGTTTGATAATAGGGGATTTGTGGACACCGTAGAACATTTCGATTTGTATAGTTAAAACATTGAAGAGTTAATTTGAGACCCCTGTGGTAAGATGCCTCCTCAGAATTAGGGCAGAAGGTTGCTAGTGTCTTTATTATTTAACGTAATTATTACAATTCAGGGAGTCATTTAATAATTCCACAAATAAGATATACATTACAAACATATTTTACATCAAATCACAATTGATTACCATTCAGCCAGCCACTAGAGAGAGCCCTCTCCTGAGTTTTGATTATGGACTGCTTCTTTGTTGGTTATTTCCTGTTTGCCACATATATAAATAGCTATGTTCCTGCCACAATACTTTGCCATATTGCCAGTTCCTACTGCCTTACTGTAGGGTAGTGATGGGAGAAACACTTTTTTTTCAAAGCTTTGAATCCATTGAACCAACTTCACAAAATGATTCCCTGTTTCGAAACGCCACACGCTGGTCAGAACAGTGGAAATGCAACAACAAAAAATCAGGCCAAACATGCATCAACATACCTTTTTCAAATAGATCGCAAATGTTTTATTGAAAAAGTAAAATCTATCAAATGCAATTAACTAATCATATAAGAATAAATATCAAGTGTCAGAGTAATATGTGTTCTTTCATTCTTTTTCAGGACTTGTTTCACTAAGAGTACCCTGAACCTTATAACTAAGGGTTTTCTTAAGGGCTTACATGCAACTGGGCCCTGTTCCTTGGATAGGACAAGGAGGAATTCAGAGGGCTAGACACATTTACTCAGGCTATAAGCCTTGAAGTGGTGCTTTTTCGATACATCGGGTACCTTCCCGATGTAAAGACCCATGGAGATGTGGCGTTGGGTCAGTGCTTCTCTTCCTCCAAGAGAGCCTAGAGAAGCACTTGTCAGCTACCACCCTTAAGGTGTACATGACTGCAATAGCAGTAAACCACCACACTGTGGCTGGCAGGTCTAATTATAGGTTCCTGAGAGGTTCGCAGAGGTTAAATCCCCTAAGACCGCACCTCATCCCCTCTTGGGATCTCTCCTTGGTCTTACAGGCCCTACAGAGAGATCCAAACTTGTGTGCGCAGGTGAGGTAAGGGTTGCCAGGTTTTCACAACAAAACCCTCCCAATTGCTACTCAAAACTAGGCCAATCCAATTCTGGGGGGTAAAATCCAAGTATTTTTGGTGGAGTTCCCCTGGATTTTTTGTCACCAGTCTTTGTGGCTGGTAGTCTCTCCCTTATCAGGTGGAGCCCACCACAGGGACTTCTTCCCTATGTAGTACTCCTATTAGGTGAGTCCATAGGACGTACTCTTCACATATTAACCTCCCCTTTGGGTAGTAGGCTATGTTTTCCCGGCAGTGCCCCTTTCTTTGCAGAGTCATGGTCATAAACTGTTTGAATTTTAAAGGTCCTATGACATGGGGTTATTTTATTATTTTATAATGTTTCCTGGGTTTCCCTTAAAATGTTAGTATGTTTTTTAGATAAAAAATCATAATTTAGAAATAAAAGGCATTTTTCCTAGCCTGATTTTAGCCTCTGACTTGAACGCTGTGTTTGAAGGGGCGTGTCTGTGTGAGATTCAGTGTAACCGGCCACTGCTGTGATTGGCTGACATGCTTGCATATGAAATAGCTATGTACTACATGTGAAACTCTCTCTAATACTTTTACTACAGCTATTATACGTTTTGACTATTACAGCTATCGAGATTAACGAATCGTGAGAAGTTTTTTAAGTAGGTAAGGCAAGGCAAAGCAAGGCAAGTTTATTTATATAGCACATTTCATACACAATGGTAATTCAAAGTGCTTTACATAGAAGAAATTAAAATAATCAAAAGAAATAAGAATAATTAAAACAGTTTAGAATAAAAAATAAAATAAAATACAGTGCAAACAGTCGGACGCACAGTGGCACAGTGCTCATTCAGTAAATGCTAAGCTAAACAGATGTGTTTTGAGTCTGGATTTGAATGTGGCTACAGTAGGAGCACACCTGATCTCTTCTGGAAGCTGGTTCCAGCTGCGGCTGGCATAATAGCTAAAAGCGGACTCTCCTTGCTTTGAGTGAACCCTTGGTATTTCTAGTTGATGTGATCCTAATGATCTGAGTGATCTATTGGGTTTATATTCAGTGAGCATATGCAATATATTGAGGACCTAGGCCATTAAATGATTTATATACCAGTAATAATACTTTAAAATCAATCCTGAATGTGACTGGGAGCCAGTGTAAAGACCTGAGGACTGGTGTGATGTGTTCATATTTTCTGGTTCTGCTCAGGATCCTGGCGGCAGCGTTCTGTACGAGCTGCAACTGTCTTATGGTCTTTTTGGGAAGGCCAGTAAGGAGTCCATTACAGTAATCCACCCTGCTGGTGATGAAAGCATGCACAAGTTTTTCTAAGTCCTGACTGGAAACAAAGCCTCTAATTCTTGCAATATTTTTCAGATGATAGTATGCTGATTTAGTTATTGATTTGACATGACTACTGAAGCTAAGGTCTGACTCTAGAGACACCAAGATTCCGGACTTGATTTTTAGTTGTTTGACCTCTAGAGTGAAGGTATGCGTTCACCTTGAGAACTTCATCTTTGTTTCCAAACGCAATGACTTCAGTTTTGTCTTTGTTTAACTGAAGAAAGTTTTGGCACATCCAGCTGTTTACTTCATCAATGCATTGGAACAGGGAGTCAATGGGGCTGTAATCGTTTGGCGATAGGGCTAAGTAGATCTGTGTGTCGTCTGCATAGCTGTGGTAAGCAATTTGGTTCTTTCTCATTATTTGGCTCATTGGAAGCATGTACAGGTTGAATAGGAGTGGCGCAAGAATTGAGCCTTGAGGGACTCCGCATGTCATGGATGTCCACTCAGACTTATGGTCTCCTATACTCACATAATAACCTCTCGCTTCTAAGTATGACCTGAACCATTTTAGGACTATCCCAGACAGCCCCACCCAGTTTTCCAGCCTGTCAAGAAGTATGTTGTGATCGACAGTGTCAAAAGCGGCACTGAGGTCGAGTAGTACCAACACTGATAATTTGCCTGTATCCGTATTTAAGCGAATATCGTTAATTATCTTTATGAGCGCTGTCTCTGTGCTGTGATGCGATCGGAAACCAGATTGAAAATTGTCAAAGTATCCGTTTGAGCTTAAGAATTTGTTCAGCTGATTGAAAACAACTTTTTCAATGATCTTGCCAATGAAAGGAAGATTTGAGATTGGTCTATAATTGCTTAATATAGTCTTATCCAGATTGCTCTTTTTCAGGAGGGGTTTGACAACTGCAGTTTTCAGGGAGTTTGGAAAACTCCCAGAGAGAAGTGAGGCATTTACCACTTCTAGGAGATCTGCTTCTAAGCTGTTTAACACACTTTTGAAGAAAGATGTGGGAAGAGCGTCAAGGGCGCAGGTTGATGTTTTAAGGTGCTGTACGATTTCTTCCAAAATTTTGCCATCAATTTCTTTGAAATCAGACATAGTAACTACTTTCTCAGGTTGTGGTCTGATCTGTCTGACCCCAGTGCAACTCAAGGATGTGCTGATCACCTTTCTGATATTATTGATTTTCTCAGAGAAGAAAGAAGCAAACTCACTGCACTTGCTGTCTGAGAGCATTTCACTGGGAATCTGGCTCGGGGGGTTTGTCAGTCTCTCTACAGTAGCAAAAAGAGTATTTAGATTTAGATCTAAATACTCTTTAAGATTTAAGTATTTAGATCTATTCCCATCACATAAAATGTTGCCGTGATGAGCATTGAGCAAGCAGATGACAGTCTGTTGATCGCGAGAATGAAGATCTTATCATTGCAACGCAGTTTCTGCACTCTCTCTGCTTTCACGAATGCAAACACGATGATGTAAATACAGTAAGAGCTTCGTTGTGCTGTGTAACATGCGTCATTGATTTCATAACGAGTTTGGCAAGTGGCTAGATAAACTCAGCGCTGTGTGGAAAGATTGTTCTTTGATCGCTTTCTGTTTATAATTTATTCACAATTTAAATAAGATAATTTAATCCTACTAAAAGAAACGATCTGAAGTTGATATTTTGGCTTGACTTACTGATGCATAAACAATATTAAATGATTTTGAGAGAAAGATTACCTGTCTGAACTTGAACAATTACACATCAGAAATTGTTGCTTGGTAGCTCAATCGATTTATTTTCAGACATTCATCGAGGCCAGCTCTGTATTGGCCCAAGTTGAGGAAACAGTCGTCGGTGAAATGTTTGGATCATACAAAACTTTGGGAAGTTGTGTCGACGCATTTCCAGAGAAAATAAAGTTAACCCATTGTTTCTTCAGAGGCTCGGATGAAGGAACTAAAAATACTTTTGTGTTCATTTGTACATCCAAACACTGAGCAACTGCCATGCTTCGCTTGTTTGCAAGCCACGATGTGTCTCGAGGAAAAAACAATATCGCGCTCGCATAGCTCATTTACTCATGGGCGGGCCAAATTCTCTGGGCGGGCAAAGCAGAGAAAAAGATTTAATTTTCTCAAAGGTTGAAAGATAAGCCAAAGCTCGGTTTACACCGATTGAAATTTCTAGCCACTGGGGGACCATATATAGGCTAGGGGAACTCATATTAATGTTAAAAAACCTCAGAAAGTGAAAATTTCATGTCATGGGACCTTTAAAGACTTATAGCGAGAGGAAAGAATATATTACTTGAACCTTGGCTTTTATTTCCGCTTTAGTGAAATTGAAAATGTCCTGGAGAATTATTACTGAAAAAGAGTGGGAACCCTTTAGTATTTTACAATAATAAATACACTTCAAAAGAAAATTGAACATGATATCTGATACATTTTATATATTCAACAAAAACAGATAGCAGTTTACCCCATAGGGGACTTCTTGCTCCAGGTCATCTTACCCCAGTGTGGAGTACATTCCTTTATGTGAAATAAGACACAAGGCTTGCTTCATGAATTTTTACTATTGGGGATCTGTTTGTCCCTCAGCTGTTATTGTCACCTTTCAGACTGACATTTTACCGCTCTTATAGCTCAAAGCTAGCTTAGCTTCCTAGGAGGCAGATGATCAAATACTTGATTATCAAATATCTTATAGTCCAGGTCTGAGTCGGCCTATTGAGTCTCTTTGTCATTGTGTCTTTCTTTTAAGTTTCTTGGTGAGCCCTACACCATGCAACAAGGTGGAATATTCTGATAAATGTCTTCACCAAAGTCTGGATGGCTGCAGTTAAGGTAGATAACTGACCAGCCATTATTTCCTCTTTAGCTCTGTCGGACATCCCACATTATGCATGTAATTTCCCTCACTCTAAAGCCCCTGGATTGAGATTGAATAGGTGTGGCTTTATTGTTCACAGGACGAAAGGAAAGGAAACGTATAAAGCAGATGAGAGGCTTAGGTTCAGCGTGGGGCCTTTCGTCAGTGTGCCGCTCGGTTCTGTGTACGGCAGCAGAAGGCAGGGGTCTGTTCGTTCTGTCACCAGAGACATGAGGAGCCAAAGCTTCAAAGCATCTCTGTAATCTGCCTGAACATCACAGACACCAGGAAGTGACTGTCTAACCGACGCTCTGTCCCCGCCAAGAGCAGTGCAGGCACACATACACACTAATGAAACTGAGATAAAGGGATCATTGACACAGCAAGCACTGGCTTTTTCCGATAAAAACAGAGCGAAAATGGAAAATCAGTGGGGTTGTGCTTTTCTATCATTATTTCATGTCTTATAGGATGTTTCTTCAAGAATTCACAAGCAGATAAACTGAGTATCCAGGATTTCATTTGTGTGTATGGTGAAAGACGATCTTTAATTCTTAAAGGGTAACTGTTGCCAAAATTTAACCTAGGCTCTTTTTGTTTATCTACCCGTGGTAAACTTTTGTGTAAAAGCAGAATGGAAACACCACTTTTAAGATTGACCGTATTTTCGTTTTAGGTAAAAATGCCTTTTGAATGGGAGTGCATGCATGTGGGGCACTTCTATGAGAGCATCAAAATTGCTATTTTTAAAACACTAAGAAGGCTTGACACAACATAAAACTGTGCTTGAAGTATCACCAGGGGCTCTACACATGAATTTCAAAAATTGAATCGATACTTTTCAAAAATTGAATCTATACTTTTCAAAAATGAATCACTACTTTAAAAAAATGTAATCGCTACTTTTTACAAAAGAATTCAAAAGTAAATCGCTACTTTTAAAATATTTAATCGCTACTTTTCAAAACAGAATCGCTACTTTAAAAAAATGTAATCGCTACTTTTTACAAAAGAATCGCTACTTTTCAAAAATTAAATCGCTACTTTTTACAAAAGAATTGCTACTTTTCAAAAAAGAATCAATACTTAAAAAAAGAATCGATACTTTTCAAAAAAGCATCAATACTTTTATCCAAAAATGAATCGCTACTTTTCAAAAAAGAATCGCTACTTTTCAAAAATGTTATCGCTACTTTTTACAAAAGAATTGCTACTTTTCAAAAGTGAATCGCTACTTTTAAAAAAATGCTACTTTTCAAAAATTCAATCGATACTTTTCAAAAATTCAATCGATACTTTTCAAAAACTCAATCGATACTTTTCAAAATTTAATCGATACTTTAAAAAAATGAATAGCTACTTTCCATAAATTGAATCGCTACTTTTTACAAAAGAGTCGATAGTTTTCAAAAAATAATCTACTTTTTACAAAAGAATCGATACTTTTCAAAAATGAATCGATACTTTTACTATAAAGAATCAATACTTTTACTATAAAGAATCAATACTTTTACAAAATTAATCGATACTTTTCAAAAAGTATACTTTTCCTAAAAAGAATCGCTACTTTTCAAAAATTAATCGATACATAAAAAAAAGAATCAATACTTTCCTCAAAATTAATCGCTACTTTTCCTTAAAATGAATCGTTACTTTTTCAAAAAAGCTAAGTATACTACAAACCATTAATATATTTACTCACATATCGCTTGAGACTTACTGATATTGTCTGACTTTACTAAACCTTTCCTTCTGGCTGTCTGTCAACTGGAGTCAGGGGACTTGTTAATGGCATGTGGACCACGTTCTACAGGAAGCATACAGGGGGGTTGATTTCCCCTGAGCATCTGACAGATGAATGGACCCACAGCAGCCTGTCAAACACCTTCATTTCTTTTGCTTTCATGGTTTGGGATTTTTAGTATTGCTATCTTAAAAGGGAACATAGTCCTACTTCTTTAAATAAGTGAACACCACACAAGATGTCTGGAGAAGCTCTAAAATTGTTGCTGCATATCAAAATAAAAAATGTAGGTATCTCTAAACTGAAAATTTCTTCTTGTTGACATAGCATGAGATGACTACATCAAATACAGCAAAAATACTCTTCAGTACAGATTTCCTCTATGACCAAGACTACAATATTGAAGAGACAAACCAGTAGACCACAATGACATGTTGCTTTAGAGCAGTGGTTCTCAACTTTTTTGGGCCAGCGCCCCCTATCCAATATCCAGGTATACCTGACCGCCCCCCTAATGCCATGAAGGCTTAATTAGTGAGTAGGAAGGAACGAGTGAGAGTTAACAGATGAAATAAGTACAAAATTGTAATTTATTATACAATCGAACAATACTCCACAGTGATTAATCCAAAAAACAAGGTATAAGCTGCATTGGCATGGCCCACGGGATCTGAAAATGAGCGTAGTTGTCTTGCGCTTAAAGCGTAGTTGTCTTGTTCTGGAGGCGGTCATTATGCAAACGCTGGTACGTCACTTCGTACCGTGACGTCACTTCTTACCATGGATCCAGAACGAGCTGTATTTAGAGCTTGATTAAATAAATGATTTGTTTATAATGGGGAGGACGTCTTAAGCTATGAAACTTGCAGGACGTTTTAATGGTACAAAGACCTCTTATATACCAAAAGATCAAGGCAAATTTGGTTTCTCATGTCATGACCCCTTTAAAGGTGCTCTAAGCGATGTCACGCATTTTTTAGGCCAAAATATTTTTTGTCACATACAGCAAATATCTCCTCACTATCCGCTAGCTGTCTGTCTCCTGAACACACTCTAAAAAAACGCGGTCTCTGTAGACACCCCAGGCTCCACAAACAGCAACAAAAACAAACTGGACTAACCCGCACCACGAAACATAACAAACTGTTCCAGCTAATAACCGACAAGAATGATGTGGGGTGGGGTTTGGGGGGTTAGTGCGCGGATGAGGAGGAGGGAGGGTCTAGCTAGCCTCCGTTTTGTTTGACAATAGTTCGAACGTCAACAAGAATTGACGTCACCCAGGATCGCTTAGAGCACCTTTAAGTCAATCATTTTTAATGGCTTGTCAACCTTCCATTCCTCCGCGGCGTGATTCTAGTCAGTGCTGGAGCGCTGGTCTATGACTGGGAAAATAATCGTTGCAAAAGAAACGATACATTGTAGCTTATATGTCGCATTAAACTGGCAGATTTTAGAATGTAAGGCAATTATTTTGCAAGTAATAAACATGTTTAATCTGGTCTTGCCTGGATCTTTGGCAGGGGTGCGGGAAGATGTTCTAGGTTGGCGGTGCTGGTTTTTTTTTTTTTTTTTTAAGGAGGGGGGGGGGGGGGGGGGTCACCACTTTTGAATAAGAAATAATATCAAGTCTGCCCATGTCATTTGATATCAATTTAACATCAATATGACATCAACATTGATGTCAAAATTACATCACGAAATAGGTCAAAAATGAAAGTCATATTGACGTCAAAGTGTCAATGTCAATTTGATGTCAAGATTTTGACCTCTGCTGATGTCATTTTGATGTTATTTTGATGTCATGCTTTGTTAGCATTTGATGTCAATTCTACATCTATTTGACGTCAGGATGTCATGATGTTAATGTAATTTTAATGCTATTTTGATATCGTTCAATATCAAGCTTCAATATCAGATTAAATTTACCTTTTATAGTATATGTAATTATATAGTCTGCTGTCATTTTAAACGTGAACTAAATGTAAACATGCTAGGATTTTAATAAATAAAAACACACATGCAAAATACATAAACCTATAGGCCTATAACTTTCAAGATCATTCAGGCTAGGTCTTTTAGATCTTGAAAATGAGTCGCATTGATTTACAATGAGTAATAAATATACCTTTTCAGACATTTCAGACATTGTTTTGACATAAATTTCACATCAATTTGACGTATTATTTCCTGACATCAAATCAACATCGATTTAATGTCCATGATATTGGCCTGAGATGTAGGGACGAGAAAAAACATGTCAGATTGATACCTTTGTTGGGCCTCTTTACAACCACAAGGACTGAAGGACATAATTACAAAATATAATGAAAATATTCATATTAATGCATGTCATACATGGTGGTCAAAATCTTGACTATTTGTTGATGTCAAATTGACGACAAGGTGGCCGCTGGGTATAAAACTCGTAAAAACTCACAACAAGCGTATCGGTGAGAGCACTCATTTAACAGCATACACACCCGAACTTGACTAGGCTACTGCTGCACATCATATTTTTGACATTATTGATACTGCTTTCAATCGTAATGGAATATATGAACACAAAAAACTACCTTGTACAACACTGATGGTGGACTTGCGGTTAGGAGTAGAGCGGCTGCGGACGAATTCTTTCTACGCACACCATAGACGCGCACACACAATATGACGTCAACGCGCGTATTTAAAAAAATATATATAATTTAACATATAAATATTCCTTACACTTTTTAAATAGCCGACTTAAAGTGTTTTTTACAAACAAATTACTAAATGCTTAAAATGAATAAAAGTAAATGAACAAAAAAAAGCATTTTAAACATTTTACATCAATTGTGTAATAGCCTACTGTGCTCATTTTCCTTTGTGGGGCAGAATCATTTTCTGTGGTAATAAACAACATTCCAGTATTTCTTTCTTTCTTTCTTCTTGCTATTTGATGCTACTGTCTCTTGTGCTGATCTTCTGTATAGTGGTCTTGAAAATGTAAGACAAAATCTTGAAACTGTGAGACAGTCTTTAACCTCATCTGACTTTACCTCAGTTTAAATATGAATCAAAGTTGAAGGTGTCCAAAAGTTTTCAGGCCCTTTGTAGTTGCAGACTGTGCGTGTGTGTTTTTGTTAATTACACAGTAATCAACTCCCTACAGCAAATTCATCTAACATAATTACAGTCGGGTGAATTCACTTGACTCCTGTCCTGTTGATCTAAATCTGTGTTTTACTGGCCACTAGCCAGTCACTGGCTGTAATGCAGAGAAAGCAGTGAATCTCTGGGTGTCAGCTGATGTTCAGTTATAAACAGCCGCTCTTGGAACTCCCCTCATTCCTGGGGAGCAGAAACAACCATTCCAGAGTTGTGTAATTAGCTGAAGTTTAATTAAAGAGCGATTTGAAGCAGGGAGGCTGAGAGGCACAATAAAGCTGCTTATAAAACATAAATTAAATGCTTTACAAGCTCTGTGTTGTCCTTCAAGGCTGTATTGAAATTGCAGAAACTTTACACAAAGGTTTCATGTTTAATGCTTTGCGGCCTTCACGTCTCTCCGATGTTTGCTATTAAAAAGAAAATAGGCTTTATAAAAAAACACAACAAATGAAATATATTACCGTATGTTGCCACTAAATTTGATTTTGAGTTAAGTAAACCATTAACCAAGACTCACTACTGCTAATTAAACAAAAGATTTAATCGTTTAAAATGTTTGTCATTATATTAAGACAATTTGAGCAAGGCAATTAATATCCTATTAAGTTCAGTAGCTTTTGAATTCACTTGCACAAGAGCTTTGCAATTATTTATTTATTGAAAAAAGGGTCTCTCTCTCTCTCTCTCTCTCTCTCTCTCTCTCTCTCTCTCTCTCTCTCTCTCTCTCTCTCTCTCTCTCTCTCTCTCTCTCTCTCTCTCTCTCTCTCTCTCTCTCTCTCTGTGGAGTTTAGAAATACATACATAACAGACTCAGGAACAGAGGGACATTATCATGCGTGTGAGATAATTGCATTAATCCATCATAATTTAAAGCCTATATTACTCTGAATTTTTAGAACAGTGTTACACAAACCTGTATTCCCCATGATGCTTACATTTAAAAAGTGACTAAAACTTTCTAAAATCGAGGCAAGCAGGAGTTTTTAGCATAGCGAGTCTGAAATCGAGTCATATTTATCTGAAATATTTTCTACAGCTTTGAGTTGAAACAGTTGGCTACAGTCTGTGTGTTGTCTGTGAGATGTCATCAGCACATCACACGCCTCACAGCAACACTAGGGTTAGGCTATATTTTAAGGACCGTCTCACTCCAGTGCCAGCAAGTTTACTTATTTTGGAATGGATCACTGCCTATGGAGTGCGGTTAACACTGGTGCCAGCTGAAATATAATTTCATGATGGATAGCCTTATATTGTATGATTTATTTCAGACTTACAGACGTGGGTAGTGGTTAAACCTACAAAAGCTACTGCCAAAAGATCAGTTTCTGCTACGTAACCCTATTATACTGCATGATCAAATGTGTTCTCTGCTCAGAATTGCCAAAAGTAGAGAATGGAAGGCTTGATGTGAAACAGATCTTTTAATGTGTTGTATGGCACTATGAAGAGCTACTGTTGGACACAAGTGATCAAGGGTACACTAAGACATATTCAGTTACCGGTTAAACAGGGTATATGTTGCCGTTAGTTTATTCTGTTAAGTCAGTTTGTTAAATAAAGGGTAGCCTACATTTGCGAAGCAGACCCCTAGTGACAGATAATCACTTTTTTGTCCACGAATGAGCCAAGATCACGGCCTGCCTTATGTTTACAGGACAAGTTATATTCACTATAGTCGGCGAGTCTGCTGGGCACGAGTGTTAATGTAGAATTGCGTCAAGACTAATTAAATGACTAGAAATTATCAAAGCCCAACAAAAAGCGATTAAAACATGATTAATGTCATCTGTCTCAAGGGATTTGCCTTTAAGCCTTTTGTTGGAGAAGGGCTGAGAGCTTTGATGGCTTCAGCAGATGTTTTGGGCTGAGAGTTGTAAAAGGAGCTCAAAAAGGCTATTTTTTGTTGCTATGAAATATTTCACTGCTTTTATTGTCAATGCAGATTTAGACTTGATGATTTAAGAAGTGATAAGACAGTAAACGAAGACAAAATTCGTTGAGTACTTCAACATTACTTCACCTTCCTGTGAGAGACACGGGCACTGTGTTGAATAGAATAAAAACAGACTCTTTCATTGATTTTATTTTTGTTTGATTTTCTATATCACATCATCTTAAATCACCATGTTTTTTATGTTTATTATGGCATATTACAGTATTTATTACACATGTTTTATCCATGCACATCATATATATTTTTATTTATTTGTGTTCACAGACTGTCACTAACATGAGTGTCCTCCCTCCCTATATATTTTTTTCTAGTTTGAGCTGTTGTTCGCTTCAGATATACATAACAATAGGCAAGAAAATGCAATATAGTCCAATTAACCTGCTGTAGTTTACTTCCATGTTCAAAACTTGGAAATGTGAAAAGGGTCCATAGTTAAACCCAACGACAATATTGGTGGCATAATGAATGTATTTTACCACTCTTTTTTTTTTTTGAAAAGCAAAATTCATGGTTAGATTAATGTACTAGACCTATTACCATGGGGGAAAATGGTCCCAGTGTCTTTGTTTAAAGGTCAAAATATGAAGTTCATATCTTTTTTTAGCCCTTTCTACTCTATTGCAGTATATGTGTGTGACATACATTAGCAGATAATAATACACTTGGATTCCAGTTAAGACGAAGAAGGCAGCTTTTGTTTAGAGCTGTTTTCATCATCAGGCATTTTAGAGATAATTGGAAGAAGGCAAGTTGTCCTCATGGCAGTGAAGTTGTGAGATTAGATATAACTTAATAACTTCACACAAAGAAGGTCAGTGAGTGAATCTATTTGACTAATCTCATGTTAAAGCTACACTGTGTAGGAATTACTCCCATCTAGCGGTGAAATTGTATATGACTACCAACTGAATATTACTGTCTAGCCCCTCCCATTCCGAGGGCGTTTTAACTCCTACGGTGGCCGTATTATTTCAAATCTGCCGGCATTCGCGAGTAATCTCCCCCTCGCATTCGTCACAGTGCCACTGAGTGTAAAATGCGAAAGGCGAAGCTTGAATTTCCAGGTATGTCCTTCTTTGGCTAATGTATTTTCATGATGGATGAAACCCGTATATTATAAATGGCAGATTCTACGCTTACGAGAATTCCTGATTAAGTAATTATACATTAATGAGCACATATCATTTTGAAAGAACAAAGTGTTTTTTTGCTAAGAATCAACTTAAAAAATTACACAGTGTAGCTTTAACAGGCATAACATTTAAGTTTATTAGTCTTTGTATTTTAGCATCCATTAGGTGCCTTATTGTAACTCACAAAGTAACTACAAATTCTGTCAATAACTTAAATTTTACCTGGGACATTCCTTTACCAAAGGTCGCAGTCAAGGCCAAGAGATCAGGCAACTGAACCGATCGACTGGAGCTACAGGCTGAATATTCTATTGAAGTGAATTCTGTAGAGAATGAATGAGTCTGGCTATACTAAACCATTTATTCTTTGTCTAAACAGTCGTATTTCAGAGCCATACACTTCCAGAGGTTTTCTTTCCACTTTCTTTGAGGAAACCGATCCGACACGCTGCACACTACACGGTGCACGGGATCACTGCACGGAGGAGCTGATAGTGAGGCATGTTCTCTCTAATTGGTGCTGAATGAATAGGAGAGTCTATCTTTCCTAACAGATCCAACAGGGCGGGACACAACGCCTCGATTTCGGCTCACTCAAACACAAATCCCCTCTTCAAAATAAGCTAGCATGACCCTGTTTCCTTAGTTAAAAAAAAAACACAGACAGAGGGAAAGGGAGGGGAAGATGAGAGAAATAGAGAAAGAGCGAGCGAGTGAGAGGTTTGATGGGGGGTGCTGAAAAAGGATGGAGGGATAACTTCAAAACCCCACATCAAAAGGAATAAATAATTGTTTCTGCTGCTTGTGTTGTTGTGATAGGGATCTGGAAGAGGGGTGCAGCAGTCTTTGATTGCAGGCTGCTCTCCTGGAGAGGGCTCCTTCTGTCTACAGCTCCTGTGCTGCGGCAGGACCCGCTGATTAAACCCTGTTTGTTTTAATCTCCTCACAACCCCACAGGACCCCAGCTGAGGCAGGGGAGAGGTATCTCTTTATGGAAAGAAAGTGAAGCAAGTATAATGATATTGAGATGATGAAGATGGAACATGCAAGAGACAGACGAAGGTGTTAAGGTCACTCACGCATCGGTGGCAGCAAAACTCATATTTGACCTGCACACCCTCATGATGAAACCAGTCACTGCTTTGATCATCATATTAAAGATATTCTTAATGTTTATTAAGTCCTTGGTGAATGTTTATTTTGTTCTTATCGTTTAGTGAGATGGTTAAAGTCTTAAAGATGGTTAATTAAAGGTTCTTCACTAGTAACAGTTTTATTTAGTACCGTATCGTCCTGAATACCCCTTCATATGCTGAATTGGTTCTAGTGTACATAATCAAATGGATGAGACACAATGTGTCGTACCATAACCTCATCATCTGCAGAGAGAAACTGGCCCTCAGAATACACATAAAGAAGGAATTAAAGTCCACGTGAATCGGAAGTTGCAAATGACTTTTCTCAAGTGTTGTGACGCATTTCCGAGTGAAACGGAATATTGAACAGAGGGCAGGGTTTTACTTCAGCGCTCCTCCTCTCCATCTCTCGCCCATGGCAGAGTAACGGTTTGAGTTAAGCGGTTAAGCGTTTAACCAACCCAAGCCGTCAAGCCTATGTCATCAGAAAAAGAACCATTCCAGACCCGGAAGTAACTTTTCAGACTTTGATTAAAGATAAATTCGGCAAACAATTTTTTTCCGTGTATTAACTTGCATGGATTAATTGTTCACCACAAGACTAGTAATATCCACTAACAAAGTAAATAGGGTCAATTTTGATTTCATGCCGACTTTAAAGACATCATAGACGATAGTGAAGATATTTCACTGGAACTTGGTCTTCATACATCTATATCGTGTTCAATGTCAATTGTTATTTATTATGTATTCAACTAACCTCTGTTGTTGGAGTACTGACATTTTTGCTACAATCTGCCTCGTCAATAAAAAATAAAAGTACTATCGATAGTAAAAATCTATCTATCTATCTCAAATAGAGGCAACAAGAAATAAGACAGAGCATAGAGGGATAAAAAAAAAACAATATTAATGTAGATACTAATATTAATGAAAATAAATATCATAGAAAAGGTTATTTATAACACCATTAAGGTCTTAAATAGCACTTTCAAAACATGGTTCTTTATGGAACCTTATACAAACGGTTCTGTTTAGCACCAAAAAGGGTTCTGCAATTGTTACAAGCCGAAGAACCCTAATTTGGTACTGTTTAGAACCATTTTTCTTAAGAGTGCATGACAGTGACAACATGGCTGATTTTATTCATACTACTCTCATTCATACATATTAACAGTCGCAAAGTAAGTTATTATTCAAAATGTATACCTACTCAGAGTTTGAAATTTCAATTTATCTAATTATATATAAAATTTAGACACATAGTCGAGTCTTGTGCTCAAGCCATCCAACATGGACAGCAAGCAAAATAAATGTATTTTTATGAATAGTGAATAGTTGCGAATAGTTATAATGACTGTTTCTGAACTTAATTGACGGGTTATTTCACCATAGTTACTACTCCACACAGCCTCTTTCTCTTTCCCCCTCATTCTCACTTTTCAGAGCTTAAATAGCCTGCTGAAACAGATGAAAAGATGAAGCACTTCAAAAGCTTCAGCATTGTTGAGAATGCCTCCCGCTCAAACATGCCCCCCCATGCCACATTCAAGAACACAGAGCGGTACAGTAATCCTTCTCCAGCTGACCTTGCCACGAAAAATAATCCTTCTGCTGCTAAGGTCAGATGGACCTTTAAAGTTATTTATTGTAAAAAATAATAATAATAACAAGCACATTCCTTCCTCCCGCATTGCTATTCTTGTTTTCTTATTCGGTTGTTTTTTGAGGGTTGTTTTCTGTTTCCTCCTGTTATCTGTCTTTACTCTTTGTCCTCTGATCATTTATATAGCTAAAATGTATATGAGCACATTACTATAATGACTCCACACCTCACAGATCACTCTGGTCTCTGTGCTTCTCTCTCCTTCGATGTGTAATCGAATTGTGTTTTTGCATAATTAGTGTAGGGAACACCAAGGGTTTTCAAAGTCAAAGACAGTGGGCCTCCCTTAAAGGAACACTCCACCGTTTTTTTTAAATAGGGATTATTCACCGTCTTTCCTACATTTAGATAGGTGGGCAAATCCATTTTTGTGTGCATGTATTGTTTTAGTTTGGCAGGGTCGCCGCTAGCTTAGCTTAGCATAATGAATGGAATCCTTTGTTGCCAGCTAGCATGTCCTGAGGAAAAGTGATACCCCCCCCCCCCCCCACCTAATTACTTCTTGAGGTCTGCGTACTCACAAATAGTACAAATAGCGATGCAGATTAAAGGCCCTTTCACACCGGACGCGTAACGAAAAAGCGAATAGTTTGCGTGCGAATAGTTTGTGTCAAAACCATTCACATCAGCCGCGGCGCGAATTTGCGACGTTCAGAGCTTCAATATTCCAAAACTTTCGCACCGACAGCTGAGAAAACATGAGCTGCGTCCGAAATCGAATACTTCCATACTATACTGGAAGCACTCATTACACAACAGCTGATCAAAAAATAAAACCATCGCGCGAATTATTCGTGCGTCAAAATCGCGTCCAGTGTGAAAGGGCCTTAAGACTAGGCGATTTCCTAGGCAGATATTGACTTGGGCCACAGCACAGGCAACATCCTCCTCCTGTCGTTCAATTTCCAAAGCACGCAGCTCCTCTTCTGAAAACTCTGGTTCATAGAGGTATGGTTCTGGATCTTGACTGTCTGAGAAGTCACCCTCTTCCGAGTCTTCGTCTCTCACAAAATCAGCCATGTTCATCACCATTCACTATGTCCACTGTAGGAAAAATATCCAGCTACTACTCATGCCGGTATGTTGACGGAAGTTGAGGGATTTCAGGTGTTGCGTGATATCTCTGCGCCCAAGTAGCAGAGCTTCGCCTGTGCTTCACCCTAATATAGTCCCAAGTGAATATCTGCCTAGGAAATCGCATAGTCTTAATCTGCATCACTATTTGTACTCGTGAATACACAGGCCACAAGAAGTAAATTGTTTTTTTGTTTTTTTTATTACTTTTACTCAGGACATGCTAGGTGGCAACAAAGGATTCCATTCATTATGCTAAGCTAAGCTAGCGGCGACCCTGCCAAACTAAAACAATGCATGCACTGAGACAAAAATGCATTTGCACACCTATCTAAATGTAGGAAAGACGGCGAATAAGCCCTATTTCAAAAAACGGTGGAGTGTTCCTTTAACACAATATACAGTATGAACTGCACTGTATGAATTACATATAAACAGATTCTTAATAAAGCTATGAAATATATTCTGTCAAGAGCAATGAGTCAGGGTTCTGTCACTTCTGTCTAGTTTATTTCTTGTTTTTGTGACAGAGATCTGACACTCCTGTTTTGTCATGTCTTTGTGTGGGCGCGCGGCTTTGAGTGTTCTTGAGCCGTGCGCTCTCTTGTCTGTATGCATGTTACATGTGCAGGGCGTGGTGTTTGGATCCCGGCACATCTGTCTAGTTTGGTTTTGGTTCTGTCAGGATTCGGACATTCATGCTCCGCATGATTGTCCTCTGTTGTGAGCGCACAAGATGAGCTTTCGAGCTTGTGCGCTCTGTCCTGTGAGCGTGCGGTTTCGAGTTCGCTGGGGCCATACGCTCTTCTCAACCCCAAACCCTGACACAATGAAAGATTTTCTTTTTCCTTTATTTAACATTAATGACAGGCCTATATGAGGCTAATGTCACTAATGATATTTTTGCCCAACTGTTTACATTCACTTTTTTTTTGCCCTCATTCATCCATGTTTCTTTGCTGCTCTGTTGTGTTTATGCAATCCTGCACTGCACGAATATATTTACACACGGTGTTTAGAGGATTTACAGACGGGTCCACCGGTGTGGCAAAGTGAAGAACCCCAAAAGGTTCCTCCAGGCACCTTTTATTTGTACAGTGTAGTAGAATACATATTATACTCTTTAAGTATATCTCGAGATATCAAACAGAAGTACTGTAGACTGAAAGTATACTTTCTTATTTTTAGTCTAAAAGAAGTAGGCCTAACCTATACTTAAAGTACACTTGAATAAACTCTTTTTCGTAAGGGTACTCATGAATAACATGTTTTGTATGTAAATAACATACAGAAACTGTGTTTGAAATTAAATTAATAAGGATCAATAAATAAATTGGACTACTGATACAAAAAATGCACAACACGGAGCGATGTTTAGGACGGGTTTGTGTAAAGAGCCGTAAACAAAGTAATTTTTTCCCATAATGTTCTCTCTCTTAAAATGTAAGCGAGTGTAAATGTCAGCATTATCATATATGTCTAAAGAATTAAGATCTTTGTTTGATATTTTGATATAATGTAAAGATATTCATAAAATTTTGTATGTGTAGCTTAAAGGTACTATATAAGAATTTTGTAATAAAATATCCAAAAATCACTTGCACAGTGTGATATATTTCCTGCAGTTGTGTACTTACAATATCCCAAAAGTTCCCAAAACATTTTAATTTCAGAGAAATTCCAATTTTAAATAATTGGCCGTCCCGGAATTCCTGTTTGAACAGTAAACACTTGTCGCCTGTCACTGACGTAATATCCGCGTTATCCCTGGTTTCCGCTCGTTCTGCCATAGTAACCATAGCGACAGACGTGAACAACAACAACAACTGCGTAGTGCGTAGCGGCTAGCTGCACGCTGTTGTTGTTTCGTTCAAACATTATGGACCATGGCAAGCAGACTTTGGAAAAAACGGAGAACTAAAACGAGGATCAATATCAGCGTGGCGTTTTCGAGATGCCGAGAGCTCGACGTCCTTGACAAACTTCGACTTGACAGAGCTCTTGCATTTAGCCTACTTTATTAGACAGGTGAGCAAATGTACATAAAACTAATCAATGATGAAATGTTAGAATATGATCTGTATGTTATTCTAATGTTGATCTAGCTTACTGCTTACTGCTAGTCTCATACAGACAAGCTGACTCATATAACATTATATCACACTCAACATAACACAACACACTCAAATACGTTACAGTTTAGTGTGATAATGATGTAGATCTTTTTTTACAGTCTGTGGTCTAACATTAGACCAAGTGATAAAGCGCTGCGTTACCTCACAAGTTGAATTCTAATAAATAATGTAAGTTTAATAAGTTACAAGTCTGATAAACTGACCTGTGTGAGTATTATTCAGCATTCGCGGGTTGTTCGGTAGATTAATGCCCTTATTCCTTTAACGTTATATCCGCAAGGCTCGCGTGACTCGTGTGTGTGCGCTGATAACTGTCTCTGATTAGCAATCGCGCCCTGCTTCATACCACAGTCATGATAAAAACATCAATGTATTCACTCATCCATAAACATTATTAGATCTGTCAGCTTGACGACAAGTTCCATAGCCTAATTCCGAAGGAAATGTTGCGTCATCAACCTACGCCTTTGTTATTGTAAGAGGTTAGCGACCACTAGCGGCGAAAAAAATAATAATACATATTGTCAATTAGGCTACCTTTTTGTGTGAAGTTGATGTGAATATATGGGTCATTGACGAATAAAGTTTTTAAAAGTGTAAAATATAATGGAGATATAGCCTAACTAATTTTGAAACCATTTTTTAGTTTACCTAGGTGTCACTGTCAACAATAAGATTATGTGGTTTGTACAATCAATTAACACTGCTTTTGTAATTTTTTTACAGGACTGACACAATTTGTAACCAAAAAAAGTAATTTGGTTTAACCATGAATAGCTATATTTAAAATTATTAATTTGCAGATAATTATTCATGAACAAACCTGATTAGACATTGATGTTGAGATAGTATAGGCTATAGTGTGTACCATGGAAGAAATATAAAATAAAATGATCACTGATCTCATAAATGTAATCATTTTATTGGACTACTCTAAACCCTCCTACATATTCAAGTAAAACTTTGCACAGGGAAATGAGAAAAGGGTAAATGTAGGAAAAGCCTGATCTGCTTTATATATGTATTATTGTAGTTCCTTTAGTTATTAAAAACAATATTATTCTATTTAAATAATTTTATTCGGTTTTACCGAATGACCAAGGCTGGTTATACCGAATGACTATGTCTGCTGCCCTTGACATTATGAATATTTAAGACAATACACAGACAAAAAAATAGTTACAAAAGCACATTTTATTTTTTATATAATGTTAATGTAAAAAAGTACATGAAAACATTTCTGTCAGAACCACTATCATCAAATATGATTGACAATTATACAGTTTGGATTGGCTCTGTTCTGGGCAGCCTAGCATGGATAAGAGCAGGGAGAGCAGCAATAACCCCCCTTAGGGTAAACAGAACAGAACCAACATGAAAGTATTGCAGATGTCATTAATATAATATTTTAATGTTTAACATAATTTGAGAATTTAGTCTTGATTCAAAGGGGAATCAGAATGCCTGACTGTCCAAGAGTAGGAGCTGGGGAGGGAAGAGGGTAATTATCTCCTGGGAAACGCCATAGCTGCTGATAATACTGAAGGAGCTTATTATGTATACGGTGATAGCGTCGTATTCCTATAGGTGGACGTGGATCAGCTGAGAGTCACTGATGAGAGCTTGACTAACGTGACCTGTCAGAACTGACGCTACGCTTGATTTCATTGTGATTGGAACGAACATATTTACATACAACTCATATTGTTAATGATATTAAAGAAATAAAAAAATGTAAGCAATTGATTGTTCTTGGAACAAATGTTTAGATTGTTAGATGCTATATATTCATGAAATGAAAGTCATCCAGTCTTTGGAGCATAATCTTGAGGTTCTGGCTCACTAATTGTATGCACGTCTTCTTTAAAGTAGAAGATTTTTTCTACTGATGCCAAAGGGGGTTCGTGGTACCTCATCCACTGTGATGTCAGGTGTCACATTTAAAGACTAAGGGTTCAGGTTCAGTATATTGTTTATGGTCCTGCTGTTTCCTTATTTGATAAAGGCATCTGCAAAAGTAAAATTCGGTCAAAATGATGTAATAATATACTCTGCACATTTCCTATTAATAAAATGTTGTATTTATTTATTCCAGATATGTACAAATATGACCTACATACATTGCTGTCATTCGGTATAACCATATTTTCGGTATAACCACATTTTCGGTATTACCGAATGACACTTTTGGTAATACCGAATGACAATATTTTCAAACAATGCTAACAGGCTGATATCTAGCTAGATAGCCTTAGTCAGTTAGCTGGCTAGCTAGCTAGCAAAAAGACAATCAGACATTTTATATTTAGTTAAATTTTTTTAAATATTACAACATTTTCCATGTTTGACAGCGGTTGTACCGAATGACCTGATATTTCGGGACATGCGTATAAGCAAGTGAAAACATGAATTTTTCAAATAGTTAAAAGTGAGTTACTTTGCTTCACGACCGTGTCTGGTCCTTTGCAGGTGTCTGAATGATGTCACATCCTGTCACCTGATATTGACCGCATGACTTTATCCAAAATGGTGCCTTTATATTGGTCACTTCGAATGACATCAATGAAATTCATTTTTCCGAACATTCTTTCTCATAACAAAGCAATGACTTCTACACATAATTTTAATACCAATTTGCACTATGTTGATATGTTATAAAATAACGGCAGAATAAAAAAATATATAAATGTATTACATTTTAAGATATTTTGACCCGTCATGTCATTGACCCATATAATGGAAATTGTTAGGTGCTGTGACTGGTTACCATTTCCTTAAATATTTTAAAACCACTTTTGAACACCTTTGTGCCTTCGCTAGTTCATTTTAAAATAGTTCTGTGGTGTGAATAATTCTATATATAGGCCTATATTTCAAATAAAAAAAATTTAATTGAGAGTCAAAGCTGATATTATTTTAAAATAATGATAAATATGCAGTTTAAAATAGTTTGATGAAGTGTTGCGTGTCACACCACAGGACGTGTCAACCTTTCAATTTTCTGTCAACTGTCCATGTGCTGCTTATGTGTGTTAAAAGCAAAGTGCAGACTCTGTGCAGTGCAGACCCGCTGTCTAATACAATCATCACTGGGAAGAATCCAGTCAACACTTTCACTTATTCTTCTTTTTGGTGCCACTGGTCAGGACAGTGAGAGGTTTGGATATGTTGTGAAAGAGTTAAAGAGTCTGTAGGGCTCACGAACAGCTTACATTCTCTATAACACTAACCCTTCTCTCTTCTTTCATCTTTTAATCCTGCGCTCATAAGGTTGCTAGATAAGTGGCCATGACTAACACGTCTCTCTATGTCTGTCTGTCTCTCTCTCTCTTTCTCTCAGCCCTTCTAATGGGAAAGAAGGGGAACAGCCCACATAATGAGAGACTTTACCTTCTTTTGAAGACAAATTGGACTGAAATTCCATCTTTGATGAATCTCCCTTTCAAATGAGCAATGTTTAAAGACGGAAGCACTAGACAGAGTAAGAAAAGATGAAGGAAGGAATAGAACGTGGTATACATATACAGAAGTGTAGAAGAGAGAATGCGCTCTGCTTCCTGCTCTGTCTCAGGCTCACATCTTCTGTTTGTTTGTGTCCTGATTTCAAAGCTTTCAAAACCACTGAAGGCTAAACTTAGTCACTTCATGCATCCTGATCGATGAGATTGCTATCTGATCGGGGATGCACATTCCACACAATGCAAAATAGATATAAATGTTAATCAATTTGATATTTTGTTTCTTACTTATGTAGCCACGCTCTAAAGTGAACTTGCCACACCTGCCATGGTGGGTCAACTGAGAAAATCCATCAATATTTCTCTTTGGTCGTGGAACTGTTCAATTATTTTTTTTGTCCCTGTGACAATTCAGCCGTTTATCCTTGATCATCATAATATTTTAGTTTTGGTACCTTAATGAGAGTAATATTCTCCATATGTCATCACATTCTGGAGGAAGAGTTCTGAAGAGAACAAAAAGTTTAGGCATATTAAATAACCCTCAAGATCAGTGGTTTTCAATGTTTTTAACTCCAAGCCCCTCCATTGTGCAAGACAATATTCGAAGCAATGGTCCGAACGCAATGATACAATGTCCTACCTGTCTGTTAACATATGTATTTCCATACCTCCGCTTCGCGCACCCTGCTCGCGCAGACATCACACTTCATCAGCGCGTTCCGTAAGACTGTGCAGAGTTGTAGACAGTCATCGAGCACCACAAACAAACTGCAGCAGCATTTTATAGTTTCTCCTGAACCAAAACAACTGGCTTATACTGCGTTCACGCCATGCCGTAACCGTAATTACGAGATGTCAACCCGTGATGTTCTACTCGTCCTCAGAGTTGGATTTATGCGTTTCTATGTCAACACTATCAACGCCGAAATGAAACTGCAGCAGTCAGTTGGCAAGAAACAGCGCTGTAAGTTGTTTACGTTCATTATTATGGCATGTGCTTTGAGACAGAGATAATTTAACGGCGTCTCTCATGGCGCTTTGCAGACTCTGGCTATGTGTGTTCATCAGTCTATGGTGTTCATGTGTTTTGGAGGAATGCGTGGCTTTGGAGACGCTCTGAAGGGAGGGTGGGATCTCATGCTTTCAAAGCTAGCACTTTCTAAACAGTGATGACCCCTGGTTAAGAACCATTTTCAATATTGAAATGTATTGTAGGGTACAGGGTTATATAGAACAATGATGTTGGTTATGGTTACATTATGTTAGCCTGATCCTACCAGACTCTCGTACATTTCATTTGTACAGAGAGTCTGGCCACTCTCCATTGACAAGCGTTAACTTCCTTGAAGGCGGGCCGGGTACTCTGTTGAAGTTTAAAACTATTGGATCTGCCCAGAGCCACTCTGGATCTGCCATAACCAATCGCTAACATTTGGTTGTGAGTCTCGTGACGTAGGCTATGTCAACTCTCAAACTAACGCACGACCTCAACGTCATCGTTCTCAACCACTCCCTCTGTTTGCTGATTGGACCGGTAAAAAATTGATCGGAGAAAACCCAAGAATATACCGCAAGCCCAGACGTAGTACTGAAGGAAAATGAAAATTGAGCGGAAGTACGTAGGAGGGCGGAGCCTGGCTAACATTATGTACCAATTCCAAATAAAATATAGCACTCACCAGCCACCATGTTTTAATTAATGTTTCAAATTAAGTCAATTTTTACATGCCTTTGGTATTTTGAACAGTTTATGGGTTAATATTACAGGTTAATACGAAGTCTAAACATAGTTAGTAGATTTTTTCCCCCATAGATTCTCTGTAAACACTGTGCTTTGTTGCTATGTCTGACATCTGACTATTTCACAGCCATACTTAAAAAATTAGTCGAATGAAAGTTATGAAACTGTACATATTTTCCCTTTCCTAATTTGTTCTTTAAACTCTTAATGAGTTTATTATGGTATTTATTTTAGGGGACATCTGTAGAATAGATTTAAACCTTCTGACCAGCATAGTCACAGTAGGTAATAACTAAATAAAACTAATGGAGAACTTTGTGAAAGACAGGCAAATCATCTTTCTACGGAGTTCAGTGCACACAGATTACATAGGCCTGCTGATATGTCTCGTTTACATTTATTCCGTTTCTATAGCTCTCGTTCAATCTCTCTCCACACACACACACACACACACACACACACACACACACACACACACACACACACACTTTCTGTGTCACAGTATCTCTCTCTTTCTGGCAGAAGAGTTATTTACATCTCTAATGCTTTCATCTGGCATTCCCTTTGTGTCATTGTTGTGTATCCACAAACTCTCTAAAGTCACTTCTTAGAAGTCTTCACTGACTTAACAAAGACGCCATTTCTGATTTCACCATTTTGATTTCCTCTTTCACCACACATACCTCACGTCGTGTCAAATGCATTATGATGGCATCAGAATGATTATAAATGTGCTTCATGAGGAATGGCAGAGACCCCTGTATGGTTCTGGTTCTGTTCCAGACTGCAGGCCTGGCCGGCACTTTGGGGACATCTAGATATGATATATTATAGCGAGGCACTTCAGAGGAAGTCACAGACGCCTGCTTGCTGTAGCTAAGCCTTTGAAGCTACTTGAAGTAGAAGAGCGCCATTGTCCTCAAAACCCTGTAGGCATGTTGCAGGAGAGGGAGAAAGACAGAGAGCTTGAAAGAGAGAGTTCAAGAAAGAGAGAGAGAGGAAGACTTTTGGAAGACACTGTAAATGTCATCCCATGTTGACGCAATACAAAATTCAATGGCCACTCGTGTCTCACTTTGTCCCTTTTGTCCTCTCTAAAGTGCATACAGATATAGTGTTTAGAGCTGCGTGAGTGCAAGTTTGTGTGTATATGTCTGGCATTGCACCTGTTCCATTGACTGCTCTACCATGGCAGACGGATTAAAGCCCTTTACCAGAGCAGAGGCTGGGAAGCTGCAGTAAAAGTGCCCTGTAATGACACTGGATTATTCATAACTGTTTTTAGCAACTTTACAGCGGGACAAAATACAACTGTAGGGAAGGAGAGATTTGAAAGAAAAAGAGTGCTTCTGCTAGTTTGTGAACTCCAAAAGAGAGAGAGAGAGAGAGAGAGAGAGAGGCCTGATTCTTGAACAATAGTACAAATTAAACTAAACAAAAAATATAATATTATATTATATTGTTGTCACAGGTGGCGCACGACGCAGGAGAATACGATACAAATAGTCTTTAATCCAAGGAAAAACTCAGGGAAACAGATATTACAACCATTAAACATTGACGACACCGAACAATGAACTCAGGAAACACAGGGGACCCTATCTTGCACCCAGCGCAATTGACTTTGTACACCAACGCATGTATCATTCCTATTTTGCACCCGTGCACAGTGGACTTTTCCCTCCACAGACGCACGTCGGTAAATTAGGGAATGAACTTGCGCTCGCGGGGGCGGTTCGACGAAAGGAGGAGGCGAGTTCCCTTGTGCTATTTTCCAGTTTTAGAAAGCAATTCCGCCACTGACCAGGAAAAACCCAGTCTAAAGACACTGGCACGTTGCGCGTTAGTCATATGGTATTTTAAGGGCGCGTGCTTGGCCATTATGTTGCGTGTGAACTACGCACATACACTTTGATTCTCTCATATAAACAGACGCAGCAGTTTTCATTTTAGCAAATCATACATTATTACAAGGAAAAATATTAACACACGAGGGAAATCACTGTTGTGTCCGTGAAGATGTGAAAAAAATCTTTCTAGATAAAAAAAAAAAAAAATCTAGATTAGCCTACACATTTACCCAATTTATACGCCTGTTTAACCGAAGCTAATTTGGGTGGGTTTCTCCCATCATCCCCAATGTCACTTCTCTGTGTTTTACGGCCCTGACGAGAACGTCGGTCTCCTCGGCTGTGAACCGCTCCTGGCGTGCGCTGGCAAACCCGCCGTTATAATAGCAATCCGCGTTGGAAAAAGCGCGCCTGCTCTTAAAAGGAATGTGAGAGGGATGCTCTGATTGATTTAGTTCACGTTACGCCCAAACCACACCTATGAATAATGAACCTACTTCAGACCAACCCCTTTTAGATTTACGCCGGGCGCAAGAGGCATTTATCCCGCCGGGAAAATAGCAACAGCGCCCAAGACCCGCCCACAAGTTTACTTGTGCTTTGCGCTTTGACACTTGCGTTTCAGATCGTTAAAATAGGGCCCAGGGAGTGCATCTCAATACTCAATTTGATGCTTCCTCATTTCCTCGCTTCTCCTTTCTCCAGGCTGTGACCCGGAAACTGATCAAAGTTAGCCATCTTGAAGGACATCTCAATTCTCTAATTGCACTGCGAGGAATCGAGGAGCGAGGACTGAGGAAGCTTCCAGGAGTCGGGGTTCAATCTTCAGCTGGCTGGCAGGAGCTGCCACTGGCATGTCACGTGACCCGTCAGTGGCTGGCTGGCAGCTGCCAGTCTGATTCTGGCATATCACGTGACCTGTCATTGGCTGGCTAGTTGTCTGACTCTGGTAAGTTTCAGAAACCATTGATTTTTGGCAGTTTTTGTCTTTTGTGTTCTTCCCTCTGTAGCTCATTTATCATGCATCTATTGATATGATTATGCTCTTTTGCATAATTGGCGTTTTAGAGAATTTTATCCCAATTAAACCAGTCAAATGGCCATGATCAGACTGGTTGCTTACCGACGCTTTGCTGGGCACTCAATCCAGTCCCATAATAAAAAAATTATCCAGTCATCAATAGCTGTATTAGTTTCAGTGATACTGGCCTTTATGTTGTCTTAGGGGGCCTAAAATGCAAACTTTTGAAAATTGGTTTCAAAGTGCAAGTTTTTGAAAACGATACCGTTATCGTCTCTGCAAAGTACAAAATGCGAATCTGTGAAAACGGTGACGGCATGTAGTACGTGTTTAGTCAATAGGCATGCGCGTTTGGCGTGCGTGCTAGGCTATGTAAAAGAATGCAAGAAAGTGTCCAGGCGCGTAATATTTCTTTCCAAAGTGACACCACTAACACTGTTTTTAGTCGTTTTCGCAAATCCATTTGAATGGAAAAACATCACATCATAATGTGATTTTCCCCCCCACATTCAATTCTATTACTTCAATGAAAGGTTAGAATTTTGTGATTTATGAATTCACAAATAAATGATATGAAAAATGATAAACAATGCAGATTTATTTTCACACCCGCATTTGCTCATATTTACCAAGGGTGCCAATATTAGTGGAGGGCACTGTATGTTTGCTATTCCTTGGATAGCCATATGCTACTAGGTTACTGAAATTTGGAGACATGCTGCTGTCCCGAGAATTTTCGCTTTCTTTCGCTTTCCCCCCCATCTCCACAATGGTTGCATAGGTGCACTGGAATAATCCTATTCCTAAAACGCATTAAACTTTCGTTTACAAAGACATGAAACTCACAGAGTGGTCAGGGGTGTTCACTGATATGCTCGCAGAAAAATCGCTGCAAAAGATGCTTTCCAACAGGTGTTGTACCATTAGTTGTAAAACTGTGGACCTATTTTTCCAAACGCCTCTCACCCATACACTCTTCAGTTGAGAGCTTGAATAATAGACACTCCAGCCTAGTTGGTGGCGGTGGAGTAATACCGTACTTCACAGCACATCCAATACAAGTCAATGGAGTTGGACAAAAACTACGATAAAAACCTGTTGGAACACGCAGTCCATGTTGAGAAGACGGAGAATTGTTGTAGTTGAGCACATTTGTGAGTCAGCTCAAACTGTAGCATCTGTCTTTTCACATGCAAGATAGTTAACGCCACATCAGCTACATACATTTATCAACTAACCATTCAGAGACATCCTGTTGCATTCTACGTGTTGTCACTTCTTCTTGAGTCTCTCCATCTTTGTCTGACTCCGTTTAAACATATAAGGCAGAACAGTTTCTGTCATTTTAGTGTGTGTCTGCGTGAGGTAGCCTAATCGGAGCTGCTAACACACACACAAGCTCTTGAAAATCCCCCTATGTGTCGGGAGCAGCAGCTAATTTGCATTTAAAGGGCCAGACACAAAACAGTTAGAGTTCTCAACGGGCCTGAAAATTACAACCCGACCCGACCTGGCCCGTGGCTTTTAATGCCCGGACCCGATCTAACCTGACACATCATCATGAATTATCTGCCCGAACCCGGCCCGCGGCCCGACGGCCGTATATTTTCTTTCCTCATACACATATTATCATGACCAGCAGACGGGAATTCAAATCAACCTTTAATGGTCACGCCTTTTAACAATACAAACAACTGAAACAATAAACTTTAAATGTATAAATAGGCTATATAAGCGGGCGGGCTCAGCGGGCGGGCTGCACATAACCTATAGAATTTCCATCAGAATCCAGCACCACTCCAAACACTTTCCAGACCTCTGATTTTCCCTCTCCTGTAGTAGCGACGGTGAATTCACCTGCGGCAAGTTTACTTTTCACCAACTCCATCTTCTTCTCCAGGCTAAAGGCATGCACGCAGCGGCGTCAGGTCTGCCCCCACCCCTCTCCATGATGCACGCCACGTTACACGCAGCAGCCAGACTTTCTTTACGGTGAACAGCAGCGATGATTAATATATATATTTTTTTTTTTTTTTTTTCACTGAGCGGAAAAGATTAAGCCCGAGGTCTGACCCGACTCGAGTCATTTGCTAATATTTTCAACCCGGCCCGACCCCGCGGGTCCCGTCGGGTTTGTCGGGCCAATCCGACCCGTTGAGAACTCTAAAAACAGTGCGTTTTTGCTGTCCCTCAAAAAGTGACAACTTTCACATGCTATATAAAAATATCTGTGAGGTATTTTGAGCTATAACTTCTCTCTCTCTCTCTCTCTCTCTCTCTCTCTCTCTCTCTCTCTCTCTCTCTCTCACACACACACACACACACACACACACACACACACACACACACACACACACACACACTGGGGACATCAGAGATTTATTTTACATCTTGTGAAAAGGGCATTTTACCACCCCTTTAATAATACAGGTTTGGAACAACATGAGGGTGAGTAAACAATGACAAACTTTTCATTTTTGGGTGAAGTAATCCTTTAATTCATCCTAATATGTCCCATGTGTGAATGTGTTTTTATAGGTATCAGATGTCTGACCACACACATGTTGACACTGTGAGAGACCTGTTCAAATCTTTTTAACTAGGAATGAAGCTATTGAGCAGAACATTCCATCTGGCTCATAACATTCATTCAAAGTTAGATGGACAGAGAGAAAGAAAGTAACCTTCTTTATTAATTAGTTAGTTAGTGTTGTCTGATTGCTTTGTTCCAAAACAATTTTGATAAGAATGCAACTGTGAAAACAGTTGAATCATCTCATCAGTGTTTAGAGATTCATGGCATTTGTTACTTAATTGTGATAAACTATTGATATTATTGCCGTGTTTTAATTATTTTCCTTTTTATATTACTGAATCATTAATTAATTATTCAAGGCCTTTATTCTGCAGTTTATATAATTAAATCTGATCTTGGTGAGAATAAACTATTGTTAAACTTAAATTTTTTTTTATAAATATATTATAATTAGAGATATAAAAGATAAAAAAGTAAAAACCTGGGGTCAGATTGATGTCATATTTGATTCAACTTTTTACATTTGCCAAACAAATTCTGTGGTCACTGGTGGTGTTTTCCAGCTTAGCGCCATTGCTAAACCAAAATCATTTAAGGATTTAGAAACTATTGGATTTAGGTCGGATGGTCATCTGAAGAGACACTATCACTTTGATGATGAACTTGTTATTTTAGACTTATGAACATTAATAGACACATATCGAAGCTGTTTGATGCACAAGCATCAATGCATCAAGCATTTTTACCATATTTGATGTGCACTGTGTATGCCTCTGCCTTTATATGTTTATATGTGAATAATTACTTTAAAGCTACTGTGTAATTTAAATAGATTCTTAGCAAAAAACACTTTGTTTTTTCAAAATTATTTGTGCTCATTAATGTATAATTACTTCTACTAACTAATCAAGTATTCTCGTAAGTGTAGAATCTGCCATTTACAATACATACGGGTGTGCTGCTCGAATTGCGGTTGCGCCTCCATCTTGAAAATACATTAGCCAAAGAGGGACATACCTGAAAATTCAACCTTCGCCTTTCGCGTTTTTACACTCAGTGGCACCGTAACAAATGCGACGGGGAGATTACTCGCGACTGCTGGCAGATTTGAAATAATACGACCACCTTAGTAGCTAAAACGCCCTCGGAATGGGAGGGGCTAGAAAGTAATATTCAGTTGGTAATCATATACAATTTCACCGCTAGATGGGAGTAATTCCTACACAGTGTAGCTTTAAATAAATCTGTTCATCAAATAAATGTCTCTTCAGAATGACCACACAATTCATATAGATTAAGTTTACAATGTTTTTATTAACTTTTTGAATCGTCAAAGTTTTGGTTACATAGATTTTCAAAGGAGGGGCATAAATCAGGTTTCATTAAAAATATCTTAATTTGTGTTCTGAAGATTAACCATGTAGTCTTATGGGTTTGGAAGGACATGAGGGTGAGTAAATGATGACAGAATATTAATTTGTTTTGGCTGAACCAAGCGTTTAAACTTAACATGATACTTAAATAATTTCACTTCTCGTTTCTATAAATTTCCGTTACATAATCTCCTTAGCTATTTAATTTGACATTCTTCATATGTGAGATTTTACAAACTGGAATTTGATGCAAACCAAATACAATCTTAGCAAATCCATCCAAAGCAATATGAAATATTCACCTTACTGTGCTAAATGTTTTGGCTTAGCGTAAAAGCTCGGCATGGGCTAATTAACTTAGCTGTCATTTGCACAGCTGGGCCTGTAAACGGTATCAATATGACTCCAGACTGCTTTAGCCATTAGCCACCTGCAAGCACCGGCTGAGTCCCTGTACTGCTGCTTTCCTTTCTACATACCCCATGATTTCAGCTTGCAGCTTGATGTTTGTTTTTCTATCATTTGATTTGATTTTGTTTGATGGTTGTTCTGTTGGTGATAAAAGATCAGCAAGAGCTGACCAATTAGCTGTCTCATACTCACCGGGTGCTTGAGAACATCTTAAAGCACTCCAGCTGTTTTTAAAGGGTACTTTGAAGAGCGAATAAATAAATAAATGTGAAAAGGGGTGTCCTGAACAAAGAGAAGAGAAAAGTTTGTTGAATGCTTTTTCATCAAGTTTTTAAAAGAAAGAAGATTCACAGTCCTTGTTGTCCTCCCTTTGACACCAGTCAAACAACAAGGCTTCAGTGCACAAAGTGAACTCATCATAAGCCAAAAGAATTAACATTATACAAATCCCCCCACTCTGACAGTTGGAATGGGCCACTCTCACAGCACAACTCTGCCAGGCTTTCTCTCAGCTGGCTGCATGGTCAGACAGAGCAGAATGTAATGTGGCGCTCGCTACCGGACAATCTGCTCTTTCATCTCTCAGAGGCTATGAGTCTTACATCAGTCTAGAAACTCACGCAGCTTAAAAACTTAGAAGGCAGTGTTTTTCATTTGAGTTGCCCTTTAATTTTTTTCCTCGCAAACCTTTTGATCTAAATCTTCTTAACTTTATATTAACTGCTATGGCCTGTTTGAGGTGGCCGAGCCTTTTCAATCACTGCTCATCTGATTCCAGCAAGTCTGGAAATGAAAGTCTCCGACTCAGTTGCTCGTAGAACCTCGTATAAGAACACGCATTTACAAAACTCCAAAACCTAAATATCATCAGTAGCCTGTATTTGTATATGAGTGTGTATGTGTGTTTGATAGGACAACTGTTAACTTTCTTTGTAATATTGCTAATGACCCACCAAAATAATGTTTTCTTTCTTCCTCTTATGTATCTGTTTGATGTTGTCCTGATGAAATTAGCACTGAAGTGCTATGGTGAGGTAACTGCTAACACAGGAGCTTAAAATGCGTGCTATTCCTTTCAGGCCTCTGATAGAGGTCACAGGCTAAGGATGTCATTACTCACATCAGAAGTATTTCAGGCTGTCTTTGTTTTGTTTATGGTGTCAAAATGAGACAATCCATCTATGAAGCACATTGCCTCTGTGTGTGTTTCTCTTTCTGTGTGATTAGAGAGGTCTAAAACATCCTGTGCAATATGATGCAAAAGTTGCAGTGAAATGCTTTAATAATGCTTAATAGTTAAAGGCTAAGAAGATGGTAGCATCTGTGTATGATAGCAATGTATTGATAAAACATTTCCTGTTTTCTTTGGCGGTTTTGGCGCAAGACCGTGTATGGCCGCTTGGCCAAAAGCTAGAATTGCACTTTGTAACATGTTAAATATAAATATTTATCTTACACAAACTGATCGCTTTTCTTTAGAAGGCCTTTATTAACCCCCCAGAGCCGTGTGGAGCACTTTTATGATGGATAGATGCACTTTTATGTACATTAATGGAAAC
Organism: Phoxinus phoxinus; assembly: GCF_949152265.1. NCBI lineage: Eukaryota > Metazoa > Chordata > Actinopteri > Cypriniformes > Leuciscidae > Phoxinus > Phoxinus phoxinus. Next base: position 30,960,788 of record NC_136877.1, read on the forward strand.
GGCCATTCACTGCCATTATAAAGCTTGGAAGAGCCAGGACATTTGTTAATATAACTCTGATTGTATTTGTCTGAAAGAAGAATGTCATATACACCTAGGATGACTTGAGGGTGAGTGAATAATGGGCTAATTAGAATTTTTGGGTGAACTATACCTTTAGCATTGATTGCAGTGTGCATTCATCGTAGCATTGTGTTGTTGACAACCTTATGCAAAGTCACAGTATTTATTTCCTTCAAGAGATTTTTGGTCGAGATCTTGTATTGACAGTGGGAGTGTGTGTGTGTAAAAATAAGCTTTACATTTGGTAAGGCTTTGGTACATGGATCTAGGGAACAGAGATACTCACATGCAAATGCCTTACATCCACTAGAGCTGTGGTCAGATTCTCTCATTGGTCAGATTCAGATCAGGTAACTCCCGCTTGAAGACTCTGTGTTCTTCAATGCTTGCTGTGACTGCTCTTGACTGAGTGGTGTTAAATGGGTTTTTGTGTCTGATAGTGTGTGTGTGCGTGTGTGTGTGTGGGTGTTTGTGATACTCTGTCATTGAGCTGTGGGCTCAGATGATTCTGCCTCTCTGGGATCGCTCACCACTCTGCTGCCTTTTCATCTCTTAAGCCACTTGGCCTGCGGACAGACAAGGAGAGAAAAAGAGCGATGGACAACGGGAGGAAGAATGAATGAGCTGAGAGGGATTTCAGGCAATGGAGGGATCGCTGGCTGCACTTCCCCTGTGATCGGGCCCTTTCTTATTTGTCCTCCCACCCTTGGTATTATTCGGCATAAATTCTTTGGAACGCTTTGGTACTGCTTAATTTACATGTATGCCAACAGGCTTTTAATGTATTTAAATCTTGGAAGATGTTCAAAGGAAACCCATAATTCCTCTGAAATAGGCCTTTTGAAGGTTTTATCTCGCTCTTTCTCTCTAGCTAATCTCACAGCCCCTCAGCATGCCACAGCAATTTTGCTAATGCCAATTAAGCTTTGCATTAGCATAAAAACAGCCTTTAAAGTTTCACCCTTTTCATATAAAATAAAGAATAATATTGAATGCTTGACCATTTACAACTTAAAACAAATGTCTTTGGAGCTTTTCACTTACCGGCTACTTCAGGGAAATAAAGCGCTCTTTTTCTGCTGTTCCCGTTGGCGTTCTGGTGAACGGGATAGAGGGAAAAGGTGGGAAGAAATCCCTTAATGACGACTCAACAGATTTCCTTCTAATGAGCAGAAGCTGTTTTGAGACATCTCAAATTCTTCTTTCTCTTCAAATGAAGGTTATGCTATAAATGTTGAACATGCCGGCGCACTGGAGCTCGGCTCTGCAGAAATGTTGTAATTGCCATGCAGTTTTGTTAGGAATCAATTAATTAGCATTAGGGCTGCACTCCAAAGCACCAAGCTGCACACGGCAGAGTTTCATTAGCCAGTAATGTGCAAATGCCACCCAGAGGAGACACGCAAATTCTTTTCAGATTTCTTGCATGTTTGTGTGGAAGTTTAATGCGTTTCTTTTCTCTTTGCCCCATTCTCTGCATGGGAGACTGGGAACATTCCAGTCTCATTTGCTCTCCATTTCTTTCTTTCTCTCTCTGTAGTACATAAAACTGTGGGAACCACGGGACCACTCCCAAGAACACTCAACCCGAGTAAATCCTGCCCACAACTGCTTAAGTGTCATTAGTATGCTTGCACATATAAGGGCAGAAAACGTTAGTTATCATTTTATGAGAGCACATACATTGATTATTCTGCAAAAATATCTGAGCTCTGAGCTGTAAAGTTGTTGTTCTCATTGTTTTTATGATTATTTTAGGATTCTAAATGCTGGATGTCCAGTACTGTTCAAAAGTTTGGCAACTTGAACATATTTGAAAATGTTTTTGTAAAAAAAAAGTCCTTTTTGTTTTGCATTTAGCCTATTTTATAAAAAATACAGTAAAAAAATTAATATTGTGAAATATTATTGCAATTTTTAAAATGTTTTATATTGTAATATATATATACAGGGGCGCCGCTAAGGGGGGAAAAGTTAGGACGATTCTAAGGGCCCACGCACTTTTGGGGCCCCCAGAGATTGATTTTATTAATGGAATAGGTGCGGTGGGGGGCCCGACCTCATATTCTTTCATAGGGCCTAAAATTTCTAGCAGCGCCCCTGTATATATATATATATTTAATTCCTGTGATGGCAAAGCTGTATTTTCAGCATCACTACTCCAGTCTTCAGTATCACATGATCCTTTAGGAATCATTCTAATATGCTGCTCAAGAAACATTTCTTATTATTAATGTTGAAAACAGTTGTGTTGCCTGTTATATTCTGCAGTAACGGCCATGCATCGTTTACAAGATTCTTTGATAAATAGATAGTTCAAAAACAGAAAAAATAAAACACATTCTGACACTTTTGATGAATGCACCATGCTTACTAATCCCAAACTTTTAAACAGTAGCATTTGCTATTGACTGAGCTCAACTTGAATTGAACACAAAATATTTCTGTAATCTCCAGGACTGATTCAGAGTGGAGGTCGCAATTTACTCCCCACAACATGGAGAACAACCTGTCTGGTCTTCTGTAGACCAAAATAGGAAGGAATAAAATTTTAGCATAAACACAGAAATATATACTTTAGTCTGTAGTTTGAAAACCGATATGCGCTTCGCAAATAAATAATTCCGACAAGAACAATGGGTTTTTGATATATGTTTAAAAACTGGGTTTCCAGAAAGCTGCCAACCAAGTAATTGCCTTATAAATAATCTTATCAACTGAGCATGTTCCACTTTTTTCGCTTGGCTGTTGTCGTGTAAGCACTTGTCATTATTTACTTGCGTTTACTGCAGCTCAGCGATGTGAAAAGAACCTCAAAAGCGCCAAAGTAGAGAAAACAGAGAGCACAGAGGAGAGAATGAAATGTTCAACCTATTAGCAGCTAGTCACCGCGACTGACTGTCAGCATAAGGAAGTGCTTTCAACAGCGCTGGCTGTCAGCTGGCATGGCAGCTCATTGCAGATGAGCACGCTCTCTGATTTCTAGCTCCGCGCTTCAGTCGGTATTGATGAAATCAGCCAGACCTTAGATTCTTAGGATCTGTGATGGAGGCATGGAGGATCAAAGCAGGCCAAGTGGCTCAAAATTACATTGACCATCCAGAGCAGAGCGACTCTAAAGAAGGCAATTCTAAGCTGCTGTCTAGCGGTCGCTGAGCAGACCTCAGTTAAAGAATTCACATCAAAGAGGATTGGAAATCTTGTCCCTCTCCCTCCCTCCTCATGGGCTCAATTGAACATTTAGCCTTTGGGATTTGCCTTTTCTCCTCTCATCCTGTTCTAATTCTCATTCTAATGTTTTAAATTACCCGTCCTTTTAAGTAAAGAGCTGTGCTGAAGGAGGCCATTTAGATGAGAAACCTGCTCTTCTCTCCCTGCAATGCCACTTCCTGCTTCATAACATGCTGTTTCTTATTTTAGCGTTTTGATGTGCTATAAAATACCTTCTTTCGTGGTTAATATGTTGCTTCTTATGGAATATAATACACCACTCATGGTACTATGCTACTTTGTCATTTCCACAATATACTCATTACTGTAATCTTCTATGTTTAATCTCAGAGACTTCTTTCGTATAGCTTTAATAGCAAATAAATACGATTGAACTTACAGTACCCTTACAGTACATTCTTTCATATAGGCTACAATCTAGTAGACATGTGACCGTGCTTTTGTCAGAACAAGTAAACAAAAAATCTAGCATGCAGCTTATTCTGTGCAAGGACTGATTGACATGTAAAGCGATCAATCACAATTCGTTTTGTTTTGCTGGTGAGGTTTCTTTCTGTATATATCTGAGATAATTGATCCCACAAAATAAGGCCGTTAAAAAAAAACATGTATTTGAATAATGCTGTGGCAGATTTTGTGAATGATTTAACAGAAAGCATGCTGAAAAGGTTGAAAATGTATAGACTGTAAGTTGCCCGTAGTGGTTTTCATACAGGTCACTTCATAACTAAAAACCCAGCTGCTTAAATATTGATGCACTTGGATATCTAGCCGTTTATTTCCTATCAAACAAATCAAACAAAAAGAGTATTTTTCAAAGGATTGAAGACACTAACCTGGGAAACTTGATCTGTGATTAGTCAAACATATCCTGGTTACCACAACTTTCAGTTTCCAGACAGACTAATACAAAAACATGTCCATCCTTCCCTCACTTGTGAACAAGACCCCAAGAAGATACTTAAACTCCTCCATCTGAGGCAGGAACTCTCCACCAACCTGAAGTGGGCAAGCCACCCTTTTCCGACTGAGGACCATGGCCTCGGATTTGGAGAAGCTGATTCTCATCCCAGCCGCTTCACACCCGGCTGCAAACCGTCCCAGTGCATGCTGAAGTTCCTGGTCTGAAGGGGCCAGCACGACAGCATCATCCGCAAAGAGCAGAGACGAAATTGCGTGGTCCCCAAACCCGAAACCCTCCGGCCCCTGGCTGCGCCTAGAAATTCTGTCCATAAAAATTATGAACAGAACCGGTGACAAAAAGCAGCCCTGCCGGAGTCCAAAATGCACCGGGAACAAGTCTCATCCACCCCCGGTGTACTGCCACCGAGGAGTTTCTTGACTACCTCTGTGACTTCAGCTTGGGTGATGGACAAGTCCACCTCTGATCCCTCAGCCTCTGCTTCCTCAATGGAAGATGTGACAGCGGGATTGAGGAGATCCTCAAAGTATTCCTTCCACCGTCCGACGACATCCCCAGTTGAGGTCAACAGCTGCCCACCACATTGGTGGGGCACTTCTTCCCTCTCCTGAGGTGCCGGAAGGTTTGCCAGAATCTCTTCGAAGCCACCCGGTAGTCCTTCTCCATGGCCTCACCGAACTCCTCCCAGGCCCAAGTTTTTGCCTCCACAACCACCCGGGCTGCACTCTGCTTGGCCTGCCGGTACCTGTCAGCTGCCTCAGAGTCCCACAAGCCAACCAGGACTCCTTCTTCAGCTTGACGGCATCCCTTACTTCCGGTGTCCACCACCGGGTTCGGGGATCAGGGGGGGCGTTCCTCCCAATCACGCCCCTCCAGGTGTCACTGTCACTGCCCAGGTGGGCGTTGAAGTCTCCCAGTAGAACGACGGAGTCCCCAGTTAGAGCACTTTCCAGCACCCCTCCCAGAGACCCCAAGAAGGCCGGGTACTCTACACTGCCGTTTGGTCCGTAGGCACACACGACAGTGAGAGATCTATTCCCGACCCGTAGGCGCAGGGAAACGACCCTCTCGTTCACCGGGGTAAACTCCAACACATGACGGCTGAGCTGGGGGGCTATAAGCAAACCCACACCAGCCCGCCGCCTCTCACCATGGGCATCTCTAGAATGGTGAAGAGTCCATCCTCTCTCAAGGAGTGTGGTTCCAGAGCCCAAGCCGTGTGTGGAGGTGATCCCAACTATCTCTAGTCGGAACCTCTCAACCTCACGCACAATCTCAGGCTCATTCCCCGCCAGCGAGGTGACGCTCCACGTTCCTAAAACTAGATTCCGTGTCCAGGGATCAGGTTGTTGAGGCCCCCACCTTCCACTGCCGCCCGATCCTCTAAGCACCGGCCCCTTACGGTCCCTCCTACAGGTGGTGAGCCCACTGAAAGGCAGCCCCACGTTGCTCTTTCGGGCTGAGCCCGGCCAGAACCCTGTGGGGGAGGCCCGGCAACCAGGCGCTCACATACGAGCCCCAACCCCGGGCATGGCTCCAGGATGGGACCCCAGCTGCGCCATGCAGGGTGACGTCACGGTCCTTGGTTTGGTGTCCATCATAAGGGGTGTTTGAACCGCTCTTAGTCTGAACTGTCGCCTAGGACCTGTTTGCCTTGGGAGACCCTACCAGGGGCATAAAGCCCCGGACAACATAGCTCCTAGGATCATTCAGGTACTCAAACCCCTCCACCACTTAAGGTGGCAGTTCAAGGAGGGGTCTTACTAAATCTAAATCTTACTAAATCAAGAAAGTTTTTTGTTCAAAACCAACCTTTATCTACAGTGACATCAGTCTTTTGTGTACACAAATAGACAAACACCATTTTTAAAAAAATCACTAACAAAGTGTCACTCCATATTTTAATAACCATGTATTAGTTCATGTAATCTTCCGCAGAGGTCATCATACTGGTTATGTTTGTGGTAGAAAAGATATGTGTGGTCTATAAACAGCCTGGCCTTTAGTCTGTATAGAGCTGTGCTTTAAAGGGACCCGTGTTTGAAGCCTCTGCAGTGCCGTTCAAAGCTGCAGCTGTTTTGGCTGCTAGATGATGACAGCTATAACTGATGTTGATTTTGGCATTCATCTTCTGCATCCTCACATGCAAATGATCCAAATCATGCTGAAATGGGTCAGGGCAGAAACAGAAGATGAGATGTGCTGTACGCTGGGAGCGTGTGCATGTCTGGATGCTTGTGTACATCTGTATGTTGTGTGTGTTAAATCCCTGTTACAGTCTGAGCTCTGCAGTCTACAGAGAGCCTAATGAGATATTTAAATGTAAAAATCACAGAGTGAAAACAAGAGAGAGAGTAATTAAGGCAGTGTTTATTGGTTCCCCTTAAGGTCTCCGCTCTGCTTAGTGGAGGGTTTTGTCACATTAAGGGAATACCAAAAGCTTGCCTGTATGTATTAATTTTCTTCACTAATCCCACTTGTGCATGGTGGAATAATATCTCGTATTACAGTGAAGTATGTGGAACACAAATATCCTAACAGGAGCAGATTTACAGCCTCAGCAGTCAGACATAATTGCCCTTAATTTGACAAGATGCTCTTTCCAAACAACTGTCAATTGTTGTGTAATAGTCTACTCTTCTTTTTCTTTCTTTCTTTTTTTTAAAGCAAGGTAGCGATAAAACGAGAGAATGCGCCAGAGATGAACTTGTTGCATGGGATCCACTGAGACAATAGCAGATATAGGAAACAATACAGAGAGAGAGAGAGAGAGAGTGCGTCCTCCCAGACATTCCGCTCTGCCGCACATTTCCCCATCGCCCACAGACCGCCAGAGCTGACATCACTGTGGAAACACGCAGAGGCCACAGGCCCCTCAGCGTCTGCTCTCAATTACACACACACACACACACACACACACACAGTGAAAAATCCTCAGAACACTCACGGTTGGGAAAGGGCTTCAGAAGGTTATTAAACCTGCTAGAAAGACCTCCACTAAATAAACCTGCTGTGGGGCAGCATCAGCAGCCAGAAAACTGGGAGAACCCGGGAAACAGACTGAACACACATTGTGTGCATTGCTTGGTGTGGAGTGAGAATTATGTAGGCATTGCATATTGTATAGTACATTGGAGTATGGGCCTGTTATACTGAATGGATTGCGCTATTGAAATTATATTTTAAATGTACTAGAGTGGCCAAATACTGAGAATTATGACAAGATTCATGTTTGATATCCACACTACCATTTAAAATACCGGTAACACTTTACAATAAGGGTGCACTAATAAGCATTAATTCATGCTTAACTAATGCACAGATAATACTGAATTAATGTATTACTAATGATTATCTAAGCTATTCATTAATGATTGCCTCATTAGAAACTAATGAAGAGTCTGTCTGGTTAATATATTAGTTCATATATGAATTGTTATTAATTAAATATGTAATTGTGGATTAATTCCATAATCACTTATTTTATTAACTAATAGTGTTCATTAATTTGTTAATTACCACAATGAGCCCAATATGCATTAATACATTATTAATTACAGCATTAGTAGTGTGACAATTACTACAATTACTAGATGAGTAAAGTTACTCAACAAGTAAAGTCACAACATAATGATTGTTAGCTAATGATTAATTAATCATTAATGACCATCACTAGAGTTTATAAAAGCTGTTTATTAAACACTGGTTTCCAAAAACATTGTAGTAATTGACACACTACTAATGCTGTAATTAATAATGTATTAATGCATATTAGTTTACCTGTATTATCTGGAAGTTGAAATATAAGGCTTTGGCTCATTGTGGTAATTAACAAATTAATGAACACTATTAGTTAATAAAATAAGTGATTATGGAATTAATACACACTTACATATTTAATTAATAACAATTCATATATGAACTAATATATTAACCAGACAGACTCTTCATTAGTTGCTAATGAGGCAATCATTAATAGCTTAGATAATCATTAGTAATACATTAATTCAGTATTATCTGTGCATTAGTTAAGCATGAATTAATGCGTATTAGTGCACCCTTATTGTAAAGTGTTACCAAAATACCCCCAAATTATGTTTATTCCGCAGGAATGCACTAAACAGATCAAAAGCGACAGTTAAGACATTTATAATTTCCATATTTAAAATAAATGCTGTTCTTTTTAATTTTTTATTCATCAAAGAATCCAGAAATAAAATGTAGCATGGTTTCCAAAAAAAAAAAAATTTCAATATATTCATATATTAATAATATTAAGCAGCACGATAACAAAATGTTTGTTGAGCAACAAATCATCATATTAAATGATTTCTGAAGGAAATCACAGGAATAATTAAGCTTTAAAATATAAAACATTGTGAAATATTATTACAATATTAAATAACTATCACTGGTTTTATTGTATTTTTGTTCTAATAAATGCTGCATTGGTGAGCATAAGAGCAAACATTCTTTCAAAAACAAAACAAACTAAATTTATCGACCTCAAAGTTTTGAACGGTAGTTTACGTTTTTGCATTTCTTCATTTCACTTATAGCTACTCTAACTTAACGGTATTGAAACTTTAAACTTCAGTGCAGCATATATTGTTGTGTCGTATCATAAATGAATTGCACTGTTCCTCATTTGTAAGTCACTTTGGATTAAAGCATCTGGTAAATTAATAAACCTAATAAGAAAAATTTACAAAGAGACATAGAAAAACTATTCTATAGATTACAGTAGTTGCCAGTAAGTTCTTTCCCAGTAGCGTAATTGGAATTCTGAGTGTAAAAAAAAACATCTTCATAATTCTTCTTGTGTTTTTCTTCCATTCTGCATCTCTTGGTCACATTCTCGCTCACTTTCCTGCATTCTTTATTTTTCATGGCTGACTGACTTCCATTTTCAGTTTGGCAGGGAGTGATGTTTTGAAAAGCATTCCTCTGATTTAACATAAAGTGAGAGGGTTTGAACTCCTATCGGTATATTAGAATATTCATCTGGGATTATGGCAGAGTTAATGGGGAAGGATCAAAGTTCAGAAGCCTTTGAAAAGAGAGAACATAAGACATTGCGGATAACTTGATAGATTGTTATAAACACTGGAAAGGTCAACTTCGACTGCAGAGCCAGTCATTACTGTTTTTATTAGTTCATATTATATACTGTTTCAGTAAAAGACCAAAAAGGCAACAGATTGGCTGAGATGGAGTTTAAATAACTATAATTTCTGTTTATTTGGCATACATAAAAGTATTTCATTTTTTTTGTGAATTTTCTTTTTCTTTTTTAGGACCATGAAGCACATTATAGGTTGGCTTAAGCATAACCGCTATTGCTGAATAATTTAGGCCTATATAGATTGATGTATATGGAATAAATCTCTTTGGTGACTGATTACTTTATTTTTAGCACATTTTATTTTGATCCTGCATGCAAGTCTTGCAAGTTTTTCATTAGTGTTACGCCATATATGATGTGTATAACTTTTTTTTCAATACCTATTCCAGCTTAATATACAAATTCAACTACTGTATAAGTAAGCCATTTGTTGACTGATTCCTGAAATGCTCTATACCATATAGTGTCAACCATTATTTTCCATTATTTTGGAATTCCTTTTAGTGACCCTAATAACACAGGAATTACTAACTTCACCTTTAAAAACAGATGATAAAAGGTTGATAAAAATGTTCTAAGCTCTAAGACTATTCCAATCGAAACCTAAAATCTAACTGCTTTGAAATGATGTTCCAGGACCAACAGGGTTGTTGTTCCAGGAACATTTTAAATCATCATATAAAAGTCTGTCACAACAGACCTTAGTCAGGGCAGGGGTAGTGCCATATTTTATGTTTGACAGGAATGAAAACAAGACTATGAGGGATAGAGTGCGTTCAGTGGATTGTACTGTTGTTCATCAAGATATTGATTTTTCAACTGATCCTGAACTTTCAGTATGAAAAAACTCCATAAAACTTTATGGCCGTATAACTTTATTTAAAAAGTTGATCGTGAAAATGACGTGATCTAGGACCTTTATGTAGTGCGTGCCATTGTACTGATACGTTGTCTAGCATCGTTTTCATCTCAAATTCAATATTTATCTAACCTGACTAATGTCTATTACAAATTGCAGAGTACAAAATGAAACTGCTTTGATGCCTTTTTTCATTTCTTAGAGTATTGTGTGTGTGTGCGTGCGTGCGTGCGTGCGCGTATTTCTAAATGAGATAGATGTTTATTGTTTTCATAGGTGTTGCTATTCTTTTTGGTGAATAATAAACAGATGGTGAAAAACATCTAGCAGTATGAGAAAGATTGAAGTGGAGTGATCATGGGAAAGAGAAAAAGAGTGGACGTAAAGGGGGGAAATCAGGCCTAATAGAGGAGGCCCATACGTTCTCCAGATGTTCTCCTCCACGCAGCTGAGACATGAAGAAGAAAAGGCCCTGACACACACACACACACACACACACACACACACACACACACACACACACACACACACACACACACACACACACACAGCCTCTCTTTATGGTAGATAAGGGCTGGTTAGCATCACGTCCACGTCCAGAGAGCTCAGACCTCACCCCCTCCTCTTTTACATGTGAAACCCTGAGAAGGACAGACTTGTTCATTATTTTACATTTCATGAATTCATCCCAAGCATTCCAGATTTTTATTTTTTTTGTCTGGTATCAATTTTTTGAAGCATTTAATAGTAAACCAACAATAGTATGAAAGAACAACCAGCCCTCAACATCTCAACAAACACCCATCCATGTCTCTTTTTCCCTTTCCATCTTTCCCACATTCCTTTCTCTTACCCTCTCTCTCCCTCCCTCATCTTCAGGGAATACTTTGAATGGCATTGTTTCTTTGTTCAGGCTTTGTTTTCCCTTAGTACAGGCACACACTCTCACAAACACATGACCTAACACACACACACACAGGCACTGTCGCACTCCGAGGAACATTTTCCCAGGCCTTGAAGGGGCAACACAACACTAGCCTAATGCTCGGGTTCAGATGACATCACCAGGCCCTTAAGAAGAATCCTCCCACACCTCCTCCCCTCCATTCACACGCACTCTCTCACGCATCCCTCCTGCCCTCTCACTCGCTATAAACACCACGCCAATTTACTGTTACTGGATCATCACATAGGAAAATCAAATCAATCAATCACAGCATCATCCTCCTGGATGAGGAGAGCTCTTCTCTTCTCTTCTCTTCTCTTCTCTTCTCTTCTCTTCTCTTCTCTTCTCTTCTCTTCTCTTCTCTTCTCTTCTCTTCTCTTCTCTTCTCTTCTCTTCTCTTCTCTTCTCTTCTCTTCTCTTCTCTTCTCTTCTCTTCTCTTCTCTTCTCTGAAAGTGCTTCAGGGAATGTGTGTGTGGGTGTATGTCCTGAAGGATCACAGTTGGGTGGGCCCATGCTGGACATCAGGGCATCACATAGTGACCTTTCCTTCAAGGGTCAGTGAACCCTGTGTGTATTAGTGAGTTCATGGAGACTTTCACCAGAGCGCTTAAATGCGCCATCTCACCAGCAGAGAGAAAGAGAGAGTATAGAGTATCTTCCCTGTTCTGTCTGAAACTGAACAAATGCAAATTATACTACATTCTTAAATGAGGGTTCCAAAGAGGAGTTTTCACAGATATGCCAGAAGAGCAAATTTTTTTGGGTTCCCCAAATAACCTTTCAATAAACAGTTTGTTTTAAAAGTTTGAAGAACATTTTAATAATCTAGAAACTTTTCGTAACACTTTTGTTCAGGGACCAATACTCACTTTTAACTATAGTTGCTTATTAGCATGCATATTACTAGGATATTTGCTGTTTATATAAAGCACATGAAAGACTTATTCTGCATGAGCATGTTCTACATCCCTTAATCCTACCAACTACCTTACTAATAAACAGCAATTATGAGTTTATTGAGGCAAAAGTCAATAGTTATTTAACAGTGAGAATTGGACCCTACCAACATTTTTGGAATGTCACACCATTAGAAACAAGGACCCTTTGAATTTATTGCTATTTTTCTTTTCTTTTATTTGCCATTGATGCTTTGGCAATATTGCAACCGATGATGAAATTGAAAATTGAGAGAAAGAAATAGCTTTTGATCAAAGATCTGGGTGCTTCTTTTTATATATTTATTTACAGTTTTTCTCAGTCGCTTTGGTGCATTTCTCACATCACTATTTACATTTGCACAACAGTTAGTTCAACCTCCACAACATTTAGTCATTTGTGCACATCATAGTAGCAGTTTCTCATTCCTTCGAACAAATTGCAAATGCTTTTGGACATGCATCAATTGCTTTCATACAACTCTCTACTGTTTTCTAACATTATCATTTGCTTATGTCATGTCAGTCTAAATTAACTATACTTGTGAATGCTGAATAGTCATTCCATATAAAACTAGAACAGGTTTATGGATGAAATTAAGAATGATTCTCCATCTCTTTACACATTTTTTACATTAATTTTAAACTGGTTTGTTCAAATAGTGATTTTTGTAAAATGATTTTGTTCACACAGATATACTCTTACAAATTTGTCAAACTGAGATAGATAGATAGATAGATAGATAGGTAGATAGATAGATAGATAGATAGATAGATAGATAGATAGATAGATAGATAGATAGATAGATAGATAGATAGATAGATAGATAGATAGATAGATAGATAGAGTATACTGTATAGATAGATGGATACACTCTGAAGTGCATTGAGACACTCAGTATCGTTTGGTTGGTTATTCATTATGAAGTAGGCCTATCTGTTGTCCATTGAAGAACAAAAACATGTCCTGAATTAATGATTCTCTTAGGCCATGAAACAGCTGGCTCACACTAGACCTTTGCTTCCTCTTATGCTCATACATCTGTCGTTCCCACCATTCCGGTCTCTTCTGTTTCTTAGGCATATGCTCTCCTGTTCTCTTCTCCCATTTGTCATGTTAAGACATGATTTGCAATAATCAGTCTAACTTTATCTAAGTCCTGTTTTCTATTATAATAAATTATAAATAATAATTTTAATTTTTAATGATTATTTTACAAATATGTTTAAATTCTAAGCCTGAATACATTAATTATACTTTCAAATGTATACACTTTTTTATTTTATTAGTCCAACTGATTCTGTGCAATGGTCTCCAGCCCTATGTGCAGTTTTTGTCCAAATCTCTAAAAATCCACACCTATTCATGTACTTTTGAACACAATGCTTTAAATAGTTTTCAAACAATAGAACTAAATACTTTATTTAGCATATAAATACTTTTTTTTTTTTTACCATACATCAAAACACTGTTTAAAGAAACAATCAACACCTCGGTAAGTTTATTGAGTAACTGGTAAATTATTATTTAATCTGTGAGCCTTAACTATATAAACAGGGGCAAGTGTGATGATTTGACATCATGAATAGCTGCATGATTGTTTGACAATCACACTCATACTGTTGCTAATATGGGTGCTGAGAATTATGTGTTCATTTTGTCTTTGTTTTTTAAATGCTTTATAGAAGAATAAAATATTTTTTTAATGAATTTATGAAGAAGAAATCTCTGGACAATGTTGTATCTAATGGCGCTTTAATAATAGGAATCAAAACATTTAAAGGGGACTTAATAGGAGATTTAGTAGGAATCTGTACTTGCAACTACACATTAAGTTCGTAGTAGTAAGAATTTTGTGACTTAAGGGGTCAGAGAGAGAGAGAGAAAGTGAATAGCCATGTAAAACTAAACTGGTTGTTTTACATATACAAAACTTTGACTAACAATGATTAAAAATAAATAAAGTATCTCCCCTTTAACATTACAAAAACATTAACAAATCTTATACCCAAAACGTTTGAACTGTAGTGTAATTTTAATTTGAGAAATTCTTTCTTAATCATTTGAGTTTATCTTTGATGGATAAAGAGCTTTACATAATAAATAATTCAGAATAACAAACAATGTTTCCTGTTTCAATGGGTTAAGGTTTGGCATAGCTTTGAGCAAACTGATTTCTATATACGTGGTGAACAGGTTAGGCAATTTTAAACATGCACACAGATTGTTCTACAAACATTCTTTGCACTGTGATGCTATTTAAAGTAGAAGAGCTGAATGTGCCCATGTATTCAGTACAGTAGAGCTGACCCAGGCTGTGCGTGAGACTAAAGCATGTTTTTCTTCCTCAAGGTCCTCTGAACACTCACAGAAGGCCAATGGCAGGTCATGACAGTAGAGCATGTGCACGTACATGCTCACAGACAGTCACACAAAAGTCAAGTGGTTTATTAAAAGGGAAGGTGAGTCCACACGCAAGCAAAGGAACACACACATCTGCTGAATGTGTCAGGGGGAGCAGGGATTCTGGGGAGAGGTGAGAGATCCTGCCAGGCATTTTGATTAAATCCTAGAGGAAATTGTAACTTCCTCTCGCAAAGGACAAGGTCCCAGATCAACACACACACACACAAAACTAAGCATACACTATTGCTTCGTCCAGCTTAAACCTTTAAATTGGTTCTGACTAGAGAGAAGAGAGTATAGACAGAATAGGAGAACAATTCAAACCTATAGAAAGAGATGACAATTTGATATGGGAATATATAGAAAAAATACAGCTGTTGTATCTGAATACAACATTCAACATTCTGTGGTCAAGTTTTTCCCAGACCGTTTCCACATGCAACTAATTTCCTGCATAGCTGTGCTAGTTTGACGTTTCTCCTGTCACTCAAGGATCTCTTTCTCTATCGTAATAATATACTTTCTCAAAAAAAGTGAGAAAGTGGGGTCTTTTGGGGGGCGATTATAGGGGGTGTTGGATGGCAGAGCTGGAGGCAGGTTAAATACACATTAATTGCCTATTAATGTGTTCCATGAATAATTTCCATAAATAAGTCTGTGACATAAGACTTATTCATGTTTCCTTTTTATTTATTTTTATCGATTGCAAAAATTAACTAGATTAATCACAATTTTTTTTCTGTGACTATAAAATATATTAAAAAACGTAAGTTTTTTTATGGTGATTAATCATGATTAATGTAATAATTTAATGTAGAAACAAAGACAGTATATTTTAAATATTTGTCTAACTGGTAGGAAATCTACAGAAATTGAATACAGTAGAAAACATTTTGCGCTGCATACATTTTTAATTATATATAGATTAATCCTTATTAAAGTTACAAAAGTTCTTTAGTCAAGAGCAGTGAGTCATTTTCTCTGTTCCCTTTGTTCTTTGATTAACTTTACTGAAACAGTAAAGTTACTAAAGTTAGCTGCTGTCCCTTTAAGTTCTGCCGCTGCTGACAGAGACCCGGATCTCACACGAGCCCTCATTCTCTCACAAAGCTCCACGTTCATTTAAGACTTTATTTAACTAATTTAAGACTGCTCAGTCTGCTCTTATGAGGATGGGCCAACTCGACAAAACTTTAAGCTGATTCTGTCGCGCTTCTTTTTGTGTTATTAATGTGTGTGTGTGTCACAGACAGCGCACTCAATTTGTCTTGGCTTGAATGGTTTAATATCAGGCCTAAACAGTCTTTAAGCCAGAACGTTTAGCATATATGACAGCATGTTGTCGTAAATAAATAAATAAATAAAACAATTAGGATAAAATACCCCCCCCCCCACACACACACACACACACACACAAAACAATCATTGTTAATACATAGGCCTAATTTTCAAAGACACAAAGCATAGGCAATTTTTTTTCAGGATACATGTAGATGCTGAAACGTATGATATGGATGTATCTGCAACATTTAAACGTAGCATTATTACGTTTTTACAACTACACAACGTTAACTATTTACAAATATTTCATATCATGTAGATGCAGTCATGGCCAAAATTGTTGGCACCCCTGGTAAATATGATCAAAACTGGCTGTAAAAAATAAATCTGCATTGTTCATCCTTTTGATCTTTCATTCAAAAAATTGCCAAAATTCTAACCTTTCATTGAAGCAAGAGAATTGAAAGTGGGACTAAA
Organism: Phoxinus phoxinus; assembly: GCF_949152265.1. NCBI lineage: Eukaryota > Metazoa > Chordata > Actinopteri > Cypriniformes > Leuciscidae > Phoxinus > Phoxinus phoxinus. Next base: position 30,977,035 of record NC_136877.1, read on the forward strand.
TCACATTATGAAATAAATGTTTTTCTCCAAAACACGTTGGCCACAATTATTGGCACCCTTTTATTAAATACTTTTTGCAACCTCCTTTTGCCAAGATAACAGCTCTGAGTCTTCTCCTATAATGCCTGATGAGTTTGGAGAACACCTGACAAGAGATCAGAGACCATTCCTCCACACAGAATCTTTCCAGATCCTGCAGATTCCCAGATCCATGATGGTGCTTCTTCTCTTCAGTTCAGCCCACTCATTTTCTATAGGGTTCAGGCCAGGGACTGGGATGGCCATTGCAGATCTTGGTTTTGTGCTCAGTGACCCATTTTTGTTTTGATTTTGATATTTGTTTTTGGATCACTGTCCTGTTGGAAGATCCAAACATGGCCCGTTATAAGATTTCTAGCCCCGGCTGTTAGGTTTCGATTTTTTATCTGTTGGTATTTGATCCAATCCATGATGTCATGTATCTGAACAAGATGTCCAGGACCTCTGGCAGAAAATTAGGCCCACAGCAGTAAAGATACAGCAGAGTATTTCATTTTACACATGGGGTACTTTTTTATCCCTGTGTGCACCAAACCCATCTTAAGTGTTTGCTGCCAAAAAAGCAATTTTTTTGTTTCATCTGATAATTGTGGCCAACGTGTTTTGGAGAAAAACATTTATTTCATAATGTGATTTAGCCCCACTTTCAATTCTCTTGCTTCAATGAAAGGTTAGAATTTTGGCAATTTTTTGAATGAAAGATCAAAAGGATAAACAATGCAGATTTATTTTTTACAGCCAGTTTTGATCATATTTACCAGGGGTGCCAACAATTTTGGCCATGACTGTATAATTTCCCTTTTATAGATAAACGTAAGAGATCCCTTAACCCTACTCTTAAACCTAACCTCTTTGTGAGCCCCACATGGCAACCTACAACCCAGTTGCGTTGTTGATGTCTGTCTGCGCAGGTAGTAGATGAAGAAAGTTGAATTGCGTCATTGGCAGAAATGGGAAGAGAAGACTCCGTGGTAAAAATTTAACAGTTTCCGTTTTTTTTTCTGTAATCCTTTGGCTGGCGTTACACACCTTTCCAATGTGATTACGCGCATGGCGCGTCGCAGACCAGCACAAGACGAACAATTATGATTAAAAAGTATATATTTTTTTATTTGTTTTAGAAAATGACTGATCGTTTCACTAGATAAGACCCTTATTTCTCGACTGGGCTCGTGTAGAGACTTTGAAGCTGCATTGAGACGGACATTTGAACCTTCTTTTGAACATTGGGATAGATGGTTGCCATTGAAGTCCATTGTGTAGAAAAAGCCTGGAATGTTTTCCTCAAAAACCCTCATTTCTTTTTGACTGAAGAAAGACATGGATATCTTGGATGACATCGGGGTGAGTAAATTTTCAGCAAAAAAATGTTTTGAGAGTGAACTAATCCTTTAAAGTCAAGATTGCAAATAGCTCCAAAAGGAAGTTCCAGAGTCTCGTTGTGCTTAGTTGTAAACATTGTTTAATTCATGCATTTATTATAAGATTATGGACACTTAATTCAAGATATTTACTTAGCATTAATTCCATTTATTCCATCCTTTCTTTTTTTTATCACATTTAGGAGTTCAGTGATGTTATAGTGTCAGGGTTGCTTGTCAAAATATTTCCCTAAAATCTGTTTCTCTTTTGTACTGTTGGCTTTGCATGCTATAGCTGAACTCATTATGAGGACATTCCACACACACAATCATCCTACTGAGTTTTCCATGCAGTGTAGCCTACACGTGGACATATTATCACACTTCCTTTCTTTCTTCATATATCCAGGGATGACTGCCATCTGCACCTCCGTTGGAATCCTTTGAGAAAAACAGCATCTTCCACACCAACATTGCGCCATCAATGTAGTAAAAGGTGAAAGGTCAAATATTGTACTTGTACCCTGCCATTTAAACTCCTCTTAAAGCCCAGGTATACTTAATTTTCCGCATTCCGCTGCATCTCGCTCACAGTTGAGTCCTTAAGCCTTTCAAAGTAAACTCTTTTGACCGTGAGCTCGTATAGATGCTTTCGTGGACCATTCTTTTCAAACGCTCAAATCACTCTCACATGCACTGCTCAAGTCTTCACACGACGCAGACATCAGCGCACTGTGCTGATGATGAAAAAGACGAGTGAATTATACTTTTGACTTTACTATGGACTTTTAGTTGAATAATAATGCAGCTGAAGACATCAAAGTAATCTGGTTAATTTCTGCTGTTTTCAGATCAGTATAATAAGCAGAACATTTTCAATTTTTGTGCAACTTTTTGCAATTTATTTCAACAACTGTGCTGTGGATTTTTTAAAGGGGTGGTTGAGTATGATTTCACTTTTCTAACTTTATTTAGTGTGTAATATTGCTGTTTGAGCATAAACAACATCTGCAAAGTTACAACGATCCGAGTTCAAAGCAAAGGAAGATATTTGCTTTTAAAGAAAAGGACTACAACAAACGGCTGGTAGGGACTACACGACATTCCTCTCGGGTTAGTGACATCAGCAACCCTAAAATTTACATAAGCCCCGCCCCCGGGAACACGCGGTCCATGTTGAGAAGAGGAAAAGGTGTTGTATAAGAGTACATTTGTGAGTCAGCTCAAACTATAGCATCCATCTTTTCACATAGAAAATCACTCTGTGTGCATCTCACAACAGTTCCTATATACGAGCGATTTATAGATTACCATGACAGAATATCCTAATTGAAGATAGTTAACTCCACATCAGCAACATAAATTCATCAACTAACCATTCAGAGATGTCCTGTTGCATTCTACATGTTGTCACTTCTTCTTGAGTGGAAGAACTCACTTTACTTCTTCTCTCCATCTTTGTCTGACTCTGTTTTAACATTAAAGGCTAAACAGTTTCTGTCATTTTAGTGTGTCTGCGTGAGGTAATAGCAGCTGCAAACACACACACACACACACACACACACACACACACACACACACACACACAAGCCCTTGAAACCTGCAGCAGCTCATTTGCATTTAAAGGGCCAGGCACAAAACAGTGCGTTTTTGCAAACCCTCAAAAGTGACAACTTTAACATGCTATATAAAAATATCTGTGGGGTATTTTGTGCTAAAAATTCACACACACACAATCTGGGGACATCAGAGATTTATTTTACATCTTGTGAAAAGGGCATTTTACCACCCCTTTAAATACTAATTAGCCAATGTTTTATAAACTTGTTACAATTGCTATGTTGAATATGTCACTTCAGAGAGAGAGATAGGATGTTTTTGGATGGCCAGTTTGGATCAGGAGCTGGCTTTTTTTCTTTAAAGCTGCGGCCCCCGGGGAGCATCTCACTTTCAAGCATGGATTTGTCTTGGTGGCACCTCTTATCTCAGGAAACTGTTTATCTCCAGCTTCCCTTTGCTTTGTTTCTTCCCTCCACTTTTGCTTCCTGTTTAGTTCTTCCTGTTGACATTATTTCTGGTTTACCATCTTTGTTCACCTCTCTGACCATCTGCTTCATTCAAAATAATCAACAAACTCTGTTTAAACTCTTACTAAGCAATATTTATTCCCTCATCATGTCTGCCTTTCTCCTGTTCACCACATGCAGTTTCCCTCCAGCCGTCTCGGTGTTCCCCGCATGCAGTCTACCACTCACCTACGTCCACCCACAATGCCATTACAGTAGCTTTCTTTCATACTCTGTCCTTCTCTTCCTTCCTTTCTCCTTTCTCTGCTCCTCTCTATGGCCTGTGACAGAAAGGATAATTAACGAGCATCATAAAGCGCTCTCTCTATTAGCCGTGCTGTGGTGAGTTTGCCAGCTCTGTCATTCTGAACAAAACCATGCGGCTCTTCTATTTGATCCGCACTTCAAAGAGGGATCCCCACTGTTCTCCGCTCAGCGCTCTAATTGTGTCCTCATTTTGGATGGGGCAAAACCCCCCCAACTGCTTCAAAACCAGCCAGTGCAGGGCACAGATAGCTCAGAGAGGGGACACACTCAGACAACCGCTTTGGGAGAAGTTTTACTTTTACGCCTCGGTGTGATCGGTTTCGTGATTTTCCTAGTACCGGTAGTGCTTAGAAAAATTGGTCTTAGATCAGTAAGAGAGAGCTATACAGTATTTACTTTGTAAAAGGTCAGAAAAAAGTGTTGATTAAAGCTAATGAAGCTAATCTGTCTCTGCGACCTATGAACAAAAAAGGCTTCTATAACCATGAAGGACACATTAACCATTCTCAAATGCCACTTGTTGTCCGATTAACGTGTTATTCATGATGGATGAAGCCAAATTAAAATCACATTATCTGTTAGTCTGAATTGACATAAACCCGACTGGTGTGATTGCAGTTAGACTAAAGTATTTATTATTGCTTTAGTTCAACTGAAATTGTACTTTTAAAGTGCATGTAAACGCATCTGCATTAACCAAAGTTAACGTCTGGTGTTATTCACTCTTGGTTGTGATGCCTGATTATGAGGAGCCCTACATGTGTTTGAGTATGTATGTGTGTCTGGATGTTTGTGTGTGCCTCATCAGATAAAACGGCATTCTTAAGTGGGACACCACAGTTTCCCCTTTTTACACCAGGAGCCCACAAGATAAAACACCACATCAGCATCCTTTTAATTACAAGACGAACCTTTAAAAAAATAAGTTAATCCAGTAAGATGCTTTACTCCTAGAGCACAGCATACATTATATTGGGCTTCAATGAGTCTTTAATGATTTGTCCTTTAAGCGAGTTTGATATTTAAATTAGGTTGTTTTCAGACATTCTTAAAGACATAAGTCACCCCAAAATAAACATTCTGTCATAAATTACCAATGTCGTTCCAAACTGGTATGACTATTTCTGCAGAATTCAAAAATATATATTTTGAAAAATGTGTTTTGATTATGAAGAAAGTTATCGGGGTCCAATGTTGTGGAAAGTTAGTGGATCCCAATGACTTTCATGATGGACAAAAACATTCTTCAAAATATCTTGGAACAGAAGAAAGTCATACAGGTTTGGAATGACATGAAACAAAATCCCTTTAGATTGAGGAATTATGCAGTAAATAATATAGTGCTGTAAACATGGTGTTTTGTGTTACCCATTTACGTGAGAAACTCATCTTCTGACTGTATCTGCACTCATTGCACAACAGGGTCATGGTGCTAATCTAGTGGGCATACACACTACACACATGCCAGCCTGCTGTCTCTCACCACCCTCCCCCAACACACACAACTGTCTCAGGCTCCCTTCTTCTGACACACAGCATGCTGGGTCTTTACAAAGCCCCATTCTGCAGCCGTCCCAGGACTCTGCACTGTACTGCAGGACTGTTGCCCTCTGCCCTCTCACACACCCAGCACTCTTTTGTCCCACAAGAAAAAAGCAACGGTCACGTGTCCACTGAACACTCCACAGCTGCTGGCCTTGTCGTCCTCTTGCTGTCTATCTGCTGAAATGTTTACAGGTGATTTAAAGCGATAGAATATAAATTATATAATTATTTTTTCGAAGACCCTTTTGGAATGTATCCGCAGAATTACTGCAGGACCATCATGAGAAAAGCCACAGGAAGGTTTATGAGATTGGATCTTTTATTGATCAGATATTGAAAATGACAAGAACTTTCTGAAGAAAACCACTACACAACGCTTTAATAATTTCTTAGCAAAAAAACAACTGATAAGCCATTACAATGAATTAATGTCTGTACCTCCCTTCCCCCATATCATGTACACACACAACCTCCTCCTCACGCAGGCTTCAAAGGCGATGATGGGAAAAGCCATCTCTCCGCTGGCCGCTTCAAAGCACAGGAAGTGTGTCAAAGCGACTAGCCGGCTGGTTCCCAGCCCTTGCGTGTGTGTTAGTGTTTGAGCAAGAGAGAAAGAAAAAATATGTGTTTGCAGGGTGTAATAACATGCTCATCTCTGTGCCTGTATAACGTGTGTCGGTTCAAAGCCAACCAGAATCCTGTGCTTTGAGGGACAGGATGTAAAATCTGCTGTGGTGTTGATGCCCCACTCTGGCATATGCACATGTTTGTATCAGGATGAGTTTTTCCAAGACCACGGACATGCACGACTTGTCCTGGAAAAGGCTCTCCTTGTACAGTAGAGAGTGATCCACTGGAATGTCTTTCTTCAGACCGTTTTGTTCAGTTGGCAAATGTCACACTTTGCTTGCTTATGGCCAGTTGTTTGCACCTTGACTGCATGCGAAGTGAAGTTCTTTATAGATATTGCAGGATGTTTTTTCAAGACTGCATCCATTTTAAACAATGAAATGATGCCATTGCCAGTAGACAAGTTAGAATCAAAGAAATGGGTTTCCTAAAAGCAGGGGCGTAGAATTTAGTAGGGACGCTAGGGACGTGTCCCTACCAATATCCAGTGACACTGATATATCCCTAGCAATAATTCCGATCAAACCTTAAAATATATGTCCCCGTCCCCACCAATTTCAAAATCAAACCTACGCCACTGCCTAAAAGCATGGTGAGCTTCACCACAAACACATGCTGTGCGTTTGTCATCTGTAGAACATTGTGCTGCAGAGAAAGTATCATCTTATGCTGCTGATTTGTATGAGAGATGACTTCTGTTCCTTTCTTCCCTCTCTTGGTGTCAGTGGTGTAACCTGCATGTTCCGGTGTCAAGCTGTGGCTTCTTAATGTGCTGTGGAGAGGGAAAGTCACAGTATTAGGGATTGGAGAAGCTAAAGTTGTTGTAGTTCTTCTCCCTAAATAGTCTTTGAATGTCATATATCACCTACATTTCCATATTTACTTTTTCATTTGAATTTCAATACTTTTGAATTATTTAATACATTTGAGTTTTCTGCATCTAGCCTAAACATTGTAGTAAAGTTTCAAGCTAATTGTGCCTAGAGTCTACTTTACAGTTCATCCAGTCAATCGTTTTTCACTCTTTAATGTTATGCAGCTCTTGTCCAAACCAGCGATTGCTGTCCGCTCGGCTGGACGTGTTTAGCTGACGTCCTTCCTGCCCATGGCGCCCACGGGGGGCTTTGCGCTGCTCTTTTTATATTTGGAGACTCCAAAAGAATCCCGCTTCCCTTTCATGTGCCGCCTCGGTCCAATCAGACGGAAGGAGAGGCGGCCTGCGCGAGGCGTCAATCACGCTCGCTGAGTGGCTGGAGCGCCTCTCGTCTCGTCCGCTGGAGCTGCAGATCACTCGATCCTCCGCCGCTGCTGGATGTGTACGGAGCCCGCGCGCTCTTCTTTACGGACGCTCACAAATATCGCATTCCTTCTGGATTGTTTTTCATTTCTGATGTTTCTCAATTGCTCTCCGATGCAGAGAAATGGGTAAACTTCATTCCAAACATGGTAAGACGGCATCTCTTTGGTGTTGTGGAGCAAGTCTTTGATTTTAAAGCACTTAGTTCTTTCGAATAATAGCTTACATTTATACGACATCTTTTTACTTTTCAAAGCTGCTATTTGTAAAGCGAGGGAGAGTCCTGAAGGTGAGTACACTTATTCATTATAAAAATAATAATGCTTTTGATTTGATTGATTTGATTGATAAAACAAAGCAGCACCGTTAAACATTTGGCGAAAACAAAAAAGAAAAGCGTTAGAAACTAATTTTGAAAACTGTTTAACTGGTACGTACACTGTAATAGTTTTAAACAAATTGTGTTTTCTTGATGTTTAGGCGATAGTTTTGTAGTTAACGCATGTTTGGCGAGGAAAGGACTGGATGACTGGATGGTTAAGCAGAAGTATTACTGCTCGAGCTCTCGTGTACAACAGCAGGACTGCCAGCAGAAAAATACCTGCGGACTGTCTCCACGGGTACGTCAACGGCTTAATAACTTCTTTATCACACGTGGGAAGATTTTGGAGTTTCAGAAAGTTGGACTAAGTGACCTTTGCGCTTCGCCTTCGCCCTTCATTGCATTTAAAGACACGCGAATCATGTTTGGGTATTAAGTTTTATGGAGAAACGTTGCGCACTTTGAAGCAAGGAACGGAGCTGTTTGCAGTTGAAAGTTCGTATTTTAACTGATCAAAAACTTTGTTTTGTTGTGATAAAGACATGTTGTTTTACAACTGTCGCAATAAAAGTATTTTTCTTTCTGTTGATCTACATGAATTGCTTATGGGTAGTTGACAATGATATGGCGAGCAGTTTTAGCGGTGTCCTGCGATGTGACGTGCTGTGTTATAATTGATCTAAAATTATGTTAAACAAAGAATTCCAATTCTGTATCCTAATGGGCTAATGACCTCAAATTAATTGAGAAACTAAATTGAATATTTGTCATTTTAAAATGAATTTATTATATCACAAGACCACTTAAAATGGTTTTAGTTCATTTTTCTTTGCGCGAGTGTACATTTTGAATGTCGATGTTGAATAGAAGTTAAAAGTTAATGGTAATAATACATGACAGCTACCCGTATTCGGTTGTAGGTGATATTCGCGTTGCAGTGTGATCGTTGTTTCGAGGCCACACGCGCTAGCCTAGACCACCCAATTCACGCGCTTTGAAAACGATCTTGCCATTGTTTTGTGACGTCATCAAGAACAATAGTTTACTCTCTGGAAACACTCTGTAGTTTGAGCCCAACTATGAAAGCCAGCGGCGTTATTACCAGCCGTGATTAAAGGAGAAACACTCTCTGAATACACGTTTCCCTTTAATGATGTCTGTTAAAACGCTCTCCACGGTTTCAGCTGCTGATGCCTTTGAAGCCAGAGGAGGAGATTTTGTGTTGTTATTCCTTTGAATGATAGGAAGAGGAAAAGTCAGGTTTCCAGACAGGTTCAGGCTGTCATTTTGAGGGGAAATATCAATGGGTAAATAAATAGCCTAAATACGTTTGGGATCTTAAAGGCGGAACATGAATTTGAAAGTATATTTCTTTCAAATATTTGAATATTAAAGTCTTTTTATTGCAAGCAAAAAAGTTATGTGTTTGAATCTTGAATTTGCCCAACAAGGAAAATGTTATAGCAGTCGTGTTTAGACAAAAGGCGCGTCAACTTTTCACTGGCGGCTCACATGGGTAAATGGTTTATTTGAACGTGGTGGGAAGAACTGTGTGAGGGCTAGGAACAGATGCAAGTTCTCTCTGTAGGTAATAGATCACGGCGGGTTGAAAGCATTGCAGGCTGACAGGCTGGTGACAGCGCTGTATTGTGAAGTAGAGAGAGGGGTGGAGGGAGGGCCAGTCTGTCTCAGATTTGGCATCCTAGTAAACACATAAGAGCACTGTCGTTTAGGAGAGGAGAAATCCTCTGGAAATACCTCAGAGTAAGCCTCTTTTGGTCAAGGGCTGTTGTGGAGTCTCGAAAGACATTTTTTAAGGGTTGGAGAGATAGCGAGAAATGCTGAGAGTGACAGAAAGAGAGAGAGAGGAAATATTAAACAGCAGGAGAATACAGCCACAGCTTCTTAAAACCCAATCCTCATATGTGGACTTCCAAACACAACACAAACTTTCAGAATCAGGAATTTGCTGGAGAAATGCTGCATTCGATTTCTTTTCTAAGTCACTAAGAAAGTAATGGCAATAAACAGTGATTTGGCTTGTAAGATGGCATGCATAATACTGCACTGCAAACAAAGACTTTGCAACAAAATTGTGAAGTGTGGATTTTAAATCTTGTGGTTTAAAGGGGAGACAATTTGATGGTGCACGGAACGCACAAAGTTCACACAGTTTGATGTTTATTACTGTGAGAAGGAGGTTTTATTGCAGCTGGAGAGATCATAATGCACTGAACAACAGTTACAAAGTCTGAAATGACTTCATTGGTTTACCTGTTGTTTATTTAGGTATTCGGACTTCACCTCACTTAACTTTAAAGCCAAACAGTCATTCAGTTTTCTATTTTAACATTTGCGTTGCATTTCATTGCATCAATATGATAGTCTGCATAAGAACCAGGGATTGTCCAACAATACCTGATTGTTTTTCTTCTGATGTACTAATGAGGAGTGTAAGAAACAATAGCAGTACTGAGGAGTGTGTGTTTTCCCAGTTGGTGTGAAGTGATTTGTCCAGGCTGGGAAAGGATCCCTCATGCTGAAAGAATTCAAACATTTGAACAATCTTTTTAATCACATAAGCATAATGGAGTGTTGGAAGGAAAGAATGAGAGAAAAGGCAAGAAGGTGTTTCAAATCATAAATATTTATTTTGAAATACTTATTTTGTTTTGACATAACAAAGAATCTCCAGAACAGTTTAATATTTTATGGAGTGATGAAATTTGAGGCTGGTTTAGCTGGAAGGAGCATTTGCATCCCTTTGTTGGTTCCCCCTTTTTAGATTGCAAGTGAACTATTTGAGAATTGTTTTCTAAACAATTAGATAGTTTTTTTATAAAAAACCATTATTTTTATTATTCTAGTGAGAAATGTTGATTGGATCAGTGTGTTTTTACTGAAAAGCATGATGTTGATACTATACTACATATATTATAAAATGAGCTTGTCAAACGCAATTACTTAAGTTAAACAATCTACTTATATAATATTTCTCTTTCTTACTGAGAAAAGCCATGCACTGGTTGAAGAAGAATTACCTCACTCTCTGAGCATGAAGAAAGCATAAACCTCACTCATAAAAGCAGGCTGATACTGGGACTAATAGAGGCTACCTGGAGAGTTATTTATTTATAGCAGCTGTGTGGACAGTTGTGTGTGTCTGTGTTGTTAATGTGGTTCAGATGGTATGGATGGTGGGGAGTCGGAGTCAGGAATCTGTTTGATGAGTGTGTTTGTGTTGTGCTGTGTTAACTAGCCTTCACACACACGACTTTCTTATGTAGAACTGCCCATTTTCCATTGCATTGGTCCACTCCTGTGCCTTTTTGTAAATTACACTATAAGGACTTGTCCAAAAAGAGGTGAGGGTCAAATTTGTGGCCTAGATGTTAGCAGGTTGAGCTCTGGTTCTCATGTGGGAATGTAAAATTAAAGTCTAGCTCCATCATTTCCTGTGCTCTTTATGCAGCGTTTCAGGCCTACTGTTTCACTTTTTGTATTCTGGTCTAAAGTTATTGCAGTGATGCTCTTGTTCCTTTAAAACTGATTGATTGGTGTTCTGTTATGTGGTGCAGCTTTTATCATTGTTGGGCTTACAGTCGTGTTTATGTGTGTTAGTCCCATTACCAAGCTGTAGTAAACCTCAGCTATTATAGTAAACATTTAGAGACCAGACCTTCTTAAAAAAGTTAGCACCACAGCGCTAAAACCTGTCCGAATTACACTATCAAAGAAGAAACTCAACATCATAGCTCTAAAATCAGTCAGAATCAAAGTGCCAAGACCAGACGATGTTACTGCTTTGAAATGTGGCTTTTGAAAACCACTCTGAAACCAGTTGGCACAGCAGTTCTAAACTAGGGCAAACCAGACATCACAGCTTTAAACATAATCTCTGCCACAGTCAAAAGCGGCCAATAGGTCAACTATAAACCAGGCTTGATCATGACTTTGAAAGCATTCTGTATCACTCTGTGTAGTATCGCTCAGGGACCAAACACTTTGAAGCCCAGATCAAACAGAGCACTGTAATTCTAAAAATAATTTCTTCAGGAATTTCAGAACTTTTGGGGAAAATTTTGGGATTCCAAAGATCACTATTTAAACCCTCCCAGACAACATGCACACTTTTTCTTTTTCTAGCTGTCTTTACTTCAGAGTTTTCTTTATTGTGGCACAAAGACTGACAGTGTATGCACTATATTCCTTTGTCTCTTTTATTCCCTTCACAATATCCAAAGTATTTCTTTCACTTTAAGCTTCAAGTGTGGTTGTCACACACTTACCATTAGACTTTTTTCTCTTTCTGTTCTAGACGTCAGCTTTACCATGTCTCTCCAGGGCTGGTTAAGAAAGGATGACAGAAAGAGATTGAAAGACAGAGGGTGGGGGCGGAAGAGAAAAGCCATGTTTTTTTTTCTGTCTAAAAGAGAAAGAAAAGGGAAGAGGGTGCCTCCGGGGAGTGAGACAGCACCTGGCTCCAGTGTAGGGCTGTTGAGGGGCTCCTATGAGAAAGGAAAATAGAATAAGAGACAAGAAGGGAGGAGGGGAACAGAGTTCTTCCAGGACCAGACTAGTAAAGGGACCTGCTGGTGGCTGCTCTGTCATCTACTCTGTCATCTACTCTATCAAGTATTTGACAATGTTTAATGTTAACATCACTGCTCCAGACTGAACTCACTCCATTTTTCTTACATCCTGAAACATATCTGTCTGTTCAGAACTGAGGAAATAAAACATTTAGCACATTTCCTTTCCATACTTTGTGTGTATGTGTACAGTATGTGTACCGGGTTAACTCTACGGTAGGAGGACCAAATGTCCCCACATGGATAGGATAGTAATACCAGTCATTTTTGGTTACTCATCTTTTTTTTGGTCCTCATGGGGGAAACATAACCCCCCAATCCCCCCCCCCCCCCCCCATTTTTTTTTTTGGATGATTAGAAGGTTCAAAAGTAAATAATTTATTTCAAATAAGATTTTTTAACAACATTGTAAAAGTATTTACTGTCACATTTGATCGATTTGCTGAATAAAACTATTAATTATAAAAAAATTCTTAGTGGCCGCAAACTTAACGTCAAGGCCAATTGTAGTCTCATTAAAATGTATAAATGCTGGGCAAAGCGGAACTACAATCACATTATCTAGGTCTGTTAGTAAGAAACTTAATAAGAGACGTACTGGCGCTATTTTAGGTGAGTTTAAGTGCTGGTATTACATTTTAAAAAGACAGATTATACTGAAATTAAACTATTTAAATGCATTGACTGTCAATATCAGCTTATGCACGGCATCTATGTTGGGATAACCTTTAAAGAGATGTGGATCTTGAAAGCAGGCTTTGAGGTGACTAGACTTTCCTCTCGAGTTACTCTTGGTTAGTAGACATGCAATGCTGGCTTGTAAGTACACATGGAAAGCATTGCAGTCATCTCAGTTGTAGGCGATTTAAATGGTTTGCCCCATGTTTTGTATGTGTTTTTCCATTTAACTGTGAGTAATGCATGCATGTAAGTATGTGTGTAAAAATAGTGTTCAGGTATGTGTGTCATGGGGGTGGGCTGGAGGCTAGGATGGCACCTGGCTAGGTGCATCAAGAGAGAGAAAGTGTGTGTGTGTGTGTTGTGCATTAAAGCACGTCTATCCGGATGTGCTCTAGAGATCAAAGTGCATGGTGGGAATGTGTGGACTGAGTTGCCAGGATTAACAGCTGAGAATTGGGCTGTGTTTTCCAAATTTCCTTAAACACACATACACACAGGCACAAGCAGCAGAGCTCAGGACAGTGTTATTCCAACCTCTTCAACACCCCTATTTATTCAGCTGCTGCTCTGACACATTTATGTTTCTTCCGTACTTCAAAGGGGAAGAATGAGATACTTGATTTGCTGTCTGCAAATAAACATTTACTAGTATGTATATTTACAAACATATTTAAAATCCTCAAATTGTATCACAGGTAAAAAAATTTTTTTGTATCACCACAACTGTTTTTTAACATTGATTATAATTAGAAAAGTTTCTGGAGACGCAAATCAGCATCTTTCTGAAGGATCATGTGACTAAAGTAATAATGCTGAAAATTTAGTTTTGCCATCACAGGAATAAATTATGTTTTAAAATATATTCAAATAGGAAACAAGTAATGATTTTAATATATTATTATTTTTAATCAAATTCATGCAATCTTGGTGATCATAAGATACTTATTTATTTCAAAAACATGAAGATCATACTGATCCCAAATTTCTTTGATAATTGTTTTGTATTTGTTAGCTTATCAGTTTTTAAGAGACAGTAATAAGAAATAGCAGGACATTTTTGTTTTGTTTTGTTACCATGTTTAATTCATAATTGTATTGGTATATATCTGAGTTTAAAGTACTTATGAAATAGTCATATTGAAGGATTTGATAAATCTCTGACTTGCTGTTTCCACAAATCTCCAGCTTTCTGTTACTCTGGTGTTTAAAGTCCTTCAGAGAGGAACAGGCTGGAGTTTCAAACACAATGTTTGAAAAGTCTCTCTCTGTATTTTTGGGGCAGCTTAGTTATTCCTTTTCTCTGCCTTTAAAAAGAAAAGGAAGAGGGGAAATGGGGAGAGGGTAAAGGAGGGATCACCTAAGGGGAAGAGAGAGTAGAACAAACGGGGAGCGCTGCTTCATTTTCAGTGCTTCAAAGCGCTCTCTCTCTCTGCAGCTTTCATGCTTTTAAGGTGTCTCTAGTAAATGAGAGCATAGCCTCACCAGTACTGCATCATTTTAGCTCAATAAGTGTCCTGTTGTTGCCTGCAAAGTGATAAGATTGATGCTTTTATCTCTCACTAACTATTCTGCCAACAACCTCTTTCTCTTGAGTCTTTCAGTGATACTGACTGTTGTTTTAGTTATATAGTCTGTGCTGGGATGTAAAAGTGTCGTCCTTGCTCCTGTATTTGTAATGTCTGCCTATATTCTTCGTTAAGAAAGAGGAACCGCCCACATCCTGCCCCAACTTTTTTGTTTTAATATGAACTACTACATTTGTTAAGTCATTTCATGGTCTTTGAATGCTCAAAATACACGATCAAACTTACTTGATAAACACAATCATGCTTACATCCCGTTGAATAAATCTGCATTTGTTAAGCTCTCTGTAACTAGTAGATATATCCATATCTCTATAGAGACATGGTATATGAGTAAGAAAGGCATGTGCGTGTGTGTGTGCGCGCACATGTGTGTGTGCGCATGTGTGTGTGTGTGGACAGTAAGTGTGTGGTGACATAAGCATAGAGCACTTTGATGTGGATGAGGTAATGTGTGAGGAAATGTTTGCAATGTTAATCTCATCTGAGAAATTACTAAGGAGCCTCTACAGACACGAACACAAGCAGCTGCCCACACACACACCATAATGATTTATTTGTGTCCACCTTGCAAAGACAATATATAAAAAAAGAGCATGAACTGTACAGATGCATATGTAAGGTTACGGTCTAATCACCAGTTTCGAGGATACAAGACACAACAGTTACTCCAAACACAGCGACTGCCAAATGTAGCTGGTATTGAGCAGTGTTTTGCTAATCACTTTCTTAGTCAGACTCAACATCTATAAACCCCACACAACTGACCTGTTCACATGGCCTTATAGCCTACACTGTATATGCATACACATACTTCACACACTTAACACATGGATGTGCAAAATTATGTTTTCTGATATGTTTATTCCATTTAACAGCATTCACAAACACAGGCATAACGTATCATCATTGTCCGGAGTGTGCTATTTGTCTCCAGAAGGTATAAGTAATACAAATGTATTTTAAACTAGTTTTGAGAATCTCTTAACCCCCTCACACAAACGCTTGTCAACATGGGCATCTATTGTTGCATCTCCAGATGTTTGTTGTTGTTCTGTTTTCATTTTTTTATTTTACTTTTAAACAACGGCCCGGGCCAAGGTCAACAGCTTGTGGGTCAACTAATAATTAGTGGAAAAAAAGTCAAGGCATATGTACTAGTTGTGCGTACTGTAAACACACGTTTTTTGGGTTACCCGACAAAACATTTTTTACAGTCTACAAATAAATGATGTGTGATTGCTGTGATATTTATTCATTTTCTATCTAAATGTGTTCTGTTCATTGCATCAAAAGTATTTTGTTGATGACAGAAAGATGCTTATTTTATTTACTAGGAATGTTATATATGTTTTGAAATATCATATGACTGTGATGACAAGTTTATTTGAGGGCTTATGTAGTAATGTTTACGACTCTACTTTTTCTTCACCACTGTTTTGGTTGAAGTAGTCACTGTCTTTCTCAGCTCATTCTCTCTTTCTTCCTCTGCTGAATGAGTATTCTCTAATCTGTCCCTTGTTTCGACTATGGCTGTTTGATGAGAGGTGTGACTGTATTGAGACAAAAGTGATGTTTTCCATCCTGTGTTGGAGGACAGCTAACCATCTGAACAGACGTATGGATTTGCAAACACAACCATCCACTACATTCTGTTGTGCAGCTTGCCTTGATTTAGAAACCTGTGATTCAGTAAATTAGCAGGATGTGTTTGGATTCTGGATGCGTGGAATGGGCATTTTGTGCCAGGGTGGTTATACGATTAACATGACTTATAACTATAAAATGCTTGAAACATTGAATCAACTGCTGTTTTACACACAGACTGTTTGCTAAAATCTTTAACAGTCCATCTGCTGCAAATCGCTCTGCTCTGTTCTCTACACCAGATCAGTTGTGGTGTTTAGTCCAAATCAAAGGGTTTAGGTTTTATTTTGATATTGGTGTGGACATAAAAGCAGACTCCCCTCCCGCCATTTTTTTTGCCAAAGCATTCATAATTAAAAAAACAACAACATTATTTAGGGATTTACTTTTTTGGTCTATATTGCTTTCAGTTAATACATTCTGTAGTGTTATAAGTTAGAGGTAAGTAATGACAAGGAGGCGGTTTAACAGAGACTTAATTTAACTTTACTCTGTTCATAGTGCAATCGTCAACATCTCTCATCAGCAACATATACATGTATACATATACATGATGTATAGAAAATTAGGCAGGGTGCAAATTATTTTTTCGTATCTCAATATATATATATATATATATATATATAAATATTGCAATGTCAGTTTTTTTCAAATATCTTGCAGCCCTACTGCTGAGTTAATGGCCCAATTGACTTTCTCATGGATGTGGTGGGATATCATAGCATTGGCAGTGAACAATGCTCTTTCTCTCCTCCAGATCACACTAAAGAACTGATGAGCTATATTGTTTGCAATCTAACAAACACAAGTCTGTCTTAAACGCTGTGTAACTGAGTGCTTTCCTGGCATTCGCTTAAACTTGAATGAAGAGTTAAATAAGGAAAATTGTGTCAACAACCTGTTTATAGAATGTACTTTTTTTTCTTTCTCTGAAGCTGACAAGCGCTCTCGGCGCACATGAACACATACTTTCTACGGCAAGCCCCGAAGGGAGAAATATGCTACATATCACACACATTCACAGGGTGAAGTCACTCCATGATTTGAATCCTTATACAATTGTCTCCATTTGCTCTGCGCGGCATTTGCATGGCATACTCGACCTTAATCGGTGAGTGTGACACCCACAAAATTTCAAGAACAGCAGCAAGACAATCACCTTATTTATTGGTCAGTGCGGGATATCACCCAAAAACGAAACGTCTGTCATCATTTACTCTTACTCATGACTTTCTTTCTTCTGTGGAACATAAAAAAATATATTTTGAAGGATGTTTTTGTGTGCATACAATGAAACTGAATGGGGTTCAAAACATTTACTTTCATTGCATGTTCCAAAACAAAAAAAAATCGAAAAGACAGAAGAAAGAAATTCATACAGGTTTGGAATGACATTAGTAAATTATGGCAGAATATATTTTGTTTAGGGTGGCCTGTCCCTTTAAGAGTGCAGTACTGACACTCCAGTCAGTAGTTCAGGTTGTCTGGGTTGTCTGTTCTGCTCATTATAAAGTATGAAGTGCTTATGTAGGTCACTGCACTCCAGACGCTTTCATCCACACATTTAGGAAAGTATGTAGGGTACTGGGGGGAGTACAGGGAGTCATTTTTGGATTGGCCCGTAGCTAGCAAGGGCCGGTTTTGCCGTGCCCTCGGTGCAGGGGGCTGTGCTAGCATATACATCCCCTCTCCAGAGATCCTGCGCATGTAACCGTATATGCTTAAGCAAGATAACAGACACAGAAGATTAATCAGGAATTCAGTTGCAAGTCTTTTTCCGTCAGCGCTCGTGACTATGTTCATGGTTGATTGTCTCGCTGGTGAAATATGGCACCTGTAGGTGCATGTGTATTTGTGAAGGCTTAAATTGTCTTAAAAATGGAGTGGTTCTGGTTGGCTGCCGTTCACAGTGCTGAAGTCTTCCATGTTTTATTCCTGGTTTTAATATGATTAGGACTGGTCTGTGAGTGTGGAAACCGAAGGTGACAGAGAAGGAGTGAGAAGGCGACAGAGAGAGAGGCGATGGTCTTAATTAAGTTTTCCTGGGTTTGATGACGTTCCAAGGCTATGGCGTAGTGAAGGCTTGGCGACTGATCTTGTCTGTGTGTTTTATGTGTGCGTGTGCGTCTGGCCCATGATCATGCAGAACTGTCATCAGCTCTGTAAATTGTCCATCAGCCCTTGTGGCGTGGCAAGCAAACAGAAAATAAAGACAGATTTGTGTGGGACTTTCCACAACACACACAAACACTCCCTTACCCATATACTGTACATGCATTCACACACATACCTTAATGACAAAATGAACAAGGCCACATTCATTTGAGTAATCTAATTAAGACACATATCCCCATACTTAACCTGGGTGAGAAACCACCTGGCTTTCTCTTTGCAGTTTTCCCTGTGTATTTTTTTTCATAGGCCTTGCATATTAATGTGCCAGTCCAGACATTGCACCATTGCATACACTTACAGACACTTGGCAAAGTGTTTGAATGTGTTTCTAGGTTTAACCTGGCAAGACCCAACATCTACTTTGTACTTCTGTGTGCTACACACAAATAATTACCCTCAAGAAGATGCGGTTATTTGTTAAAAACAGCTAGCCCAGGAGTCTCCAACTGCTTGGAGGCACTATCCAAGTGGTATTTTCTGTTGTGGACCAGTTAAACAGTTTAAACAGATACAAGTTTTTCAAACTTACATTTATTAATGTATTTATTTATTGAGGATTAAGTAATTCAGAATTGCTTTTTATTTATTTAATTTTTTGTTTAGAGGAACATTAAGTCTATAGTATTAAGCATATACACACTTATTGGTATCTCAACGCCCTCAAGTTAATGATCTGGCTCCATTGGTCCATTGTTTTTCACTGTCAGAAAATGATCATAGGATATCTTTGGTCACAAAACCGTGACAACAGTCGTCTTTGAACCTCTTTCACTGTATGACGTAGGACCACCGTTTAGGAGCCACGACCACAGAAATGGGTCTTCTTTCAGCTGGGAAAGATTGTACAAATCGCACAATGTGTTCCGGGCATTAAACTGTATCTCTTAGTTTTACTTTTCATTCTTGTATTTGTAATTTCATATTGAAAGATTCGTTTAGGCTTATTCCACTGAAAACAGGGCCAACAAAAACCACAATGGTGTGATTGATGTATGTGTTATGGCAAATCAGTAATGTTGCACTGAGTTCTGTGGCCATCCATTTGTAGTAAAGAACTCAAACTTCTCTTCTTTCCTGTTTTGGCTCGCGTTAAAACAAAAAGATCTAGTTGGTTTTCCACAGAGTGTGAAACATGGTGTCTGGGAAAGAGTTTCTGGTTGCTGGCACAGATTGAGTGAAGCCCTTGTTTATGTTTCACAGGCCTTTTCATGATGCTGCTGAGGCAAAATACCCACAGCAGAATTGTCATTGTTCCATCTGTTATAAACATTTATAAACACAAGACAGTAACAAATATGGATATGAATGTATTCACATCAGGAGTTTCTCACAGGACACAAGTTCTCTTGAATTTTTTTTCATTCTGTTTAAAATGTCACTCACAAGTAGGGGTGAGCAATATACTGGTAGACACTATTTATCTGTAGAAATTTGTCAACCGATAGAGATAGAGACTATTGTCTCTATCGTGGTTACACACTCACCTGACATTGCTGTGCTTTATAGTCATGAAAGCTTTTAATTTGAATGAGGACTCATTTCGCTATAGCCAATGTGTGTACGTTGTCGGAAAGATGGTTTCTGAGCCGCTGTCTGAGAGACGCCCTCACATGAAGCCGCTGCTCATAGAACATGTGGGTACTGATACCGAACAGTTCTTTTTGCCACCTAATTAGGCTTGAGCAGTTAAAGACACATACTAATGTGTCAAAATGCCCGCCTTTGCAAGTGTCCTCATAAACACCATCATTTATGTCTTCAGTGAACATAAACAGTTGAGAAAGAAAACACATGAGTACATTGGATCCTTGCATTCGGTCTTAACGTGACAGTAGCATAATAAACCTGCTGCTGTCTCTTTATTAGGGTAGGCAATATTGGAGAAGCTAGCAATAGCAAGCTAGCATTGAAAGCATTAGATCTCTCCCTTGAGCGTCTCCAAATCCACGCCTCCTCCAAAACACATGAAAACGCAGGTCGCGCACTGCCAGAGCATAAATAAGCATAAATCTTAATAAGAATAAATGTATGTTTAAAGCTGAAGTCGGCAAGATTTTTTGATCATATTCACTAAACCGACACTATGCTACAACATAAATAGATCAGCCGGTTTTAGGAAAAAAAACGTGCTTCTACCTCCACATGGAGCGTGTTATTTGTTTTGCAAAAACCCACCGCTCCCGGTTCTTCTGGTCCAGTTAACGCAGGGCGGTGTGAGATCTGACTGTCAATCACAGTTTGTGCACGCCTGAAGTTCGCAGGTGTGTTGGATTGTACGAAGCGTGATGGCGGAGAGAAAATCTACTAACAAGTTTTCAATTCCTCAGTTAACAACCAGAGCTAGGAGGTCCAAAACAACCAAAGAAAATAAAATTATGCTTCGATGCTGAAGAGACGGCCACGTTCACAGAAAATCTGGTACACAAACTCTATGGGAGGGTGCTCGCGGTAGTGGGGGAGGGGCATGAGAGTTCTAAACATTCAAAATATTTTCAAAAAGTCCCCTCAATGTGCCAGACTTGCCGACTGCAGCTTTAATTTACACACTGAAGACTATGCAGTGTTAAGATTTTGGTCAGATCGCCCACCCCTGCTTACAAGACTTTATCTGTGAAATTACAAGATAATTATTTTAATCAAATCCTCTTTCCTTCTCTCTTACTCTTCGCACGCAAACTCTGTCCCTTTTTTTTCTCAGTGAGTTTTCAATTGCGCTATAAATGGCACTTAGTCTCCATACATTAGTGACCTAAAGCACATGGTCACCCTCACACGCACTGAGTGTGTAAAGATCCCACTTCAGCCTCTCATTACACCGCTGAAGAGAGATCACCCTCTATTGATTACACTCTCCACAGCCAATTAACCAGTGATTTTATCTGGTAAGTGTACAAAAACATGTCATTTAAAAAAGACTGTTTCAGTAGTCAAGGTCACTGTAGTACAATGTATCCATGTGCCATGTAGTGACACACTCCACTATTTGCTTGAAAGGTGACTGGATCTAAAAAGTAACATGGACATGTACCAGGGTAAACCATGGTGTGGGTAGTAGTATATGTTTTTTTATATTTTAATAAGTGTAACATTTTTATGTAATAGTTTATATACAATAATGATAATTATTCACAACTTATTTAATAATAATTCATTCAAAATGTATTATTATTATTATGTATTTAATTTTAATTTAATTTTAATTTATTATTTGTATTTATTTTTCATTCCTATATATATATATTCCTATTCCTATATATTCCTATTCATTCCTATATGTACTCACACTCTCAGGTCTTACCAATATCTAAGAAATTAATCTCTCTGTATTTCTAAAACTCTAATTAAAGATTTTCATTCATTTGTTCATTGTTATGTTTCTAATAATTTTTGATTGTTTTTGTAATGCATTGTGAAACATCCTTGTGCTTGTGAAATCCAAAATGTAATTATTATTAAATATAATTTAATTTTGTTATTTGTATTATTGTAAGGGCTGTGCAAGATGGTTTCACCTATAGTAGGGTGGGGGTGGGAAAACAGAAGCCGAAAGAGGTTTTAATATGGTGGAGACTGGTGGACTCTATAGAGCTTTTTAAGAGTGACTGAGAGGGGCGGACAGACGCCACAGTGATTGTGCTAAACGCCACTTAGAGGTGAAGTTCAGGGATTAGTGAGTTTCTCACAGCCCTCAATGTCCTGCGTAACAACACATATCCACACTCTCAAACACAGCACATTCATTTGAAAGGGCCAAGTAGTGCTTTAGCCAAACTTGACCTTGAATGTTAAAGAGAAATAGTAGGAGAAATTCTGCTGACTGGTTCTCATTTCAACCAACTGAAAAGAAGTCATATTTATAATACATCCCATCCATCATCCAGACAACGCATAATTAGCGCATTCCCCTCGCATGCTGTTGGCTAACCTCTCGAGCATTATGGTGAACGTGTGTTTGTGTGCGCGGCTTTGTGTCTCTAGCGGCCAGTGCATGGCTGGAGGCACTACAGCAAGACATTTAGTGTGCTTGTCTAGTGTGGATGAAGATAAAGCATTCCCTCATTGGCAGAAAAACAGCATGTACAGTCACACATGCAGCTGCAGAGCTTCAGCGGATGCTATCGGGTCAGTCTTTGGGCCAGAGAAATTAATTGTTAGTATCCAGACAGCTGGAGTGTTAAAATGAGACAAAGGTAGCAGGTGTGTTGAGACAATAGTCTTCTTCTAGACTGATTGCTGGTTTGGAAGATGACAGAAATGTTGTAGACTGCTGCTTGTGTGTGTGTTGTATGGTAGAATATGGTTTAATATGTTAGATGAGACACTTCCAGTATTACTCTAGGTTTTTCACTCAATCTGTGATGTCATCCATCTAGTCTTTGGAGGTGTTGTCTAGCGGTTCGCACCCATGCTGAGGTGCTCGTGTGGGGGATGCAAATTTAATCCAGCCTGCATCATGTCCTGTCATCAATTTCCTGTCTTCATAATACAAATTGCACAAAAACACCAACATATGTATATGTTCATTTGTTGTTTCAAATTGCATTAGTTTGGCATTCTTTCTAATCTGAGAAGTGTCATATTATAATTTTGTTCTTTTGAAGAGGCCTAACGCTCTCCTCCTTTCTGTCTCTGCAGGACCCACTGGATGAAGGTTATGCTGAGGGCATCAGCGATGAACATTATCGTTTAGAAGGTAAACTATCTCACTATATCCTCTTAACAACTGATGTTCTCTTGCATATAAAGAGCAGTTTCATTATTTCTCCCCCTGGATTAAATACTATATTATCACTATGGTGATGAGAAGAAAAAGTTTTGGTTGAAGTCACAGTGTTGGCACATAATGATTCTTTTCTTGTGATGTTTATTGAATCATTTGATTGATCAAAAGGCTACAGCAAAGTCAGATTGCTGTGCAACATTTACAGCTCGTGTGCTTGAAAGTGGTCCGCTCATATCTGTATGGGTCAAAGGTGAGTCGAGGAGAGATGTGATTGGCTAAGGTGTTTGTGGTGTTATGGTTGCCTCATAGTCAGGAGTTAAATTGTACTGGATCTGTTACCTCTGGAATTGGATCTGGCACATTTTTTATTGGATCTGTAAAAGTGTAAAACAAAAAGTGATGCAATTTTTTGTTAATCATATGCGTCTATAACATCACATGGTATATACACAGACATACGTGAGATATTAGTTTAATTTGTAAACTAGGCTAGTGTGTTTACATTTGTGGAAAATAAAAAGTTTTTAAATCTTCCTTGATTAAATGTGATCAAGTGATTTTAGTTTTGTAGTTTCACCACAAACCTTCTGGATTTGTCATCAATCCTTGGTCAGGATGTCATCATTTGCAAATTAAGCTCATAGTAATGTGTAAAAAAAAAATGTATCAACAAGACACGGTTTTCCAACTGAATTTGTTGTAATGAAAACATCTGATTGGGATCAAGGTTCTTATCTAAGTTTTTTTTTTTTTTTTTTTTTACCTAGTATTTTTTACCCAGCAACATGAAATGATAACTTGTAGTTAAAGTTTCACTGCTCTTTAGCCTGTATCAAACATGCATGCTGAGGAAACACACTCGGCTTCAGTCACCTCACAGTTTATTGTGAACTCCAGGTGAACCTTTAGATTCAAAGCCACGTTTGGGACGCCGCCAAGCTGTCCTCTGTGTTGTATAGCGCTGTATTTAAGCTCCGTCACCAGTGCTCTGTTGCGGGTTTGGCTGTCTCATCACTCTGTGGGGCAGGACTTTGACCACTGCTGTGAGAGTTAGCACTTCCTTTGTGTGTATGGTGTGTGTGTGTAGTTTTTTTGTGACCATTTGTTAGTCCTCTAGATAAACAGCTCCTGTATATTGTGAGCTGGCTGGCAAGCAGGCTTTGGCCCTGGAGCTCAGCGTTGCCTTTGAGTTTCTGGCCCTGATCAAAAGCCCTGATCTGACGCTGTTTCCCTCCAAAAAACCTGTAAAAGCTCCCCGGGTACGACTGCTCTCATCCTCTGGTGCTTTTCTTTTCTTTTTTCATCCTCCCTTGCCTCTCGCTGCAGAGGGACAAGACAGGTCCTCTTTGATCTGAGCGGATCAGCGGAGGAGAAGTGAATGAGTGAGAGAGAAGACAGAGAGAGATACTGTTGTGTCTGCCTATCCTTTTGGCTCGTACAACAAACACTGTTTCAGATTTGACTTTGCTTAATTAATTAGAGATTCTGTTTTACAGACGGACTGATCCTGGGCCAAAAGGTTTGAGAATGGAACTTCAAAGCACAGGGATTTGGGGCAGGGGGGAGGATTTAGCCTGCAGGACCCAGCCTGGTGCTGAGCCGTGTCCTCACTGAGCTGCGTTAGATCTGCTCTCGTTTAAAACATCTCCGTCTTATTACCCACAGTACACAAAGAGACAAACTGCCTCTGAAATTTGGGTATTGAGTTCAGGATTAATCCTGACAGGCATTCTCTACTTCAGAACGGGCCACTGTTAGACTCTGTCTTTCTCACTTTAAATTTGCTTGTGTTTTCAGACATAGACACAATTAGGATACCAGCATGTCTCTGAAGTCTAGCCTTAGGTTGTGATGGCAGAAGTTAGTCTATTTAAGCATTTATACAGCTTTATCCAGGCATATAGCTGATTTCCCGAAGTCTGCTCTTAAAGGGATAGTGCACCCAAAAATGATGACGTCTTTTGGTTAAACCTGTATGACATTTTTCCCCCTGTAAAAATGCACCACAAACCTAACCTCATATGACTATATTCAAAAATGTACAATAGCTATACAGACCAATATTCAAAGTGGTTATTGACTGAAAATCTTGCCTTAAGCCAAAGAACCCAAGTTGTACTTAAACTTGGCATGTCAGAGTTACATGTAAGAAACCAGTGCTGTTTAATGTAATTGATGTCGAAACTACCACATTGTGTTTTGATTTAAACTGCTTACATTTACATCTGCTGTCTTGGTTCCTCTCAATTCTTCATCATCTTACCTAAACATCTTAGAGAGTTTTTTCACACCATTGTTGTTGTTGTTGGCTCGCTTGTAAAGATGTTTTCAGGCGATCCATTGTGAAAGCACTGCCTTTGCACAAAAAAAAATGGCACTGAATTGAAATTTGGGCATGAGCAATGTGTGTGCCACATGTCAATTAATGCCTTCCCAGTCTCTAACAAAGTGTGTAGAGGAACATGTACTTCTGAGTTTAACATTGAGGATAAGATAGCAAATTTTGTATAAAGTGTGATTTATTTGATGTCCCACACTATACGACTGCGTGACTGTGTTTGTGACTGAACTGCAGTAGATGATATGGTTGGATTAAAAAATAACTAGGTGCTTGCATTCTCACTTAACTCTTTCCCTTTTTTGTCATACATGCACAATAACTTTTTTTTTTTTTTTTAAGGTGCATTTCAGTATTTTCCTCATTAAAGAAAAGCACTACGAAATAAATATCACTTTTGAACAATGTTTAAAATGATGTACAGTAACGTTAGATAAAGACATATCAGTGGTCTGTGAAAACCCATTGGATCACTTGACCAGCCAAATATTACTGGGTTTATCTTGACCCCATTATTGGAATCGTTCACTTTTTGAATAATTTATTCAAATAGCTGATTATGAATTGCACATTTCTACAATAGTATCTGTAACTGAACAGATTTGTGCTTTTGTGTGATTCTACATACAGAAGATGTCATTATAGGTCCAAGAGGACAGCATTATTGACTAAATTAAAAAACATGAAATATCTTACTTGAGTTCAGAGTTCCTCAACATTATGTGAATGTGTCCTCCTGCAGTGGCTCTGCCCCCTGAGAAGACTGACAGCTGCAGTGTGGAAGAGAGAATGCAGGACACTGAAGGCTCTGCCACCGTCGGCCCACACAAACAATTACAGTTTGAGGTCAGTATACACTACACATACATAGTGGGTAGGGCATACACTACCTTTTAAAAAAAGGTTAGTCTTTTTTCTTTTCTTTTTTGAAGATGTATATTAATCACACACACACAAGACTAATGCATTAATCAAAGTGGCTGCAAAGTGTGAAGACATTTTATTATGTTACAAAACATTTCAGATTCAAATAAATGCTGTTTTTTAAAACTTTCTATTCAATAAAGAATACTTTTTTTATTACAGTTTCAGTTTCCATAAAAATATTAAGCAGCACAACCTTTGATAATAATAAATAATGTTTCTTGAGCAGCAAATCAGCATATTAGAATGATTTCTGAAGGGACATGTGACACTGAAGACTGGAATAATGACTGCTTAAAATTTTATTTGAATGTGTGTGTTATAGGGCTGAACGATATTCGATTTTAACATCGACATCGCGATGTGCGAGTGAGCGATAGTCACATCGTCGGAACATGCGATGTGAAGGGTAGTAGCACAGTAGCACCAGCGGGAGATATTACGCGCTTCATGAGGCACGCGCGCGGTCTCTTGCTCTCTCTCCCTCTCTGCCTCTCTGCCGTGCACGCGCTGCGCGGTTTGGAGCACGTCTCGCGGGCGCGCTCGCTCTAGATTCCGGAGATTTTAACTAATTCGCGGGCCATCAGTGAGCCGCTATCAATATGCGGGAAAGTCCCGGAACTTCCGGTAGACTTGGGAGGTCTGTATCTATAATAATATCGGCATTAGAATTATAGATTTTTCATTAGGCTATTTTTTTGGTGCTCCCTCAGCTCTTGATGCGCGTGGTGGGAGTGGTGACGCTGACAGAGGCGGTAAAGCTGCTGTTTAAATGTGTTCGGCTTTTCTGTTTACAGAAACATGTTCTCTAATCTGATTAGAAGATTTAATACAAAATATATTAAAGCTTTATATCATTTTGTTTATTTCATATGATTATGGTGACCAACACCAACACTGTTTTACTTTGGCTAAGAAAAGTTGACTTAAAAGATTGTGAACCAAAATGCTTAAGTTGTTTTATAAAAAATATATTTATTTTAAGTTATATTGTTGTAAACCAATCAGGGGGTTGGTGTAAAGCTGCTGTTTTATTTAAAAATGTGTTCTGCTTTGTGTTTACAGAAATGTTCTAATTTTGGAATAAAATATTAAGTGACCTTTTTGTCACTTGTAATGAAGCTTGCTTATTAGTAAAATTATTAATATCATGGAATGGTAATTATTGTCTTTAGACTGGAGTTATGGCTCTCAATATCGCAATATATATCGTTGGGGAAAAAAATATCGCAATGTAATTTTTTTCCAATATCGTGCAGCCCTAGTGTGTTACTAAAACAACTATTATCATTGTTGTTTATTAATCAGGAGTTGGAGTGCGCTGTATCAGTTGAAGAAGATAACAGGCAGGAGTGGACTTTCACCCTCTACGACTTCGATAACAACGGCAAGGTCACGAGAGAGGTAAGACGTCTGAGACCTCTGCGCAGTAAAGACAGTGACTGATGTCTTTTGTCATGGGAAAGTCCAGCAACACAACACTAACAGGACACAATAAATATTAATGGATGTTGCTCTGTGTCTTTTTTCTTCCACCGTGTCACTGTCTCTGTCCTGTCTCTGCATCTCTCACTTTTCACTTTCTTTTACTCTCACTTTCTCACTGTTTCCCTCAGCCTCATAGTTGCTCTGCATTTACATTTCATTTTCACTTGCTAAATAGCCTCAGATGTATAGCATGCTTCATGTTTGCGTGTGAATGTGCTCTCCACTGCCGTCAGCATCTGTTTACCCTCCCTGAGGCTATGGAGATTCTGATTAACACGTTATTATGGACATGCCCGTGTATGAATTATGAATAATGCATGTATCTTATATATCACGTACAGGCTTGCAAAGCATATAAAAGACAGTGAAGATCTCTTAATTTACTGTTTTCTTTTTCCTCTCTACCTCTCTATGTCCAGGACATCACCAGTCTACTGCACACTATATATGAGGTGGTGGACTCCTCAGTGAATCACTCCCCCAGCAGCAGTAAGACCCTCAGGGTGAAACTCTCCGTCGCCCCAGACTCCAGCCCGAGATGGAGGAACGTCACCCAGACCAACACAGGTACACAGAGAGAGAGTGTGTTTTCCATGAATAAGATATATTTTTCTGAGCAATATCAGGGAGAACAAAACATTTAATTGTCATAATTTACCCACCCTCATGATTTTATTAAAAAAAGAGGTTTAGCTTTAGCAGAAAGTTGATTCCGTCAATAGGACTGTATTCTGAGTCTTCTGAAGCCATGTAAGGGACTGACTGAAATGTATAGGTGCAGTGTGTAATTTGCCATGATACTTTTGTTTTTCTTTTTCTTTTTTTGAGCTTGACACACATTCTCATTTTCTTTGGACCAGTGCAGCCTAGACATGTTGTTAAATACCAAATTATGTGCTCCATTTAAAAATAAAAACAATGAAGCGACATGAGGGTGAGTAGATAATGACAGAATTTTTGTCTACCACCTACACCATTGCCTTCCTCCTTTTCCCTGTCTTCCATGTCATTGTATATCTTGTAAGATGAGTTCATAGTCAAAGGCAGAATACGAGAGGGAGAAACAACACAAACCTCTGCAGCCCTGAGCTTTTGGATTTCTTTTGGAAAGTGCTATCTTATCCCTCTCTGAAAGTCTTTTGCTGTTTGAAAAATAAATATATCCACATTTAGCCACTTTCTTACTGTGTAACTTGGTAAAAAAACAATGTGATGGTGAACAGAAAGTACTCTAAAGAAACAGAAGTGTTTCTGTTTGTTTAGTGCTGTCATTTGGGCTATTTATACCCGTCATGTATTTGAAAGAGAAGAGTCTTTGAACAGCAGCTGTCTTAATGCAAATTCACAAGTGTGTGTTTTTTAGATTTATATGAGGCCTGAGGTTCAAAATAGAATAAATGAAGCATTGTTTTTTTTCTTCTTCTTCTTTTATGAACCTTCAAAGTAAATGGAAAACAGGGAACAAAGGTTTCTTTCTTATTTTGGTTGGTCTTTAAAGCTGCTGCAGTATATGTGCGCGTGTGTGATGCTGTGCAACTCAACAGCGTTCACTTTGATAAAGACCCCCCCCCCCCCCCCCCCCATCCTCTCTCTCTTTCTCTCTCTCTCTCTCTCTCTCTCTCTCTCTCTCAATCAGACACTCCCCATCCCAAGCACAAGGGAGAAAAGTGCATTGAGGACTCCAAGCCTTCAGATAAAAAGTCAAGAGCTTTTCTTAGGTAATTATAAAATGAACTTATTACACTACACATTAGTGTCTGGAATTACATAAAACATAAAGAATATAAGCTTTAAAGAAATTGACAAATGGACAATGATTGGTTCAAGCCTGCTTTGTGTATACAATGTCAGAGCAATGTACTTGCAGTCATTTCAACACAATGTTGCTGTATTAGGCGTTACCATGCTGACCACCACAACCAGCAGGGTTGCCAGCGGAACTGTGTGGATGAGAACTTGGAGAGAAGAAACCATTACCTTGACCTGGCCGGCATTGAGAACTACACATCCCGCTTTGGAACAGGTAAGATCTTGGATCTTTACATTGAGTAAATGGAGCCAATACATCTTCATCATTTAGGCCCTACTTACACCTGAATATTGGATCTGTCTTGTGTGATTCAGCATTTGTAGTGTACTGTGTGTATATATATATATATATATATATATTAGGGCTGTCAAAAGATTAATCGCGATTAATCGCATCCAAAATAAAAGTTTGTGTTTGTATAATATATGTGTGTACTGTTTATAATTATTATGTTTAAATATACACACACATTCATGCATATATTTAAGAAATATTTGCATTTATATACTGTATATACATTTATATAATTTATATTATTATAAATATTTTATATAACCAATATAACCAATTTTTCTTAAATATATGCATGATTGTGTGTGTTTTTATATAAATAATTATACACAGTACACACACATATATTATGTAAACACAAACTTTTATTTTGGATGCGATTAATCGTGATTAATCTTTTGACAGCCCTAATATATATATATATATATATATATATATATATATATATATATATATATATTGTGTGTGTGTGGTGATGAATACCTAACATGGTTGTAATAATAACTATTA
The DNA here is from genome assembly GCF_949152265.1 of Phoxinus phoxinus. NCBI lineage: Eukaryota > Metazoa > Chordata > Actinopteri > Cypriniformes > Leuciscidae > Phoxinus > Phoxinus phoxinus. Next base: position 31,007,324 of record NC_136877.1, read on the forward strand.
AAATAACTATTTTGTGCTTTCTTTAGCAGCTCCTGCCACAGAACCAGCAAAACCCAACCACACCACACGTTCATCCAATCAGACACGCTCACGATCTCAAGAACCAGAGAATGGCCACGTTTACCCCGCTCACCATCGGCGCTCACAGACCATCTCTACGGATCCTCCTGCCGTCCTCACCCGGCACACACACGCAATCCGTTCCCCCAAAACGCACCGCCCACCGCCCACTCAGGCCTCTGCTGGTCGGGTGATGAGGAGAGGAGCGCCACCTCCCCCAGCGGTCCCCAAGCAGACCCCTCCGCACCAAAGCTCAGGCCCGTACCGACGGCACAAGCAGAGGCCTAAAGAAGGGCTGCACTATCGGGCTCTGGGGCCGACCGTGACGTCCGGCCCGGTAGTGGAGAAAGAGCATGTGAGGGATCTGCCTAGTCTGTTGCTGTATGAAGGAGGACAAGCTCAGGTGGTCCAGCGGCATGAGCATCATCATCATCATGAACATCATCATCACTATCATCACTTTTATCAGTCCTGAAGAGTGAAACCGCTTATAAATAAGAAGAAACATAAGAAACATGTAACAAATGATCTTAAATATTCTTGGTTATGGTCACATTGAGGCTGAGAAGGACACAAGGCATCATGTGCATGCCAAAGTGGCAGACAGTTTGTTCACATTTGTATATATAAGTGTGTGAGAGGTCATGTGTGTTGTTTTGAATGTGTGTTGATGTAGGCCTAGTCAGCTTAGGACAGGTTTACGTTCTACACAAGGGCTCTCTCTCTCTCTCTCTCTCTCTCTCTCTCTCTCTCTCTCTCTCTCTCTCTCTCTCTCTCTCATAATGCTTATCTGATTGGTCTGTTTGGTTGAAAAGGTGGTCAGCCCTGTTAAATGAAGAATTGTCAAATAGCTAAACCACTTTTGAAGGAATACAATTCCTTGGTTTTGTAATTTGTGTGTGTGTGTGTGTGTGTGTGTGTGTGTGTGTGTGTGTGTGTGTGTGTGTGTGTGTGTGTGTGTGTGTGTGTGTGTGTGTGTGTGTGTGGATCTGCTCTTTGTGTGCCTAAGGTGTCTTTTTTTTTTTACACTTATCCTGTTTTTTTGTTTGTTTTTTTTCACTGAAGACCACTTGAAAAGCACTTCTTGTGCCATTGCATTCAAGACACTTTATCTATGAAGAGCTTCTCTCCGAAACAACAGATCTGAATCAACACCTTTAAAAATGCAATACAGGACACATGTACAGACAGACCCTGTAAAGACGCTCAAACGGTCAGAGAGGACTTTGTTGAAGGACAAAATGAGAACTACACTCTACCAATCTACATGAAGGAAACAGAGCATCATAATCAGCTGCTACCTCTAGTATTATTATGGTTATCGGTATTATTGATATAATTTTTTATTATTCAGATTTTATTTTTATTTGTCTGTATGTTCTAATATGCCACCAATCTGCAGTTATGTTGAGATGTATTGGATTTAAATCCATTGTAAGCTTTATTACGGAAACATTTATATTAATTTTTTTTATTATTCTTTTTGTGTGTTTTCCTATCCCCGTAACTTTAAGCTAATTGCATTGTAAGACCACTAGGTATCAGAGTTTATGGTGTTATTATGTGTATCATACAATACGAGATCTTAAAATAATCTTCTGATGATTGTATAATAATGTTTTGAAATTTGTTAAAAAATTATTTATTTGAAAAACATATTCCTGTCATGTTTATGGCAAGTCAAATCAAAAGATTGGGAAACTTTGAATAGAGTTTATATTGTTTGACCCAATATATACATATGTTATCTTCTGCTTGTTTAGTTGTGGTTTCAACTTTTCCTTATTATCAGGTCAGTAATAAGATAATTCAAGTTGTCATATTTTGACCTTCTAAAGTGTAAAGGAATCTGTTCTGCCAAGGAAAAATAGTATTTTAATTTCTCAGGTTAATTTGTTCATAATTGAGTCATTGATTTGACCAGACGATATAATCTTTTTTGAAGGGAGCAGTAAACCACTGAACTGTAAGGATATTTTGATAGAGAATTACCTTTGGGACTGTTTAATTTCTTTCAGAATCCGATAATATGTCTTCAGACTGAATTAGGATCTTGTAGTAGACAGTATGGTAGTGCCTTTAGCTCAGAAGTGCTCACTTATTGGCTGAAGTGAGAAAACAAGTCTGGTTGATTTGGAGTTCATCTGCTCCCTGCAGCAGTTTTAAACAGCATTTAAATAGTACATTATGTATCTATTTTAGGTTCGATGTATCCCAAGTCACCTAGAGGGTGTGTGTGTGTGGCAGCTGTCTCATTCCTCAGGGGCAGGATGACAGTATCGCCGCCTAGGAGTCTCCAGTCCTCCCATAACTCACCAATACCCCACTGACAGAGAGTTAATGAGTGCGTGTGCATCTGAAACCAGCCCTACGGAAGATTACGAAACAGAGAAGCCTTCGCTCAAACTCAAGCAGGTGTGTGTGTGTTGAAACTCACAGCAGGTGTTTTAATAATCCAAGTGAGTCCGATATAATTGATTTAATCTCTCTTCTTTGATTTTTAAACACACAAACACAACAGTTTGGCACTTTTGATTTTTGGCCTCAACATGGACAGCAATCAAACAAAATTGAGAATTTTGTCAGTGATGAGACGTGTTCAACTTCCTAATATGTTTAGAGTTGGATCAGTTGACTCTTCTGCTCAGTAGGATGTTGGAAATGTGAGAGCATCACACTACACGAGATCTGGAAAACCCACCTGCAACTTCAGGGTGGTCTCATTGCAGCGAGTAACCTTCACTCAGTCTCGCTGTTGCAGGGGAATGCATGTGTGCTGTGGTGGAGCTTATTTCTCCCTCTCATTTTCTCATTCTCTCTTTACACTGAGATAGCATGAGATGTTACCATTTTAAATGATTCTGAGCATTACTTAAACATTTATTGCTGCTAAAACCAACCCATGGCTTCATGAGTAAATGAAAAGTTTAAAAACGGCACATGTGCGAAACATCTAAATGCACAGTAGGCAGTAGGTTCCTTTATAATAATATTTCATGAATGTCCTGCAGTGTTCTTGTTTATCTTTCAACACTGGTATTGTATAGATGTCTGATAGGATCAGTTGTGGCCTGATGGTTGTAAGTACAACATGAGTTGGCCGCTGTGGTGATACCAGTGTTTTAGACTGATTCTGCGCTATTTATCCGAATGATCGGCTATTTTCTATAGTGCCATTTGTACCTATAACATTTCTCGATTTATGTTGTGCTTTTGTTTGGTGCGATTGAGTGTGTAGGATGACACACACTCCCTCAGACTCAAAGAAAGTGATTCATGGAGAGGCTTGTATATAAATAACACAATGTGGTAGCATTTCATGCCTCACCTGAACACTAGTACAGATCATTTGTGACCTTCCTAACAATTTTTCATGTTTTTTTTTTTTTTTTTTTTTAGTTTATATAGATGGATGGAAATAATTGCTTTATTTATTTAATAGCAGACCTGTGCCAAGAGAAAATATTTCATTAAAAGCTGAACTGTTGCTTACTGAGTGGGTTGCCCTGATTTCTTAGCCTTTACAAAAATTGAGAATGTTTCTGATGATTTCTTTGCATGCATGTACACTCCATCTTTTTCCACTTTTAAGTGCAAATACTTTTGCATGCTCTCTGATATCTATGTTGTTTGCATGTCTCGCTTCAAATATTTCCCACAGCTGCAGTCTTACACATGGCCAAAGAAAGTAGCCTACTGAGTTTTAAGTTACAACTGGCTATACTAACACATCTCCATCTGTTTAAAGGTTTGATGTCTCTATATGCTTACCAAGACTGCATTTATTTGATCAAAAATACAGTAAAAACAGTAATATTTTGAAATATTATTACAGTTTAAAATAATTATTTTCTCTTTTAATAATGTTTTTAAATTTAATTTATCCCTGATTATTTTCAGCATCATTATTACTCCAGTCTTCAGTGTCACATGATCCTTCACAAATCATTCTAATGTGCTGCTCAATAAACATTTCGTATTATCAATGTTAAAAAATTTTTTTTGTAGAAACCATGATACTTTTTTCAAACCCCGAAAACTTTTGTAATGTCGTTTTGATCATTTAATGCATCGTTGCTAAATAAAAGTATAAATTTCTTTCAAATATAAAATCTTACCGACCCCACACTTTGGAAAGATAGATTATGAAATGTAATTTTTGATAAATAAGCTACAATATGCAGTAGGAGAGCAATAGGAATACATATAGGCCTATGTCCAGAAGTTAAATAATGAAGCATAAGGTTTGAGTGGATCGATTACAACTTAAATATTTTGTGAAGGCATAATGTGAGAGAGAATATCTCTAACCAAAGACCAGAAAAATTATATTTAGGCTAATGTAATACAGAACAGCCTTTTCAGTGTTGTCTACTAAATATACATTTAGCCTAAGCGACAGTGCATTCAGGGTATCAATTTATTATCAGCATAGTGTGTTTTCTGTGACTCAAACCTATGACCCATTAGCGTTGTTAGCGCCATGCTCTAACATTTGAGCTAGGCCTACTAGAACGCTACTAGAACCTAATTTCCTCTCTCTCTCTTTCTCCTTAACTCAACAAATATTTTCACAAGTACATGAAAGTGACACCATTTTCAAATTGGGTGCTGGATTTGTGTGGTGAGGGCTGTAGTAGGTGTGAAAGAGCATATCTCTGTGTCACAAAAACAAACAGACAGTGAGCGAGCGAGCAAGCAAATGATGCTATTGACTGGAGCGTGAGCGAGGAGGCTGCTTCCATATGTGTGGAGTGTGCTTTGTCTCCTGTAGATAGACACAGTGCTTTGAAGTGCGGATTGGCCCAGTGGGGTGCTAGCTTCTGTTGAGAGGAGATGCTAAACACAGAGGATGTGAGGGACACGCGACTGCACGTTACACTATTACCCATACAGGAGCAAAGAGGCGAAAACGCAAATCCAATGATAATGTACATCTGTTCCAGAGTATTTAGAGGCTTTGAACGTTTTTTTTTCTTTTCTGCAGGATAAGTGGAGCCCTTTTTCTTACAGTATCTCACAACTTCAAAGCAGATTCTCTGGATAATGCAAATGATTGGAATATGGCGCTTTCTGCAGGCTCGAGAGCATGAAAAGAAAAGGGAGAGGAGAAAAAAAAGTGAATTTAAGCTAATTGGTGTGGTAGGCTTTTATGTATGAGAAGAAGGGCGAATATAAAGCACTTTATTAACTGTCAAGTTCATTGAATTAGGCGAGATGCTGACAGAGTGCTAAAGTTCAAATTCCCTCCGTTTGTCTTTGAGGTTTGTTTGTAGCACTCAAGGTCTCGGTGCCCTGTTGACATTTGCTCCATATCGACTTCTGTTAAGGGTATGATGAGATAACAGTCATTGAGATTAAAAGCGTCCCGTTGTAATCACAAGGGCATGTGTGACAGCTGAGAAGGAGATGGTAAATGGAGGTGTGAATGTCTCAGGCTGCACATTTCTATTAGAGTGCACAGTGTCTGTGTCTTACACAATATTATAAGTAAGTATTCATATAAATACAATTATAAATCAATTATAAAAAATATCTGAGAATCCGTGTTATTGATTTTATTATGTTATTGTTATACATAGTATATGGGGTCTCTTTTAAATAATGGCTTTTCTTTATTCCACGCTGTGATCATTGTTGTTTACTGAAACTAAAACTATTTAAAAATCACTGCTGAAATAAAGATTTTATCAGAGCTTAAATAAAATATAAATATTAGATTAAAAAATCAGAACCCAAATTCTTCACATAAAAAAAAGAGATAAATTTAAGAACTGATCACTGAAATGTTCTTTGGGGAACCAAAAATGGTAAAATAAATAAATAAATAAATAAATAAATGAATCATTAAATCATTAAATAAAATAAATAAATAAAAGTCAGGAACCCAAGTGCCAATGAACTGTGGTGAATTATTCTGAAGGAGAGAGAGAGAGAAAAGAAAGATAAAATGCCTGAGGGCTACTGTTTTTCAACCAAGACCCCTGTAATTACAGCCTTTTAGATGGCACATTTACACTGATAAGCTAGAGAACCAAAATTTGATGTGTATCATCATCATGAAGAGATTAGTTACTTTGCTGAGACCACGGCTCATGTCTCTCCAATTAGCCATAAATCCCACTTTCACAGCATAATCAAGCCTTTATGAACATTAAAGCTCTTCTTCATTTGGCTTGAACCAATGAGCTACAGATATGAGTAAGTGCTCCAATAAATCTGGACGATTGTTCAAATCTTATCTCTCAGATCAGTTTATTGGATTTACATGAACCCTCTATCTCTGATTATGTTTCACCTGCTTTTTTTCCCTGTTCCTCTCAAGCTATTCACTTTCTCAAAGTCTGCTTCGATCATTTATGAGTCACCTGCATATCCTATAGTCTTGAATGAGTGTTTCCTCCTGTGATTTCTCTAGAGCCGCATGCTTCACAGCGTTCCCTCTTAAGTCACCCGCGCTTCTGGAATCTCTTCATGGTGAATCAGTGCAAGATATGTAAAGATCTATGTGAGATATGTGAGAAAGCATGTGAGAAAGCATTGACTCACACCTCTTCAGTCTTATTACGACTGACCCATCAACTGATTTATGGGTCCACCTAAACTGGTGGTCCCAGATGTGTATATTCTTATGACATTATGTGCAACATAATGTGAGTGTTTTTTTTTTTTTACATCCCAGACAACTGGACAATTCAATAAAAAGTTACATGGTCCACTTTAGAAAAATAACTTTTTTGCTTCCAAATGTGTGTTTCTGTCTTCCACTGGTTGTTTTTAAATAGAGAAAATGTCAAATAAAATGTTTTCAAAAAGAGAAATAAAGATGAAACTGAAAAAATCTCAAAAGAAACAAGAATAAGGAGTACATATTTAAAACTGAAAATGTGTAAAGATAGAAATCAAGAAATGTAAAAGTAAGAAATAATAAATGTTGCCACTGGCTTTCATTCATTTTCTGCTGGGCATTTGGGATACTTGCATGCATGGACTTTTTTTTTAAATAACCTTAATTCTGCACAGTAAACCAATGATTAATTGAATTAAATCTTCTGCGGTTCAGTAGATTTCTCCTTTGGGGGTTTAACATGCTAACAGCATGCTCACGCAGCACTGGATAGAGGGTATTTTATTTAAAGGGTTAGTTGACCAAAAAATTTGAATCTGAGAAATTTCTGTCCCTCTATAGACAGCAAATGACACTTTGACGCTTCCAAATGTACCCTAAAACTAATTGATATCAATTGAACAGTTTAGTCCAAATTTTCTGAAGAGACTTGGTCGCTTTATATGATGAACAGATTGAATTTAGTTTTTTATTCACATAAACATTCATCACTTCACACATCAGTTGAGGTAAAAAGAAACTCAAGCATGTTCGCTTGACGTGCGAGAATCAACGAGTTCATTCTCGTGTGTTACACAATAACCAATGAGATTTGTTCTTGTGCGTCTGGTTCGGTAGAGCTTCTGTTTATGTTCGCTGATGGATATTTCTTTATTTTCTTATTTGGTTGTCAAAAGCTTTTATAATGTTAGAGCAGACACAGACATTTTTAACTTGAATGCGCAAGGTTTCCGGTGTCAGCTACATAGTTATTTTAGCTGTACAAAAACAGTTTGTTTATGATGATTGTTATGCAATCATAAACACACCAGTTTGTGTAGTGCAAATAGTTTTACCATTTACAACATTTTGTTATTCTTACCTGTAGCGGCTAATGAATCGGATGTCTTGCACATTCACAGAAAATAGCTCACTTTTGTGTTGAAAAATAAGGTGGATGAGCAAGGCATTTATTTACTGCCCCAAAAAAATTCCCCCAATCTTTGTCATTTTACTGACACGATCCCTTGTCGGGATGCTGTAGATGTTTTCCACTAAGAACACTCAGGACGGTGCATGGCATTTACACAGTGTGAGTCTAATTGAATTACATTCCAATTATTTTGCTTATCTGCATCTGACGTTACTTATAGCCCTTGATATGTTAATTCCATGCATACATGCTGTTCACATTTTTTCAAAGGTGCAAACGGGCCGTTGTTATCACAGTTAGCCCTGGTTATCTTCCTCAAACTCTGATGAAGTCTATCAGTGGCCAACAAAAATGAGGAAAAGAGAGGGAGAGCGTACGGGAGAGAGAGGCACCAAAAGTTCCATTGGTTTTGAGTAGATCATTGGGGCTCTTTATTTTTGCAACATCAAAGGGCTTGTGTCTGCTTTGATGTGGCAGCATGCTGTTTAAGGTACAGAGTGAATGGAAAGATGTCAAGCTGCAAGGTGCCTCTGTAGTTTGCGAGGAGGGCTCTGCAGAGCAGCAGATGAAAGGACCAAACAGGGTTTGATAATGAATGTCCAACAAGTAGCCCATCTCAGGCAGTGCTCACGCAGCGGGAGCCAGAGCTAACCTTCAACGACGCACACAACGCCCCACACTCCTCCTCTAACTACTATCGCTCACTCCCTCGCTCTCTCTTTTTAGCCGTCCGCTGAAAACTCCAGAGAAGTGAGCTTTAATCTTCTTGTCAATTAAAACTCAATACAAAAGCAACCGCACAAACACACAGATAAAGGCGCGTGCCTGTGCCTGTGCCTGCGACTGCGGTCGCAGATGCGCAGCAACACGCTCTGGCACTTCTTCTGTTCCATTCTCTCTCTCTCTGAAAGACATTTGATCTCTTTCTTTTTGACAGAGCATGTCTCTCTAAGCTCAGCACTAATTGGCTTCCAATTTCACCAAGACTCGACTCAATTAGGACATCGCTTACCAGCTTGCCTCTTCGGTCTTTTTGAAGCCATTGTCCACCGCTGTGCTGGCAGAGTTTTACATCACTTTCAAACAGTGTCAATTCACCTGTTTCTTTGATATGCTATTTCAGAAAAAGAGTGCAAACTGGAAATGTCCTGCAATGGATGTGTGATGAAGTGTTGTTAGGCTGAATGCAACTGAAGGCTGATCAAACAGAAGACCAAACTTGTTAGAGAGAGACCATGTATTTTAATTGATTATTCTGTCATGAATGTCATGAAGGTGTGCCAGACAGAAATATGAATTTATGGCTGTTGTTACCTTTTCATGTGATGAAATAGATCACTGCATTCAGCAAACCACTTCTTTAATAGCCTAATGTAGACTAAATATTTCAACCAAGAGAACACTGTCTAACACTTTGAGGGCAGACGAGGATCCAGCTTTAAAGATCTAGAGTTCATCTATATAGATGGGCTATTTTAGAGTTGTGAAAAGTGGATATTCATTTCATGTTCTCTGGGGTAAGTGTGGTATGATCCCCCCTTTCCCAAAATTCCCTGGTGTGCTGCCCTTCCAATCAGCCATAACCACTCTGTGACAAGTGCACATGCCTGTCTGTGGTCAAATAAGATCCTTACTGAAAATCAAGATAGAATTTAGAACCGTCACGAAGTTATTAATTAAATACTTCATGAATGGACCAAACCTGTCAGAGACATTACTTGTGCAGTGTGTCCTGTAGTGTTTTTCAGTGATGCGCCTCCACTGCTGCTTCTTCTGTGCCTCGACAAAAGAAATTATATTTTACTGGAGTTGTGAATGTGAATTCATTGTCTGTAGGCCTACTGAATGTGATGCAATAAAAAATATTGTGTAATGGCAACGTCTTATTATTGAATAGTCCTTGCAGGGTGCTGCATGCATAAACAAACACACAAAGGACTCTTATCTGGTTCTTTTAATGAATCAAAAATATAGAGCCCAGTGTAGTCTGATTCCTGAACGAATGTTTCATATGAACCAATTCTTTTTAGTGAATCAAAACCATATAGTACGACCAGTGTAGTTTGATTCCTAAACGAATACCTCTTATGAACTGGTCATTTTCAGAGAATCAAAAACACTGAGTGTAACTATTGTTTTCTGAATCCCAAACTAATGTCTCTTATGAGCTGATCAAAAATATGATTTAGACTTGTTGTTTAAATCAGTCTTATGCATCCTTCTCAATAATTCAATCACAATTCATCAGAAAAGTTATGAGTCAACATTTGACTTACTCCCTCACTGAACTGCAAACTATCTTTATTTATTTATGTCGGTATCGAAATGAAGCATGTTTTGTCTGTGCCAATAATTACTGACTGATTGTCCATATGACAATGAGTTTTTTATGTAATAAATGAAGATCCCTAGTATATATATTCTATACGAAACACTGATGTGTGCTTCTTCACTTGTATACGTCCACTCACATGTATCACCCAAGAACATATATTATAAGGTCACCCCATCATGCTGAAGGGACTGTAAAAAATCCTGCATCTCTTTTTGTCCTCCAATATTTACAATTTGTGAGCAAGCCAGTCTTACAAATTCTGAAATGACAAGAACATTTATGCAAAGGGAGCTCAATTCTTCTCTGATTAGGATATTAGCATTTCTGTCAGAACTCTCCTCTCTGTTCCCCAGTCTTTGTGGAAAAGCAACATGACAACCCGCACCTCACTGTTTGTCATCATTACATCTGTCATTGTTAAACCCATCTGAGCTTTATATTCTACACTGATAAGAAAGATGACAAACTCATCATCACACATTAGGAAATATGAGATAAAGCAATCATGACAATACAACAGGCAATACAGGAACAAAACAACTCTCTTTCTCATGTTTTCATTAGATCAAAGGCAAAGGCAGATTGGAGAAGCCACATATATCTCACACACACTTTAGGTAGCCTATAAAGATGTTTTTGCATTGCTTTCAATTGTTTGGATATTATGCCAATAAGCCTGATTTGAACAGGGTGTCTAACTCTGTTTTCATGACTAAAATCCTGAATATTTTTCCTAGCTCGGAAGATTTTTGAATTACTCTTTTTTTTTTGACGAGTTTTGAGCATAATAGAGCAACTTCCGAGATAAAAAAGCAGAGTATAAGAATTGAAGGCAATCTGTTTTCAGCTTCTGTCATGCTGCTCTGTTTCTCTACTGAGACACTGGCTAATTGTGTTGTCACTGTCAGCACATGTCAGCTGGCCACTGCATGACTGTCCTTCTGTCCAGTGCAATGCCAGAAATGCACCAGCATGATAGACACGTTCATTGAGAGACACTAAGGAGAGTAAGTCAGTCAGTTAATTTGGTGGAAGAAAATGCCCATTACTGTTGTTCAAAATTGTTTATGGTCTCAAATTCTACCTATAGGGTTGTGCATCATTCAGAAATGAATTGAGAATGCCTTTTAAATTCTAGTTCCAGCTCAAATTGAAGTAAGAAACAGCAAAACTGCAGTTCAAATTTGAATGTATGGAGGTAGAATTAAAATGAATTGAAATGCAAAGAAATTCATGTAACTTGTATTTTTAACGAGAAAAATAGGCTGTCTTTTACACTGTGGATGACAGAGGGATGGAGACATCATGCTGATCAGCTCTGGTCTCATCAAAGCAGACAGCCCACCCACACAAGGGATGAACACCAAACCTGCACAGCAGCTTCCACTGCCCAGTTGACTCCTGTGTCTCATCATCAGAAGATAACATATAGGCTATTGCTAACACTCTAAATGACACTGTATTGCAGACTCCTATAAATAGTGCATAAAGGCAATAACTGACCAGTATGATGTACCAATACGATCTCATGAAAGTGCGTATCTATAGCCTACCACGGATGTTTTTTCTCGTAGGGTAGGCTACCATTTAAACTCCAAAAATGTTGTTTCTTTGTTGTTTTTTTCGTGCCGAAAATAGTTTTTGCGTGCATATGATAGTTAGGTGCGATAGCCTACGCACTTTATGGCGTGTAATACGCACGCACTCACCACCCCTAATCCTACCCAAGGGATTTCAGTGCGTAGGCTATCGCACCTAACTATCATATGCACGCAAAAACTATTTTCGGCGTACAAATGGCACGATAAATATTATTCGTCATATAGATACGGACTTTCATGAGATCGGGCTGTATGTAGGCTACCGAGTCTATACAAAACATAATAATTTCTACTGCATTAGGGCCAGAAGCTGTTGAGCCGACTTGTTATGCAAATCAAACAATATAGGCTTAACCTTTGTTGTAACGGACTAAAAGTGTTTCTTGAACATTATTGATAAATTATAGAAGCACGTGCACAGATAGGCCTAGTAGGCATAGTCTTTACAAAACACACAAACGCACACGCACACACACACACACACACACACACACACACACACACGCACGCACACACAGGCTGAAGATATAACTTATTTAGCCTATCATTTACTGTAAAATAAGAAAAAGAAAAAAAGACACAATTGCTGAGATAAAGTAGGCTATAATAGGCTAAAATTTTCCATGATGCTAGGGTTCCCTCTTGAGTTTGAAATGTGGTTTTGCATGCCTTTTTATTACTAGAAAATGTGGCAAAATATGTTTCTTGTTTACAGTCGCGATACAATTTTGTCAGTCATCGCGCCATCATTCCGATCATTTTTGTTGTTGTCACTCCCGAAACTCTGCAGTGTGCATGACCAGGGCAGACCCGGAGCGTGGGACCAAAGTGTTTATAATTTGTAGCCTAATCTTTAAATTGAGCAAAAGGAGGTTTTACAGGAGAAAAATAGTATCTGACGTATATAGCCCTACACTTTTATGGGAAGAAAATTTAAGAAGAAAATCAGTACAAACACAATAGCTATTCCATCAATAAAAAATAACACTCTTTGTAGCCTACACTCAATTTACGCTGTAGGCTATTAGACATAAGCTGCATATTTAAAACTTAAAGTTTTTAACACAAAACCACAAACTGTCGTGTAAACAAAGTGACACCCATTTGTCTTATCTGCAACAATACACTGGCGGCTTTAAGTGTCACCGAATTAACAGTAGGATAACTTCCTGAAGATTCAGAGGAGAGCAGCGCCCCCTCTTTCACTTTCAGTTCCGACGATCATTTCCATAAAGTGACCAAACAGAGTAGCTATACCGACAGATAAGCCTGTGTACGTGGTGTTTTCATATTCCAGTTTATAGATTGTCTATAGATTGTCAATGAAGAATCACAGGTTATGTAATATTTAGCAGACAGACGTTTGTAGGCGTGTTTCGTTTGGGATATTAATTTCGAAAGTTTCAAATGAGAGATGCATTTGTTCTTAAATAGGCTATACGCGGCATACGCGTATGATTATGAATCAAACATTTACATCGCCTTGTAGAGGGGGAGCATGACGTTCAGGACTTATTTTGGACCTTGTCTGGTAAGTTTATTTTAAATTTTTGGTGTTGCCGTTGCAATTTGTGGTGTAGCCTACTCTTCATATTTGAACTAAATTCACAACCATCATTAATAATTAGGCCTATTTAAAATAATAATATACTAGACTATGGCCTATCCGCTTTTGGTAAAAATGAGGAAATGAGTGCTCAAATTTACTCTAGTAGGAACTTGTGCCAAATATTCTATATCTCTTTGTGATGTTGGTCTTCTATGTCTCATCTCTTTAGTTGGGTTCTGATTGTGACTGTTGACTTTGAGACAAGGCTGAGTTCCACTATGAGCATTCAGTTGATCCTAAAACAGCGAGCAGAGTTTCTGGCAGTCCTATGTGGTGGAAGCAGTGCTGAACCTCTGGACTGTGTTCTGGACTTACTCCTGGCTTGGGAGGTTCTTGTCTGGGAGGATTACCTAAACATACGAGTGGCGGAGAAACCCTTATGTTCTAATGTCAGGCAACTTTTAGATGTGGTGTATGATAAAGGAGAAGATGCATGCAGCCTTTTTTTGGCTGCTATTAACCAGATCTTACCAGAGGAGCAGAAGGCTGGGCTGTGTTTTGGGAAAGGATGCGCTGTGGTGGGCAAGATCAGACCAGACACTGCAACTTTAACGTTATTGGCTGATAGGCCAGTGTTGGTGACAAAGCTCAGAGATAATATTGACGGAGCTTTGAATGTTTTACTGACAACTGGCTGCTTCACCATCAAAGACTGTGATGGGGTGCAACTACCTGTATACACACCGTCACAACAGGTAACTTGATTTATGGGTTACTGCTTTAACCCATGAATTAGTTTACTTCTTTGTGTTATGAAATCCTTTAAAATTAAATGTGCCCCCTGACTAAACAATGTTTTATTAACAAAGTTCGGGAGGAACACGTTCAGATAATTAACCTAAATTAACACAAGAGGAGCACACGCAGTTAATCAACCAATTGGCAAAATAAGAGTATACAGCAGACTTACCTCCTTCGTTGACAGTTTAACAACATCCCTCCACCACCACATCACCTAACTTCTAGTCCTAACCACTCTTACAAGAACCGGGGGGAGTACTCTGGGTTCGGGCCAAATTCCGAGCTCGGGGCCCTCCCCCCGGACAGCACGCCAAATACGCATAACCTTTACTCCACTTAATTACATGTAAGTGTGAACTCGTGAACTATCATATAACTTGCCCCATGACTAAATTCATTGTCAGTGACTGTTGAATTGACAAACAATTTTCAGACAATTGCCAAATGAAAATTGTCACATTGTGATATATCTCTCATACATGCTTTAGAAATTGAGCTATTTTCCTATAGTAATAAGTTCAAATTAGTTTGACAAATGACATATTTCTTTCCTCCAAGTCTGTTCACAGTAAATGTCCTTTACTTGCTTAATGAATGTATATCTAGTGGTCTTGTTGGATTGCTGCAGGTTCGGAGGCTGTTAGACCAAGTAAAGTTTAAAGGGGAAACTGCTGCAAAGACCTTACTACAGTATCTAGAACAAACAGAGCCAACCAGACCAAACCCTGAAGATGAAGAAAGTCACCTCTCTGCTGGTATAAGACATTTCTCAGTTGTATGGACAGGATGTCTTTTTTCATGTCTTTGTCTTTGATGTTGCATAAGATTTTAGAAATGGGTATATTTAATGCAATCACAATACAAGATAATACAATCATTTTTACATTTAATTTATTTCTTTATTACTAATAAGTTAGTTTATCAATAATATAAATGTAATTGTCAATACATTTTGTCTTCTACTTTACATTGTTTCTCCAGATTGTCTGCTGTACCAGAAAAAGCTGCGAAGCTCTGTTGCTGCACAGTCCCTCTTCCTTAGCACCTATGGCGGGACAGGACGTTTCTCCTTGGATGATATTTACACTGATGGACTTCTTGAAGTGATGGATGGTTCTGGTGAAACTACTACATTAGGGCTGGAGGATGTTGTGGGTCCCATAGGGACTCTAAATGAAGATGCTGACACCATTCTTCTGTCTGGGGAGGCAGGAAGTGGCAAAAGCACACTGCTTCAGCGACTGCACTTGCTCTGGGCAAGAGAAGCTTTGCTCACGAACACTTTCCTGCTGTTTCCCTTCAGTTGCCGCAAACTGAATGCAGAGCACAGAGAGCTGTCTCTGAAAGGGCTCCTCTTCCTGCACTGCTGCTGGCCTGATCGAAGTCAGGATGAGGTTTTCCAGTACATCCTAGACCACCCTCATATGGTCCTCTTTACTTTTGATGGGCTTGACGAGTTTAAACAGGGTTTCACAGATGAAGAACGTCACTGCTGCCCCACAAAGCAAGTGCCTATACCTGTATTGCTTTTCAATCTCTTGCAGGGTACGCTAATGAAGGGCGTTTTGAAGGTGGTCACCAGCAGGCCACAGGCTGTGGGCCCATCGCTGAAGCGCTATCTCCGCAAAGAAGTGCACCTGAAGGGTTTTTCTCCTGGAGGTATCAACTGCTTTGTAAAGAAACATCATAGCGACCCTGCTATGGCTAGACGTGTCATAGAGTCCCTCCAGAGTAACACGGTGTTGCTAGGTCTTTGCCACATCCCAGTCTTCTGCTGGATTGTGACCAAGTGCCACCAGGAGCTTCTGGGCGGTCAAGATGGTATTCCTCAGACCATCACTGATGTCTACCTCCTGGTCTTACAGCATTTCTTCCAGCGAAAGTCATCTCAGCCCCAAGGAGTCCTGGGAAAGGCCTGGTTGGAGGAACATTTGGACACAGTGTTAAAACTTGGACAGTTGGCATTGGAAGGCCTGGAAGCCTCTTGTTATGTGTTCTCAGGATATGAGATGCAAAGAAATGGGCTCACAGAACAGGATGTCAGCATGGGTTTCCTCATTTACTGCAATGACTTATCTGTGACAGATTGCAAACACTATGAGTTTCTGCACATCACCTTACAATGCTTCTTCGCTGCTCTGTATGTTGTTCTGAATCGTAACAACAATCGCTCTGCCATCTCCAGACTCTTTCAGCCTCAGGACAGGCAGTTGTCGGGCCTGTCTCAAAGGTGTCTTGGACACTGTATTGACCCTTCAGTTGAGGAGGTGAAGACCCATGTGGCAGAGACACCAAACCTCCAGATTACAGCTCAGTTTGTGTCAGGACTTTTTTCTCAGCAGCACCATAATCTCCTCCTGGACTGCTGTCCTACTGCTGTGCGTGAACGCAAGTTCAAGCAGGTAGTGAAGTCATTGTCTAAAGGGATGCAGAGACATTTCAAGTCCATTCCTCGTCCTGTAGAAGGGGAAAAGAAGAGCATGCATGCCATGCCAAGTTTTGTTTGGCTGATCAAGTGCATATATGAAATGCAAGACAACAGTATTGCTCAAGATGCCGTGACTAAATTGGACGTTGAACACCTGAAGCTCACCTATTGTAACATTGGACCGGTGGAATGTACTGCGCTGGCGTACGTGCTGAAGTATCTGCGGAATCCTGTTGGGCTTCAGTTGGACAACAATACAATAGGAGATGTGGGCGTGGAGCAGCTTCTACCGTGTCTACATATTTGTCACTCCCTTTAGTAAGATGAGAGATTAACTGATGGCTGTGTTTGAATTGTTGTTTAAGCTTTCTTTTTTCTTACTTTTAAAGGGATAGTTCATCCAAAAATTACTCAACCTTTTTTTCCCATTCCAAACCTGTATGCATTGTGGAACACAAAATAAGATATTTTGAATATATTTTGGCCCATACATTAAAAAAAATCAATGACCAAAATATATTCCTTTCTGTTCTGCAGAAGAAACAGGGTAATGCAAGTTTGGAAGATGTGAGGATAAATACATGATTTTCTAAAACTTCTGAATTTTGCAGTTTAAGGAACAATAACATATCAGATGAAGGAATCCGGAAACTTCTGGAAAAGGGAATGAAGTGCGAAAGCTTCCAAAAAATAGCGTGAGAATATCAAACACCTAAATTCTGCATTTTATGAATAATGATAATGTATATTTTATTGTTATACTTATACAACCAGGTTTTATTACTACCTCATCATTTCCTCAGGCTTTTCAACAACAAGCTCACAGATGCTTGCACCCAAAACTTTGCTTGTCTGCTAAAAGCAAAGCAGAACTTCCTGTCTTTGAAGTTAGCGCTTACTTTATCTAAAGTTATTATGTTCTAGTTCTGGCCTATGGGATTCTGATCATTTTAATCATACCAAATATATAATTTCTTTGTAGGCTTGGAAATAATAACATCACATGCATTGGAGCAGAGCAGCTTGCAGAAGGCCTAAGCTACAACCAGTCTTTGCAGTATCTGGGGTGAGGTCAATGATGAGAAAGAATACTGTGCTCAAATGTTCCAATACTGTGCCTTTATTATACTATATTTCCATTCTGACTTCTTATTTTCAGATTATGGGGTAATAAAATTGGGGACAGGGGAGCTGAGGCATTGGCAACTGCGCTGAAGAATAACACATCGCTAATATGGTTAAGGTAATCCTGTAAAATCCTGTATTAATTCTGCATTCTATGACTATGAAAAAAAAACAAAAAAAAACTTGCAGCTAGTTAATGCTAAACAGTGGAAATGGAAAGGTTGCTCAGTCAGATCAAACTACATTTGCAGAGCACTGAGCTATATGCAGCATGTATTTATTTTTGTGTGTAATAATATTGTTTGCGTTTGTTTGTTTCAGTCTGGTGGATAATGGTGTGGGCAATGCAGGTACATGCGCTCTGGCTAAACTCGTCAGTCAGAGCAAAACTCTGGGGGAACTGTGGTGAGTGACTTATTTAAACCATTTTGTTTAAATTAGAGTTTTTTAAAGTCAGACTTACATGCTTTCTCTATATCTCTCTCACTCAGGCTGAGCAAAAACTGCATCAGCAGGGATGGAGTTGAGTGTCTGATAGAGGCACTGAAAATTAACTATAGTATTAAGGAAGTCTGGTAAGGTAATTGTCCAGTATTTTAGCTGACTGTGTGTGCTAGTTTTACTCAATAAGTGTTCATGTGTTTTCTTTAGTAGTGGTTTTGTATGTTGTAAATAACTAAATACCCTTTAGAATATTTTTTTTATGAATTCTGTCTGCCAAATAAAAAAATTCTCATAACTGGGTCAGCAAGTGAAACCAATAAGACCATAGTATACATGCAGTCAAGAATCACTGAGAACTGTGTTCTCAGGACAAATGTGGGGCATGCTGTCACATGCTTTTTTTAAGTTAAGTTATACTTTTGCATACTATTTACTAATTACAATATTTTTTTTTGGCAAAACAATAGATATTTTTTAATGTTTTTTTTTTTTTTTTTTTTTTTGCTGTGTAATAAATTGTTCATAGTTGTTCAACTGTTAAAATTTTATTCAAAGGCCTGTAACAGTGTTTACTGGCAGGTTCCATGGTGAATACTTAGCCTACCTCATTATGTGACAACATGCCCCATTATGTAATGATTAGCAGTTATCATGCAACTACTTTGGGACTCTTAGTGAAAACAGATTTTCAATTGTACTATACTTTATTACATAAATACCCATGCCTGGTGAATGGTTGTGCTGTGAATAATATTAATGTCCTTAATACAAAGGCTCTTTGCTCTGTACTCTTAAAGGCTGAGACGAAATAATCTGAGCCCAGAGGAAGAAGAGGAGCTGAGCAAGCAAGAAAGCAGATTGACCTTCTGAGGTCAAGAAGGTTCTGTAATGCCTGCCACCAAACTCCCAAATCGAATGCTCATCATTTTCTGGAAAAAAAAAGAAAAAAAAAGAAACTTGCACACAAGCAGGAAGCCATAGCTCGTCAAAGTGCCTGTCTTGTAAATGGCTGATCTGGACTGGAGTAGAGGTAGCTTAAAAGCCTAATATCCAGGGTCCAATTAGAGCGTCAGATGGGGCCGGAGAATGACTGGGATCCGCTGTTACCATTGTGACATGAATGTGCCCTAGCTTGCTCCATCAAGACTGTCAAAAATGTACTCTTTGTTGGGGAAAACCTTAATAATAAGATGTAAACTGCCAAACCAGTACATAAACTGAACTCCTACACAGACCATAAGGAGCATACACAACATTTGTCTGACTTTATCCATTGAACACATTCTTAGTTTTCATTTATTGTACATAGTATTTTTTTTTATATGGGAGTTGAATTTTTATATTGTATATTCATGGTCTATATGTCTGTTACTTGCTTTGTTACTGTTACTGTTACTTATATTGTCAGGGTTTGTTATGATGTTTTTAAATCCCTTTAATTACATCTTCTATGACTTATATTTCATGAAAACCATTGATTTATTTGTTCATTCTTTCTCACACAAAATTCATGAAACAGTTGTTTACTGATAAAAGTTTACAAGAGCTTCATCTAGGATCTATGTGAAACATGCTGTAAAAGTAAGCATTAGATTTATATGCTTGGAAGAACAGAAAGGAAATAAACTGCAGTGTGTTCAACCTGTCACCCAGCCAGTTCCTTAAAACTCTTCAGCCAAACTACTGGAAAACCCCAAAAGGCGGGGCTAAGTAAAGGACAACCGAAATGACCAATCGGGTTTTAGCTGTCACTCCCTGTCCAATAGGAGAGCAAGTTTCTCTCCAATAACGTAGCATGTTTGGTTTAACCGTCACATACACAACCACACTGTAAATAATACTCACACTGATTTCAAATGAAACAACGGTCTCAGCTATACCAATATTATCGGATTTTATTCGAGTTTCCATCATCGTTTCACCCGGGATTATTACCAGCGGGTTTAAAGTGCACGGAGGAGGCGACTGTCCCTCCATTAACCGGTAACGTTAGTATTGCGGAGTGGAGTCAGCGCTGGCTTCAGCTGAGCCCATCCGACAATGTCAAATAAACACCATCATCATTACTAACAGCGCCACGAGAGTTTCTCTGGAATAATCTCAAATGCCATCGAAGGCGGACGGGTGAATACCGGGATATTTAAACGTCAGGTAAGAGGAGTCTGATCCGCTCATGCTGATGTCACCTGTTTACCTCTACAGACTGACTCTGACACATGACTAGCTTTAGATCCGTAACTGTAGCCAGACCCGCTGATTATACGTGACAACACAGGGTTATCCAGCGATGACATTATCTCCAAACCGAGCTCCATGAGTAGGAATAACCGTTACAGAGAAGCTGATAGTTTGCCTTCAGTACCTGGTCATTGTCATTTAGTGTAAGGCCTGTCCATCTCTACTGCATCGTTTTCATCCGGCAGTCACAGTCTAGAGAAAGTGCATAACGCTGATGTGATATTTTCATTGGGTGTATTACATCATGGATACAGTGATTGAACTTACAAAAGCCTGTACATATTGCTAATACATTGACATTACAGGTGGGTGTTCCTGGCTCTGCATGCTTCCTATGTTGACAAAGCATCAAATTCACAGATCACTGTCTGTTGAACATCAATGGCTGTGGAGGGACAGGCAGTCAGCATGATATGGTTGCTCAAAGCTTGAGAGTCCCTCACAGTGATCATGAGTATTGTTTAGAGCTGTGGTTCTCAACTTTTTTCTTAGGGTTGTCCTGTTTTAGGCTACATGTCATATGCTTCACAGTTACTACAAAACAACAACAACAACAGCCAAACAAGTGCCATTGAGATGAATGGGAATGCTAACACTATGCTTTGGCATTATTAGCCCTCCTTGATCCATTCACATGGAATTAAGCTGGCTTGACAACCCCTAAGAATTGTAACCCTTTGACGTGTTTGCACAGAGAGCACTAATATTTACCAGAACGCTGATCTCTGTATGGATAGGCTCGGCTGTAGACGTTAATCAAAACCTTATTGTCATTTTTAGGATGGGCCAAATCACTGCCGAACCACCTAAACTGCAGAATCTTTCTTCGCTGCTACATCTTACATTTCAGACAGAAGTAGATGACACGTGCAATATCAGTAAAAGGTCATGCAGTAGAGCATCCCCTGTCTCGTCTTTTATTCTAGCTATAGTCATTGTGCAGTAGTGGTATGTGTGCACTATTATTGTGCATACAGGAAGCTCAGAGTGAGATTTAATTCGCTGTGTGAATTCCCCTGCTGCTGGGGGAAAAACCAACCAGTCACACAGTCTCTGTTGATGCAAGTGTGTTCGGCTGGTTATTCTAATACCGTGGTCATTGATGTTAGCCAGTTAGCCAAGTCAGTGGTTATCATGTGATGTTGCTTAAAGGAACATTTCACCCATAAATGATGATTCTGTCATCATTTACGTACCCTCATATCATTTCTAAACTGTATGCCTCTCTTTCTTCTGTAGAACACAAACGAGGATATAAAAAAACATATAGATATATTTTAATATAAATATATTTTTATATATCTTTCATTGAACAAAAGACAGACTTTTTCCAAAATATTTTCTGTTGTGTTCCACAGAAGAATGATGGTGAGTAAATGATGACAGAGTTGGGATGAACATGAACTATCCCTTTAAGGACCCACATAGCAGAATTTTTCATACACAAGTATAAATGCATACATAAGCAAAATGGTTGTTAACCCTTTCATGCACAGAGGTCAGCTATTCAAAAAGCATTTTCTTGCATATGCATGGGTATTGATGGCATAGTTGCACATCAGCCTCTACAGTGGACCCATATGCATCATCCTATACACTGCCACCAAATGGCAAACCGTTGTACTATATGTCACATTTTTTTTCTGATACATTTTTTGATTTTGATAGTTTTGTGCTCTTGACAGCCGATAATTGATCACATGAACCTGTCAACTGTCGGACATTTTAGTCAGCACACAAACCATGTTTATTCTTGTTCTAAGTGAGCCCATATTATGTGTCATATTTTCTTTACCCTGAGATGTTTTGGTCATGGTTTTTGAGGTTAAAGGCATGTCAACCGGTCCATTTTGGCAAGCTTCTATAAATGACAGATGAATTTTCACCAAAATACCTTTTATGTGGATGTACTGCATTTTTTTTTTGTCAGGAACAAAAATATGGGAAGCATTTTTCTCCTTCCTTCGAAAAGGTATTAGACGTAGCCTATTACTTTCTATGACTTGCCTAACTATGCACAAGTTGCATAGATGCATTTTATTATTTGCATTTCGCATAGTGCCATTTTCCCTGCTCTCCGAAACCCTGTCAAAACAGACGTGTGACCTATTTTTGGGCTGCGACCCACCAGTTGAGATCCACTAATTTAAAATATGATTTAAAAGATTTTGTGCCATTTTTCAGCACAATTTCTTCCTAAAAAGTTAACTAGACTAAACCCGCGGAGGCCTAGATCAGTGATTTTCAGCGTTTTTTTTTTGGGCCAGAGCCCCCTGCCCTACCCATTATCTAGATCCCTTACCGGCCCCCATCAAATAAAATGTAGTCTACTTATCTTTCCTAAATTTTAATGTTGATGATTATTCAGCATTTTTTATAATTATTATATTTACACTACCATTCAAATGTTTGGGGTCAGCAGTGCACGATTCTACAGTATATTAAAATAAACTGATACTTTCATTCAGTAAGGATCCACTAAGTTAGACTTGTTACAAAATCCTGTTTAGGAATTATCCATAGAATTTTCAGATCTTCCTTTCCTGAAACTCTTGAAAAGCTTTTTTTTTTTAACTCTAATTTTGGGTGAATGTTTTTAATTTAATTTTAGTGAAAAATAATCATATTTATCCCTCCATTAGAATATATCCTGTGTTTGAAAAATAGGTTGAAGTTAAGTGCTGCCCTGATTTATATATTTGTGAGTCGATTCCCTTTGAAACCTTAGTCTACTTTTTTTTATGGATGTTTGTTAGTGGGGTGTGCCTTTTGCTTTGTAAATGTGCAAAATGTGCAGTATTTTTTTTAAAAGACAGTACATACATTTATAATGTTAATAAATATTTCTGTTTTAAATAATTTAAAGTAAATCACATTTCTATTTATCATTTCATATTTCTATTTTAATCTTTCAGTTCATTAAAATATTCTGATAATTTTTTTTTAAATAATACTACAAAATGTTTCTTGAGCACCTGCATAGCATGAACACTGAATGATCTTGTGACACCAAAGAAGACTGGAGTAACAGGATTTTTTCATTATTTTACACAATTAGGCTATACAATATTACTGTTTTACTGTATTTTTGATCAGTCGTGGTGGGTATAAGAGACTACTTTCAAAAACTTTTCAAAAACAAAAAAATGTATCGATCCCAAACTTTTGATCGGTGGTGTTTATTTTATATATATATATATATATATATATATATATACAGAAACTGCATATATATATATATATATAGGCTATAGGCCTAGCCTATATATATACAGAAACTGCGTTGCAATGATAAGATCTTCATTCTCGCGATCAACAGACTGTCATCTGCTTGCTCAATTCTCATCACGGCAACATTTTATGTGATGGAATAGCCTAGATCTAAATACTTAGACTTCTCACGATTCATTAATCTCGATAGCTGTAATCGTACAAACGTATAATAGCTGTAGTAAAAGTATTCGAGAAGAGTTTCACATGTAGTACATAGCTATTTCATATGCAAGCATGTCAGCCAATCACAGCAGTGGCCGGTTACACTGAATCTCACACAGACACGCCCCTTCAAACACAGCGTTCAAGTCAGAGGCTAAAATCAGGCTAGGAAAAATGCCTTTTATTTCTAAATTATGATTTTTGATCTAAAAAACATACTAACATTATAAGGGCAACCCAGGAAACATTATAAAATAATAAAATAATCCCATGTCATGGGACCTTTAAATAGAAAATAGTTGTCTTAAAGGAACACTCCACTTTTTTTTTGGAAATAGGCTCATTTTCCAACTCCCCTAGAGTTAAACAGTTGAGTTTTACCGTTTTCGAATCCATTCAGCCGATCTTCGGGTCTGGCGGTAGCACTTTTAGCATAGCTTAGCATAGATCATTGAATCACCATTAGACCGTAGCATCTCTCAAAAAAAAATTCAAAGCGTTTCGATATTTTTCCTATTTAAAACTTGACTCAAGTTTCTGTAGTCACATCGTGTACTAAGACCGACAGAAAATGAAAAGTTGCAATTTTCTAGGCCAATATGACTAGGAACTCTCATCCCTGCGTAATAAACAAGGAACTGTGCTGCCGTACCAGTAGGCGCAATGATATTACAAACTTAGTACCGGTCATGTTGGAAGTTTCCTAGCTGGGGACTATTTTCAGGCGTTGTAATATCATTGCGCCTGCTGCACCAATGGTACGGCAGCACAGTTCCTTGATTATTACGCAGGGATGAGAGTTCCTAGTCATATGGCCTAGAAAATTGCAACTTTTCATTTTCTGTCGGTCCTATTTCCAAAAAAAAGTTGAGTGTTCCTTCAAGTCATCTGTGTATAGCCTAATCTACTTTTATTGCTTATTTTAAACATGGGAACATTAATAAAATGAAACCGATGACACATTGTTTAGCATCATTTTCATAAAAGATGTCGACAACATTTGATATTGAGCAATTCTCATATTCTTTAACCTCGTCTTGAACGACTGAATTTTAACCTCGTTGAGGCATATCTGCAGTAGACGAATCTGGCAGTAGACAAATGTCCCCCCAGCCATGGGCTTGCAGTTGCTAATTATGTTAATAATATGGCAAATGCTAATGGTCCGCTGCAAGTTCCTTAGAGGGGAGCAGGAAGGATTGGTCAGAGCTGGTAATTTTAGGTGGCAACACGAAGGGCACCAAAGTCCCTTTAAGGCAAGAGAGTTCACTCGGCGGCCATAATTGTAACATCCCCAGACAGCTATTTCCAGCATGCAATTAACGTTCCCATTTATCCCCTTGAGAAAGACAAAATCGACATAACTGTTTGTCAACATTTAATCTCAATAACCTATTTGAGATCAGGAACACAATCTTACAACAATGGTATCATAAATTTACTTCTTAACTGATCAAGCTAATTAAAAAAAGCTAATTGTTCTCGACGAAAGGCTGTATTTACACTTGGTCACTTCATGCATTTTCTCTGATCTGTTAGCTATCCGTCACCAGAACTGTACAAATGCATACAAAAAGAACTTGCTGTTGATCAGCACTTCTTGCTGACTGGGGTGTTAACACCACATCTTTATTACGGAATCCAAAAGAACTTCTTGGCGAGCTCACATTTTTCAGGTGCAGGCAGAGTGTCAATTTTGTCTACCGTCTCCTTTGACAAGATTTAGTTTCACAGTGAAACCTGCACACTGCGTTGTCGTCTTTTTTCCATTAAGTGACGGGTGGAGAAATACCACAACCTTTCTATGTTGCAGTGTCAACCAGATTATTTTTAATGATGATATCATTTTTTTGTATGTTTTGCATTTCTTTCTGTAGTCGCATCAACTATACTGCGGAGATGATGAGTCAGCATCGTCAACTTTCTCTTTGAAGCTGACACTGATTCAGGAAACACTAGTTCATTAATAAATTATAAAAATGTTTAGACAGTCTCCTTTCTGTTTTTTTCCCGACACACTCATACTCATTACTTTTGTGGCAATATGTATGTGTGCGCTTAAGCCCTTAATTTATATTTTAAACTTAAAGGCTCATTATTATGGTTTAGTATTTCTCTGTAATGTACAACAGGTTAGCAATGTTATATATAATATTCTTTCTTCTTTGCTGCTTAAATGAATAACTACTAGTGGATAGAGCTGCATAATTCAGGATAAATTGAGAATCACAATTTTTTTTTTATAAACTACTAGAGATCACAATACTCCCACATTTCTGAATAGACAACTGAACAAAATAACATAATTTTCAAGAGGTTCTGACGAAATGTTATTTGCTGCAGTCTATTTAAAAATATATATTGAGTTAATTTTAACTTTGATGAATCTCTTGTCACCAACTACAGGTGTAACGATGTAAACGATACAATCTTTATTCGAAGCATCAAGTTACTTTCAAAAGGTGATTTTCTCTATTTTGATCGCTACTGTATACATCATTGTTTATATCTGAACTATAAACTTGTATTCCACTTCTTTTGTGATAATTTGAATTAGCCTATTTGTAACAGAAATAATGATACTGTGTGGTTGAAAAGACTGTTTCTGAAGCTGTTTCATACCTGTACATGACAACTGCTCTCTCTGAACGGCAACGCTGTGTTTCACTGTGATCGTACTTGTCAAATAAATGTTTAATAGACATAGCAATAAAATTGTCATTTAGGAATAAGATTGTGTGGGTGTTTGAATCGTGCAGCTCTACTAGTCGACTAGAAAATATTCAGTCGGGGGCATCCTAAAACTTACTCAAGATCTGAAACAGCCAAAAAACAAAACAAAAACAAGACCAACCTCATTCTTAAACCTCAATACTTTCTCTGTTTATTAAATCTCCACTTTATCTCTTTTTACAGCTCTTTATGTCCGTTCAATCCATCTATCCCTTTCCCGTTGAAAAGGTCATGAAAGCTCCCTCTTCCTGGTCCCACTGACCCCTCACGACCCTCTGACCTTCGACGTGTGTTCCTGTCATCTTCAACCCACTCCTGCTATGCAGCCATGAGCTCTGCGCTATGGAGCCAGGAGAAGCCAGCTGGCAGTTTCCGGGACGACTGGCGTTTCTACATTGTGGTGAAGGAGTGCACCGTGGAAAAGCCGGGTCAAAAGACTCAGCGCATCCCACGCGGCAGCCTTGGTCAGGCCTGCCAGGAACGCAACAGCCTTGGTCGCACGATCCCTCCCAGCAAGGGTAAGCGGAGCCTACGCATCCTGGACCAGACCAATGTGGTTGTGAGCGTGGATGAACGGGACGTGATGGAGCTGGAGGAGAAGCTGGCGGAGCTGCTGTTCCCCATCACCAACTGTGAAGAGCGTTACAGTCTGCTGTGCAACAGAGCGCGCCTGGACAGGGCCCATGACATCAACTGTGGATCAAAAGTCCGAGTACAGCTGAGGTCCGGGGACGAGCCCCTTCCAGGCGTGGTCCGCTTTAAAGGAGCTCTGCTGCCTGACCGGGCGCTGAGCGGAATCTGGTTTGGTGTTGAATTACTGGTGAGCTAGGCTGTTTGTCTTGTTTGTGTTGCGTTGTTTGTCTGGTTTTGGGTTCATCCAGCCCTTGAGCATGTGATCATTACAGGACAAAGCTGCATTTGTCTCCAGGGCTCGGCTGGGAAGATTTGAACGAACATAACTATAGCCTGTAGGCTTTTGTGTGGGTGAAGGCCAGACTCAAACATCACACATCAACAATTACCTTTGTTCATATGGGAAATTTGTGATGTTATTTATGCGAGTTCTTATGACTGGATGGGTGTATGCAATGTATTTTCATCCTCTGAAAACCTTTCTTTCTTTTAGGAGGAGGGCCGGGGTCAAGGTTTCACAGAGGGCTCTTATCAGGGTCAGCAGCTGTTTCGTTGTGAAGATGAATGCGGTGTCTTCGTTGCACTGGATAAACTTGAGCTCTGGGAAGATGAGGAGCTGGAGGTGGATCGTGTGACGCTAGAGGATAATGACCCGGAAGTGGAAGGCGAAGTACCGCCACTGGAGATCAACTCTCGAGTCTTGGTGCAGACACGGGACGGCCCGGAACGGGGCACTGTTATCTTCTGTGACTTACTGCCTGGCAACGAGAGTCTTGGATACTACGTTGGTGTTGATATGGTAAATTAATTAGACTGTTCAGATGATGAATAACTGTTCTTAGCTGCAAAGTTACAGTTTCATATTAGCATTTGCATTAAGATATGTATTTTTTCAGGTAGATCAGATATTTTAGAAGGTGCTTTTTACGTGAAGTTTATTATTAAAATACAAGGACTACAAATTCTGGCTTAAGCAAAGCATTTTGTCTAAATAAATAAATATCTGAATCCCTGAAAGCTAAACTCAGTCATTTTAAATATCACATGCTACAGGCGTCAAATTAAAATGCACAGAAAATGTATATTCTTTCTGAGATTTGATAAAAATTACATCTAACAGTTTTATTAATGTATTAGTGTGTTTAAAGATTAACTTTAAGTGAGTGTTAGATGATGGCAAAGGTAGAAGTGAGCCTTGGAGGAATAGTGAGGAGAAATGAGCATGAACAAATACATTTCCACTATCGACTGATGCAGAACCCCCCCTCCCCCCCACACACACACACACACAAAAAAAACAAAAAAACAAACAAACAAACAAACAAACACAAACAAACAAACTGTGATGTCAGCCTATAAAAATATAAAATATGCCACCGTATGCCATAATGTACGGTATGCAAAAGTTTAGTGTTGGTAATACATAATACATAATACTTTTATTCAGCAAGGACACATTCAATTGATGAAAAGTGACTGTAAACACATTTTTAATGTTACGAAATATTTTTATTTCAACTTAATGCTGTTTTTATTTTTAAAGATTCTTGGAAAACAAATGTTTCCTGAGCACAAAATCAGCAAATTAGAATGATTCTGAAGGATCATGTGACACAGAAGACTGGAGTAATGGCGGCTGAGTTCTCAGCTTTTCCATAACAGGAATAAATAAACATTTTAAAATATATTACAATGAAAAAGTTATTTTAAATTCTAATAATAATTCACTATGTAACTGTTTTATTGTCATTTTGATAATCAAAATGCAGAGTATTAGAGACTTTATAGCATAAAAAAATGTCAGAGTGGAGAGGGATGGATTGAAGGAGAGATGTAGAGACGGCTCAGTTTGCTCTGTGTGACCACCATAATGGCGTACTGCCAAATGCTCACACAAGACACAACCAACACACGCCATTCCACTGTTCTCCTCTTTTCACCCTTTGTTTCTCTCTCTTCTGTTAAGCTCTTATGCTCTTTCAGCAGAGCTCAGCTGGACTTGCTATCACTGAGATCTAAATGATGTGAATAGCATTTAGGTTTTGAGGAGTTTTATTACTTTTAGTTTGCTATTGGTCTTTAATAATTGATTGTATAGATTAGATTTGATATGTTTGTGTCTATTTTGTAAGCTAAGTGCTGTATTTGAGTAAGATTTGATGACAAGTTTGGCTTTATTTGGTCGAGTAGATACATAAAATAGTATCAAGGAAAGGGCTATACATTAGAAATATAAATTAAAACAGAAAACAGTGGAGATCTGGCATGTGAAGGGTGTGGGTTTAGTCATTCTGATGATAGTGTAGGTTGTGTAGTGTTGCCATTAGTGAATTACAGCTCTCAGTTAGTGAAATGGGTCCTGTCTGGGTCAGAACAGGAACGCAGTTGAAGATAGAGACAGGCCAACTTTTGTTTGGAAAGTGTTTATTTTTAGGTGGAAATTACAGTGTTGTAGATGTGAATGCTTATGAGATGATCTAGGTCAGGTGCAGTAATAGGGTGCTGTACCTCTCGCCCTCAGGACAATCCCATTGGAGACTGGGATGGGATCATCGACGGTAAACAGCTGTGTAATTTTGCTAGTCTTGAACACACCCGTCTCGTCCCGATCTGTGATGTGATGCCAGGTAAGGGTTCTCACTTCATACTTCTGTATTGGATTTTATTCTGGCGTTTTAGTGTGGTTACTTACTGCTAGAAGCCTGGTTTTAGTTGTACTATTTGTTTCTAGATTGAGTTTGAGCACCTCAAGATGCAAAGTTTTACAACAAGTACCTTGGATGTTACAAAAGAATATAAAAATCATTGGACAAGAAAGTTTTTATAAAATCTCAAATTAATTTAAAACGTAAAAAAAAACATTCATTACATTTATTTAAAAATGTATAGTTTATTCAATTGTGCTTTTCTATTGAGTTATTGTTTATAGATATTTCATTGTGTGTTTTAGACTTCAAGTCAGGGTGTAGGCTAAATATTTGTTGTCAGAAAGCGTGTGTGTGTGTGTGTGTGTGAGTCATGGTAACTCGCAGGAAACAGAAGCTCTTTTGTCTAAAGGTCTTGTTTTTGTGAGTAGAGTGTGTGGAGCTCTCTTTGTTCTCTCTATTTAATGATTTGTTTGTTTGTGTGCATGTTTATGTGTGTGGGCAAGATGTCTTGGTTGGTAATGTCTTAAAGCTACCACTCTTCCTTATTCAATCTGTGAAACTAAAGGGATATTTAACGCAGTTACCTGGGTATAGCCTGCTGCTCTATGTGTGATGCTGTATGCGATTTATATACAGTGCATGCATAATGATTATTCTGGTCATATTTCTTTCAAGCACATTTTACCAATTCAAAACCACATTAATCTTTATGACTTATATTCAGGTGTGCTTAATTATGTAGCAGGTTTCCTTTTTAGTAAAAATCTGCCAAAAAAGAGATTTAACTCGCACTAAAAAGTCAAAAAATTTTAAATGCTCATGAGAAGAATGCAATACCATTACAATAGTAGAAATTGCTAAATTAAGGCTTAACCAATGGACAGCAAAAAGAAAATACACGTTAACTGCAAAAAAAAAAAAAAAAAAAAGGAATTAAGGTGAAGAATTAGATATGAAATCATCAGGAACCCTTTACTCTCCAGTTGCCAATGGCGACCTACCTGGAGTCTCCAGAAGTACAATGTGTCAGCTCAGGATCTCAGAGACTTTGCTTTGATAAAGAATCCTGAAATATGACCCACACTTAATAAGAATCACAAGCTTTTTTTTAACTTTTCGGTGCGAGTCAAATCTCTTTTGGCACATTTTACCTGTAAAAGAAAACCGGAAAACCTGCATTTAAGGCATTTTTCACTTCCAGCTTTCCTTAACAATTATATATCACTTATAAATGATTAAATACAAAATTAATAGTAGTTTTTAAGATTGATGTAGTTTGGAATTGGTAAAATGTGCTTGGGAAAAAAATATGATCAGAATATCAACTTCGCAGCATCAACAATATTATCTTGCGCTGTATGTGGACTTTTTTGGAATCAAACTGAAAGTTCAGATTATTCGATTATTTATGTTATTGGATAAATCCAATAACTTAAAAAAATATATATTTAAGTGAAAAAAATATCTCCTTTGTCCCATTTAAGGAAGAGAATCTTATGGATTTTGAATGGCATGATTAAATGTTGATAGAATGTGTGAGTAGTTTGTGTGTCTTTATTTGCTTACAGAATACTCCATGCAGGATCAGAGGCTGACCAAAGTCTTTGCCTGCAGAGGCGGCAGCGACAAACCTGCCAGCCAGAGCAAACCAAAGAGCAAAGGTAATTATCCTGTTATATCTGTATGTTTTTACAACATAACATTTGTAGATGCTAATTAATTTTTTTAATTTTTCCACAACAACGACTAATACTAGCACTGCCAAAGTAAATAAAAAATCATTCAATATAAGTAAACAGTCATTAAACTTATTCAGTCAGGATCTGTGAGTGATTTTCTCTTTTTATTTTGTTATTTGATTAAAATAAAGGCATAGACAGCAGCAGGCTAATATCAATTTAAGACCTAATGCAAAGATCATATATATTATTGATAAACAATGCGATTTTTTTTACATTCACTTAAGACAGTTTTTTACGTGACTGCTCTTCAAGATGGAGATTTTGACATATTTTTGTGAGTATTTGACCAGTTAGTCATGAGCCCAAATGACTAGCAAGGATTGACTAGGCAAGATTTCCCTTGTTGCGTGCAATCATAAAAACTGCCTACATCTTGCCCCTTTCCACATGTCTCCTTTGAAAAACAAACTAGACACTCACCACTGCCGTGTCCCATGTGAAATGGCCTTTAAGCCCAAAGAATACTTTACCTGTCCTCATCCCGCTCTGTCTCAGAGCATGCACACAGAAAGCCTCATATTTTTGTTATGGTATGCATTTATTATGCCTAATCCATTTTGGTGATTTTTTTATTTTATTTTATTTTATTTTTTTACTGTTTTTAGAATTGTGTAGTGCAATTTCTGTTGGATTTTTCTTCATAGGTATCACTAGTATATTGACAGAGCTATTAGGTTATGGATACCTGACATAAAGATCATACGTCTGTTGTTAAAATTGTTGGATTTTATTTACTTGATATGATGAAAGTCTGTGGTTTGGAAAACTACTTGTTTGAAAGAAATGTTAACAAAAAAAAAAAAGAAATCAGAAAAAAGTCATTCTTTGGTACTGATGGACATCCTTTAAAGTGGCCATGACATGAGAAATCAAATTTGCATTGATCTCTTGACATATAAGAGGTCTTGTACCATTAAAACATCCTGCAAGTTTCAGAGCTTAAAACATCCTCCTCATTATAAACAAAGCATTTTTTTTTAATCAAGCTCCAAAAACAACTCTGTTTGATATTGCGGGATCTGTGACATCACAAAAAATAAATTTGCATATGACTACCTCCAGAGCAAGACATCGATGAATAGTTATACTTCATTGCACCATAGGCCCCACCTACTTTCATTCATTACATTTGCCTACACTAGATGCGATCGTCACGTTACATCAAAAGCAATTTGATGCTGTACATCTCTGTACAGACTTCAGAAGGATCCCATAATCGGAAACAAGTGGATGGTTTATTTGAATTGCTTACCGGATCGCATCGGAGGATTATATGTTTGTTCGGAGCATTTTGTTTTGTAAACGAGGCACACTGTAATGGAGAGTTTGTAAATACTGGTAAACTTCTATTGAAATATGTATTGGATTTGAATGCAACTCCATTACAAACCACAAGTGATTTCATATTAATGCTATGTCTGTAAATTACATTATATTGATAATGTTTTAAAAACACTCGCATGCAATAACGAGTGGGCATTCATACCGTTTCCTATGCAATGACGTTAGACTATCATAGAAGTGGCCCTTTACTGACAAGCCTTAAAGGAGCCGCCTCTAAAAAGGATTTCAGACAGCGGGTCAGAATGAAGGTTAAAAAAATAATAATTTCTCTGCATATATATTTGTTTGTTTTTTTGTGCAAAAAACGTTGTAAGCATTATAAGTAAACCTAAAGAAATTAAAATAATTTAATAATAAAAAAATCCATGTCATGACCTCTTTAAGGAAATTGTGTTTTTGAGGTGTATTTTTATCCCTCTTTAGAACCATTCTCTATTATCTTAACATGAACTGGATATGACATAATAAGCTTTGCTGAACACTGCATGACTCGCTTTGGAGTGTCTCTCTCTCTCTCTCTCTCTCTCTCTCTCTCTCTCTCTCTCTCTCTCTCTCTCTCTCTCTCTCTCTCTCTCTCTCTCTCTCTCTCTCTCTCTCTCTCTCTCTCTCTCTCTCTCTCTCTCTCTCTCTCTCTCTCTCTCTCTCTCTCTCTCTCTCTCTCTCTCTCACATTACACACACACACACACACACACACACACACACACACACACACACCACACACACACACACACACACACACACACACACACACACACACACACACACTATTTATTCTTTCTATCTTCCTATCGTGACTCTTATTCAGGGTTAGGCCTGCAGCCTGGCAGCAGGAGCAAGTCTGAGTTTTATTATACACTAAATGGCAGCTCGGTCGATCACCCTGCCCAGTCCAAAGCCAAAAGCACATGGTACATAGATGAAGGTAATCAATAATCAATACAAATGGAAGACTGCGGAACTCTAATGATAAACATCTTAACAGCAAGGTGCCGACCTTCAGATATCTAGCCTAAAATTAGAGCTCACTTTACTTTAGGTTCCTTTAATAATATTGTCATGAATAAGTCATCACATGTTAATCAATGCCTTTGAATACATCAGCTGTGATTTTAAAAGCAACTTGCTGCTGAGATCTTTTATTGGGAGTCTGGTTCACTGTGACGTGAGTGGCATGCGACCTCATAGCATGACATCATTGATCAGAAAATGACCATCTCAGGTGTTTTTCTGAATGTTCTGTACTACAGACATTTGTGCTTGTATTTCATATTCAGTTTTCAACTAAATTTAGCTATAAGGCAATACAAAATTAATTAATTAAAAAAAGGTTACATTTAAATTAAGTATTTATTTATTTTAATTACTTTTTTTTTAAATAGTAAACTGCATTAATTTGTTAGTTGCAGCATATATTGCTTAAACTAGTATTTGTTACTAGTTTTTATGATTTGTGAAAGCCTTTTGTATTTGGTATTGCTGGTACAATCAAGCCATATCTCCACTCATCTATTGTGTAAATGTTTGTGATTGTATGTGTATTTGGCGTTGAACATATTGGGACACTGTATTTCTTATAACATTGCTTTCATCTGTGTAACTATTTCATATTTCATGTCACACTATACTAACATGCACTATTAGAGGACGTTGCAGGGGCTGCTTGTTATTGGTTGTGGGTTTTTATGTTGTGTTTGTGGCCTGTGCTGCTTTTGTTCTCCTTCACCAGGCTGTCTGTTCACCACAATTCTTATGCTTGATTCCTAGGGTGACCTTTTTCCTGCAACGCATAACAATGTTTACCAATATCTTCATATTTTATGTGTTGGTATGTGTACTTCAGTGAGGAGAAAATAACCAGCTCTGATCAGCTCTGAGAGGACATCATATTTTTGCTAAGCTGTGGTTTAGTATACACGACATTACTGTTCAAAAGTTTGGGTCAGTAAGATTTTTTAAAAATGAAATTCATCCTTTTATTCTTCATCCTTTTATTCATAATTTTAAAGTATGCATTAAATTATCAAAAGACAGTAATGTAATTTATAATGTGACTAAAGTTGTCTATTTTAAAGAAATATTTCTTATTATAAATGTTGAAAACCGTTGAAAACATGCTACATTTTTTTGTGTTTGATGAATTGAAAGTAAAAAAGAACAGCTTCTTTTTACGTTCTATTAATCAAAGAATACAGTTTTTTTTAAATCATGTTTTCAACATTAACATTAATAATAATAATAAATGTTTATTGAGCACCAAATCATCATATTAGAATGATTTCTGGAGGATCATAATGACTGAAGACTGGAGTAATGATGCTGAAAATTCAGCTTTGCCATCACAGATAAAAAAATAAATAATTTAAATAGAAATTAATTGAATTATATTATTTATATTTCTCAATATTACTAATTACTATTACTGTCACTATTTACTGTATTTTATCAAATAAATGCATTTTAGTGAGTATAAGAGACTTCTTACAAAAATATTACCAACCTTATTTATTAATCTTTCCAACCTCAAAGGGGTCCTATTATGCTTTTTCACTTTATTTTTTCCAACTTTAGTTGTGTGTAATGTTGCTGTTTGAGCGTAAAAAAGATCTGCAAGTTTACAAAGAGATATTTTATTTTACAGAATCCCCTATTTAAGAACTACAACAAACGACTCCTTTGGACTACAATGCGATTTTTCTGGATCTTATGAAGTCACAATGTTACTCATTTAAATAATCCGCGCACACAGAATATGCAAAAAAAGCATGAATCGCATGAACTTTCGCGCTAAACACAGAGACTGGAGCTTTCAATGTTGCTGCTATAGCTTTGAAAAAAAGATTTGTGTGCAAATGATGTGTTGAAAAGCAGAGAACAGCAGCCATTACTTTCAACAGAAACAACTAGAGAGAGAGAGAGAGAGAGTGTGTGTGCTGTATGGTTGCAGCCACTGAGCTATAGCCTAATAAAATTAATAAATTTAGTCTATATGACGTGGTTGTGTATGATTTGGCAATAGGGAACAGCCTGTAGACAGCCCGAGTGAAAAAAATCGCCTGTGAGCTCGCACGACAGCAAAAATCGCACCGGCTTAAGGCTGACGAACTAGAGTAATTTAACTTAATTTATTTTAAACACTGTTCCTGTACATCATAACCCCAATGTTTTTTTTGTGCGCTGCACATTTTATGGAGAACAGCTTGCTTTCTGTTGCTTTTTTAAGCTCTGGCTTTTGTAAGATGGTTCACTACTCCTTAGGAAAATTAACCATGGTTTTGTGATCGATAACTGTTTGTATTACCTTAGTTTTCCGACAAATATCATGATTAATTGGTGGATAACATCGTATCTATAATGTATAATAAAAAAAAACATACCACTCTGAAATCTGTGAAATCCGTGCTTGCAAAGTCTGTGCATGAAATCCGTTCTGCACGATCCTCTTCATTAACATTGTCAGGATCTGAATCGAGCTCAAATTGGTTTGAAATAACCTTAATATTTACACTAGAGAAGAACTCGCAGTAATGGAGAGACAGGACATTTCCAGAACACACGCTAAGTGCTGCCAATCAAAACACACTGGGCCAGCTAACCAATCACAGCACATTTCGTATTTCGGAAGGAGGGGCTTTATCGAAATCGGCGTGTTCGAGCCAGACCGGGGAGAGAGGCTGTAATAATGTAAAATATGTGAAAAACAATGTGTAATTTGAACAATCAAGCATTAAACATATTCTAAATTAACTACTGTAAATCAAGACTTCGTAAAAGGGCATAATATGTCCCCTTTAAACTTTTGAACGGCAGTGTATAAATGCAAATCTCTTTAATAACAGATAACTGTTTTATTTAAGCAATTTAAACCATTTATTATAATTTCATATTATTAGCTGTGATGTCATCTGATGGTTTACATTGATTGATCAGTTCCTGGTCCTTCACACTGATGCATTTTCTGGTTATTATGACCTCTTGGTACAGGCTCTCATGTCTTTGGCTTTGTTTCTTGATAGTCGGTGAGGACCCGGCCAAATCCCTGACGGACATGCCCCCAGACTTCAACCCAAGCTCGTCCCCCTCTCGAGCTCCACCCACAACCCCTACGCTGTCCATTGATAACAAGTTCCACTCCCTGCCCTTCAGCTTGAGCCGCAAAGTTGGCCCCAATGGGAGCATGAGCCACGGCCCCCTCTCCCTGTCTGCTGGCTCAGTGATGGGAGAGCAGCAGGAGGTCCTGCCACCTGCTACCACGCCTGTCCAGAGGCCTCCATCACCACCACAAGGCCAGCCAGGGTTAGAGGTCGGGTCAATGGTGGAGGTCAAAGAGAACCCACCACTGTGTGGGGTCATCCGTTGGGTTGGTCTACCTCCAGGACTACAAGAGCCACTAGCTGGTCTAGAGCTGGTCAGTAGATTCATGCGTGTTTGCAGTACTGTAACATTAGTATGAAGTGAATATAAAAACACTAGCATTCAAACGTTTTGGGTCAGAACGATTTTTCTTCTGAAGAGATTCATATTTTAGTTTGCAAGGATGCATTAAATTTAAAATCGAAATCTGTTTTCAATATTGATAATAATCAGAAATGTTTCTTCAGCAGCAAAACAGCATATTAGAATGATTTCTGAAGGATCATGTGACACTAAAAACTGGAGATATGGCTGCTGAAAATTCAGCAATCACAGGAATAAATAACAATAAATTATAATTTTTTAATATATTAAAATATAAAACAGTTATTTTACAATGTAATAATGTTTCACAATATTATCGTTTTCATTGTATTTTTGATCAAATTAATGCTGTCTTGGTGAGCATAAGAGACTTATTTCCAAAAGAAATTCTTACCAATCCCAAATTGTTGAAAGGTAGTGTATATTAGAGTATATACATTTGCTATATTATAAACTGTTTGTTTCTTATGTGTGTGTTTAGGAGGAGGAGTGTGTGGGCTGCACTGATGGCACATTTAAAGGGATTCGTTATTTCACGTGTCCACCAAAGAAGGCTCTGTTTGTCAAACTGAAGTGTTGCAGGCCAGACTCACGATTCCCATCCTTACATCATTCACCCAACCCCATAGAACGATGCAACTCCATAGGTAATAAACACACTTCAAGTGTCAGAGATGTGTCAGTGCATACGGTTATGATAAGCCTACAGTATTGTTTACTTTTACATTTAATCATTTAGCAGACACTTTTATCCAAAGCAATATCCAACAATAGGGCAAAAATATGTAAGTGCTGTGACTAATCCCAGTAAGTCTAGCACAGTACATGTAGCAAGTTTTTTTTTTTTAACAAATAAAAAATAAATAGATGCATAGTACTGTAAGTGTTAGTAGTTATTGGTCAAGTATTGATGAAATAGATGATGGTCTTCTTCAGATGATGGACACATCTTTAGGCGTTTTTGAGTTAGGCAGGGAACACTCCAGGTTAAGATCAGTGAAAGTGGTATTGTGCCTCTTTGAGATGGCACCACAAGACACCGTTCACAAGCTTCTGGAGGGCACATAAGTCTGAAGTGGTGAGATTAGGTATATGGGTGCAGAGCCTGTGGTCGTTCTATAGGCAAATGACAGTGCCTTGAATTTGATGTTAGTGGCTATAGTGCAAATTGATGAGAAGAGGTGTGACGTACAGTACACTCTCTACGGCTTGTTAAAGATCACTCTTGCTGCAGCATTCTGGATAAGTTGCAGAGGTTTGACAGTGCATGCTTGAAGGCCTGCTAAGAGAGCATTACATTAGACGAACAAGAGCTTGGACAAGTTGTCGCATGCTTCGATAGGAAGGGCCTGATCTAGAGCAGATATTGTAGTTACATTAACACGTTAAAGGCCCAGGTATTGTTCTTTTTCCACATTCCGCTCTGTCTAGTACATTATTGAGAGCGCAAGTCCTTAAAAGTATATTCTATTGACCCTGAACATGGTTTGACGTATTTGGCGTGTGCACACTACCTAGTGGACCTTTATGTTTGAGCGCTAAAATGATTTGCTGATGATGAAAATTACATTACGAAGACTTTACGGGCTGGAGCCGAATGCAGGCAAGGGAAATATACTTTTGGCTTAACAGTGAATGAACCAGCATTCCAGAGGGTTTAAAAGCAGAATGTTTATTTGTTTTAATTTCATTAAAAAAGTTAAATTTAAGTTCATTTCTTTTGTACGAATATTTTTCAAAGTGGATGAACTTACCGGTCATGTGTTACAGACATGTGGGTGAAGTTTGCATTGAAGTTTACAGTGGTTTACTTATAAGTGTATATCACATCCTTTTCTGGTATCTTTTTGTGAATCATGCTTTAGCTTGCATGACAAAACAGTTTGAATAAAACTTTGCACAGATAAGAGTAGGAAGTGATTCGGTCACAGGTTTTTTTTATGTTAACATGTACAATAAAACTGTTTTGTGACTATACTCTGAAAATAGCATGTTTTTTATTGTATATTTTGTTAACAGAAAGTTGAAGTTGACTTTTGTGGTATATGTAGTAATTAACTTTATGCCACAAATGCTGTCAGTAGAGCTTAACATGTATTGATGTCAGAACCCATTTTTAAAAATCTCAGAGCATTGAAGCGCATATTGATGTGACTCATCAGTATGTTTTGCTGCAGCTTTTGGGGGTTATCTGAGTGAAGTGGTTAATGAGAACACTCCTCCTCGGACGGAGAATGATGGTTTGGATGTGATGGTGGGGAAGAAGAAAGGAATTCAAGGACATTATAACTCCTGCTATCTGGACTCTACGCTGTTCTGGTGAACGCATGCACGCACGCACACACACACACACACACATGTGTTTGTTAAGCTATAATTGTGAGGACTTCCATAGACGTAATGGTTTTTATACTGTACAAACTATATATTCTGTCCCCTTACACTATCCCTAAACCTACCCATCACACAAAACTTTCTGCATTTTTACATTTAAAAAACAAACAAACAGATTTTATTATGTTTATTAATCAATTTTCCTTGTGAGGACCAGCAAAAAGTCCTCGGAAAGTAGGGAATCTCAAGTACACGACTACACACACACACACACACATACTGACTTACACACAAGTGTTTAATATCTCTGTATCTCCATGATATCTACACAGAGACTTAAAACTATATTACTTTACGCATTGCATATTACATTTGTTTGACATGCGTGCAATGCATAGAAGATGGTTTACTAATATTTAATGTTACATTTGTAAATATGTATTTCTCTGTCTCTCTCTGTATGTCAGTTTATTCTCTTTTAGTTCTGTGTTGGATACAGTACTCTTAAGGCCAAGATCCAAGACTGATGTAGAATATTACAAAGAGACTCAAGAGTTACTGCGCACAGAAATAGTCAACCCACTACGAATGTGAGTGACACAGTTTATTACCGCACATTAATTGGCTGCTTTATCTCTATTAGCCAATATAATATTGTGCATCTAAATATTCATCCAAATTCTCT
This sequence comes from Phoxinus phoxinus, assembly GCF_949152265.1. NCBI lineage: Eukaryota > Metazoa > Chordata > Actinopteri > Cypriniformes > Leuciscidae > Phoxinus > Phoxinus phoxinus. Next base: position 31,047,676 of record NC_136877.1, read on the forward strand.
TTTACCTATTCTCTGTGACAGGCCTGGTTATAAGATTTTATTAATCTGTGTTCATGTGTATTTTTTAGACATGGCTACGTGTGCGCCACTAAAATCATGAAACTTAGGAGGATATTGGAGAAAGTGGAGGCGGCGTCAGGATTCACTTCAGAAGAGAAGGGTGAGAAAAGTCTCATGTTACTGTAGAAGAAATGTATTGATACTGCCCTCTGTAGGTGCAAACAGAAAATTATTTTCACTCTAAAAATTACATAGTTTTATTCAGCATTTTAGTTATTTTAATTTTGAGCATCTGCAATATTGAGGAACAACATAAATAGAGTTATATCCACATTATTTTTTACAGGAAATGTTGATACTACATTGTATTGTTTGGAAAACAGTACTCTATACTACGAAATATGAAGAAATAATGTTGTCAGTTACACAATACGACTGTAAAACTATATCAGACCTGTCATAATTTTTTTATATGAGATCTTGTTCTTAGATGTTAAAACAGTAAACCTACTATAGTATCCTCTCAAAAACCGAGAGAATTATTATACCAAGTGGTTTGGGAATGGATTTTTCCCATTTACTTTTATTTTGAGTACATCCTGCTGTTTTTGGGAACATTGTGCTTCCATACTGAAACACAGGGGGCACAGCTATGTCCACTTTATGCTTTTATGAAGCTATCACATACAGCCTTGTTATGACACACAGGACATTACATTATTTGTACAAGCAGAGTAAAACAATGTTACAGATAAAGTCATTCATTATAAGGATGCTCATTTTGTTTTGTTTTTTAAAAACCTAGTTGTTCATCAAAATGATCTATAGCACCAAAAATGTATTAAATGCTTTATTAAATTAAATTATTTATTTTACTGTATGTTTAAATTATGTGGGACCTCAATGGGATATATATTAAACACCTAAAAATTTTTTTATTTTTTTATTAAGGTCTGCATATTAACTACACATAATTAATAGATTCATTGTTTTAAGTTATTTAACGTTTTGATTTGTATGGTGTGAATTGAAATAAGTTATTCTCTCTGTTCAGATCCTGAGGAGTTCCTCAACATCCTGTTTCATCACATCCTGAGAGTCGACCCTCTTCTCAAACTTCGGTGTGCCTCTCACACACCCTTCAACTCAATTCTAGAATCAGCATATTCGGGAACTCAACAAATCTAGTATTAACAAGTGGTGTTTTTATCTTTTATCTTATCTTTTGCAGGTCTGCAGGGCAGAAGGTTCAGGACTGTTACTTCTATCAAATATTTATGGACAAGAAAGATAAAGTTATGGTGCCAACCAGCCAGCAACTTCTGGAGTGGTCCTTCATCAACAGTGATCTCAAATTTGCAGAGGTATGTACACAAGGCATGCTCTGTATCATTTATAACCATATACAGTCAAATAAAAAATTATTCAGACACCAGATATCATTTCTGATATTTTTTTTATTAGTGGGTGCAGGATACAGGATAGTTCATGTATGTAAGTGAGGATAGCAAAATATATGACATATTATACCCAAAAATTCTTCATACAGTTGACTACCAGTACAATTTATACAGATTTGGGACCAAAAATTATTCAGACACTTTGACCTGACCATTCGGACATGACCATTGACTCCAATGTTAAATGGGTCCATGGCCAATTCTATTATAGTCAAAAACTCGAGAGAGGAACCATTGTCAAAAAAATGTTGTCCACCACTCTTGTTCATCCAAAACAAACTACAATATAGACTCAAGGTGTTAAATACCGGAATTATCCTTTAACACCACAGACTGAACAAAATGAAGCATTGCTTGGTAATTGGTAAACTAAACTAAATTGGTATTATCTAATCGTGTACTCAAATTTAAAAGATGACAGTTGACAGCTATTCAACCTAATTTATTTGTGAGACAGTCTAACAGAAGGATGGCCAAAACCAGTGAAATATCAGCTGATTAGATAACTCTGAGTTCTTGTCATATTTTATTACCATTTTCGAAACGATAGCGAATAAAATGTGATAATGTGATGAAGGTAACGTTGAAGGTGTCTGAATAAATGTAGGTTTGACTGTAGTTAGTGGAGAGGCCACTTTTACTTCCATATTTTATTGTTCTTTACACAATATATTTTAATTTTTTTAAATATATAAAGTCACTTAAAAGGTTTGAGGTCAGTAAAATTTGTAAAATGTTTTTGAAAGAACTTTCTTATGTTCACAAAGGATGCATTTATTGGATAAAAAATACAGTAAAAACAATAATATTATTTTATAAATTGGATGTTGAATTTCTCCAAATAAGCACATAGAACAATCACAAAATTAAAAGAGAAAGATGCATTCAGAAGAGAATTTGCACATCCAAATATTGTTGCTTAGGAAAAATGAAGGGGACTGTCATGTTCTTGTCTGTTTATTTCTGTCCAGGCCCCTTCTTGCCTTATAATTCAGATGCCTCGCTTTGGGAAGGACTTTAAGATGTTTAATAAGATCTTCCCTTCTTTGGAGCTTGACATCACAGATCTATTAGATGACAGTGAGTCAGTTATATTACTGAATGGATTGCAGTTCTTTGAATAAAATTCCACATACCAAAGTAATGAATCTGTGTTTGATATAAAGAACTCATTTTATAGTAATGTACTGTATAATTCTAGCTGTGCTCTGCGTTTTCAGTGTTTACAGGAAAATGGTATAACAAATGTTTTTGTCAGCCCCTAGAGAATGTCGAATATGCGGTTGTTTGGCTCTTTACGAGTGCAGAGAGTGCTACGAAGATTGTGACATTACACCAGGAAAGATAAAGCAGTTCTGTGAAAAGTGCAATACACAGGTAGGACACACACGCACACAGACATATGCACATTTAAGCACAAAGGTGCTCTTCTAGCTCTCATCTTGTCTGCAATACCTTTGATGTCCACTAGATGGAGGCTTTTCCAAATAAATCATTGTTCAAATGCATTTACCTAAGTTCAGACAACTATAACAGGTCCTTACAGTGGTTGTAATACAGATTAATGTGCATATTTGTGTGTACCTGTTTTTTTCCGAATATTTGACTCTGAATATGTGTTCACTTCCTGGACCTTTAGGTACATCTGCACCCACGGCGTAAGTCTCATCGGTATGTTAAGTTATCTGTCCCTAAAGAGCTGCAGGAGTCAGTGTGGAGGCAGGGATCTTACCCTCACCAGCAGATGGAGCTGTTTGCCGTGCTCTGCATTGAGACAAGCCACTATGTCGCATTTGTCAAATACGGATCCGCAGACTCGGCCTGGCTGTTCTTCGATAGTATGGCTGACCGCGACGGTACAGAGGACTTATAAATATTTTTTTATTTCAATTGAACTTTCTCTCATTTTTGAGTCACAATAATAAATTGACGCACCATTCTTCCCTTTTATTGAACTTACTGTCGCTAACTCTTTTTTTTTTTTTTTTTTAACTAATTTTCTCTGTTGTTGGTGGCAGGTGGTCAGAACGGGTTTAACATCCCACAGGTGTCCCCGTGCCCCGAAGTAGGGGCCTACTTGAAGATGACCCCAGAGGAACTCCATGCGCTGGACCCCAAGAACATCCAGGGCTATGCACGCAGACTTCTCTGTGACGCATATATGTGCATGTACCAGAGTCCTACCATGAGCCTCTATAAATAGAGAGGGAGAAATAAAGACGGACGGAAAGGTAGGAAAGAAAGTGGCCGAGAAGGAGAGAGATTATGGAACGAGGGAACAAAGGGGCTGTGGCGAAGAGTGAATGAGGAAGAAAAAAAAGAAGAAAAGTGCCCAGGAAATCGCACTCAAGATTGAATATCCCATGTCCAGTTGCCTCATCCTCTCTTCTGCATCTCTGTACATACCGCAGGGTAAATACGGCCATATGAGCGAAGGCGAGATCAAGAGAATGAAGGAAAAAGCCTATTTGCACTGTGCGAGAGCGTATGTGTTTGTGTGTTTGTTGAAGTGTTGTTGTTTTCTCTGATTTGTGCCGTCTTTGACTGAGCTCAAACTCTTGAGTGTTCGGAGTGGCGTTTTTGCTACATGGAGAGAATCCACGATCTTTCCAGCGTATCGCAGACACTCACTCACCTGATGGCTTAACATTCTCCTCCTTCCGCCAGAACTGACCCCTCCAAACGGCAACATACTCTACCCTTGTAAATGAAGCCTTGGATAAAGGACCAAAACGAGATGTTTCCCTTCCGTCTGAATGCTTCCACTCATCAACGACCCATTTTAATGCACTGCAGCATCCAGCATTAATCATAGTTCAGACGGACTGTGTGTAGTCCCTGTTTTTTGCCTTTATATTTTGCTGTGAAGTCTTTGTCAGGTGTGTTCACATACATAAAGCCCTCGACTGCCATGCACTGGTCCGACGAATGAGGTGATTAAGCACACAATTTTTTTTGGACATGAATAATAATATAATTGAGCTTTTTCTTCTTGAATTAGGAGTTATTTCATTTTATTTTTTTAATAAATATGGATATTATGTTTTTTTATATATAAAATAATAATAGCAGCTCCCCAGGCCATGCTCTCGAAGTGGTAGAAATATCAGTAAGTTATTTGTTACAGATACAAGTCAATTTTTGCAAGTATTATAATAACATTATGATATTCAAAAAGTTATAGTTTTGCAGTCAAGGACATGTTCATGTTTTAAAGCTGATTCAAGTTCCTGTTTGTAAATGACATGCTCTGGTTTGAGTGTTCAGTGCTGAGTTTGAATGGGCAAGAGCTGTCTCATGTTATACTGCAGCACTGTTGGCTAATTTGCAGTAACACTCATCGAAATACTGGTTTGATGTACCATGCACACTTTACCTATGGGTTACTGGATTGTTTACACAGCCTGGTTAAAACTGAAGAGCTATGAAAAGAAACATGCACTGGGATTGTTTTTTAATCTCTGCTAATGTAACCGTACACTATGGGAGAGATTCTCCGTGAGCGGCTGTAATGGGAGAAAGGATGACGACTTGTGTAAAATGAAGCCAGGTGGACTTTATTATCTCTGTGCTGTTCTCCTAAATGTTAACTAAATTAAAACGCCATTTTGAAAACAGCTTTTTGTGGTAATGGCTGCACTGCTTTTGATTTGCTCATTTGGGATTATGTCTGGTAAAATGTGTACTTTTTTAAAAAAAGAAGTGAAGACAAGCAAGAGGAAGGAGTGCAGTTTGTGTGTGTATGTGAAGTGGATATTTACCTTGAAAAGTTGACAGATGTGCCACCAAGCTGCGAGAATCTCTGTCTTCGCATGTCACCGAGATGTGTGCAGCATTTCTGCTTTGATGCCAACAGTGTTTTCATCTGCCACGTGTGTGAAAGTGTGTTTGTAGACTGTCTTCAGCAGGCAGGCAGACGGGCGAGGAGTGTTTGGATGTCCATTGCCTTCAGTGTTGTCATAAGTCTGCGAGTGTTTGTGTGGGGATTTGTCTACTGCCAGCGGTGCTGCTGCTTTCACCTGTCACCTCTGTAGATCTCATTAACATGGTGTCAGGGCCGGGGCATGATGTGGTCTCGGGAGCAAACACACCAATGCTGGACAGATGGGGCTGATGTGTAGTGAAGGCTCAGCAACTGGAGACACACGCACGCACACTCTCACACACACACACACACACTCGCACACATCACATCGAGTCCCTGCCCCGATGACCTCGTATGGTCGTGGCCATTACATGTTCAGTTGAACCAGTAAATGTAGCCATATAAATTTCTGGGTTATTTTAATGTGTCCTTGTTATGGTGTAATTACACAAATATGTACTGAGTAATTAATTAACAGCATGCACTTACTATAGGATTAGGGGTTGGTTTAGTGATAGTTGCTAGTAATTATCGATAATTTACTCTTGTTACAATAGTAATGTAACGTGTAACAAGGACACACTAAAATAAAGTGTTTTTCGTCAACTGTACATTTGGAAACTCATAATTAAGTCTGTTGGAGTTTTATAAATTGTTTCTCACAAATAAAAATGTACACTCCACTTAAGCAACTCAAACACACCTCTGCCTTTTAGTCTTGTCGTTTCACGTCCATTTCAAGCCTGCGAGTGCGAACTGCACAATTGTCATGCTAGTATTTGTCGTCACAACAGCTGGCTCACAATGCTCTCTGGTAGCTTTATGCTGTGGCATATGCCTGCTGTGTGCCACGTGCTAATTTAGCCTACGTTGGCGCTACCTGACCAGATGGAGAACAGTATTGCCATTCTCACCATTAGACTATCGCCTTGGGGGGTGAATGTCAAATAAAATCAAAGCATATGGTTTACTTCTCTGTCAACTTTGATTCTGACAAACAGAAGATCTACTGTTGTTAGAGATGTACAATCCCTTTAATAGTTGAGGAATATAACGATTGGTTTTAATGTGTGCTTTTGCTTTGCGGACTGAAAAAAAATATTTCACTGCTTGTTCAGTTTACTTAAATAAGCTAACAGAACACAATTCTTGAACATTTTATTCAACTTAACTTTATTGTGTGCAATCCATTTAAATTTGTAAAACAGAAGTTTACTTAACCCCTTAAGACATTTTTAGAGTTGCTATTGTGACATACACAAAAGTAGACTCATAACTCAACAACTATAGCAAGGAGTCAAAAGGTTGGTATTGTTTAAAGAAATTTTTTTTTAGAAAAAAATTCATTAAATTTTAACATTATCATGCTGAGAAACTGCTGATAAAAGACAAAAAATATTTTATTTAAAAACAATAATTTTACATATCTTATTTGACATGCAATAATTCAGGAAGGGAATTAAGTAGGAGGATAATTTTTTGGTAAAGTGTCCAACTGTCCATGCATATCAGCTGCATCTGGATAAAATTTTGTGGTGATAGCATTAAAGTTGCATCGTGTCATTTTAGCGGCATCTAGTGGTGAGGTTGCGAATTGCAGCCAACAGAATTTACGGTGGCCGACACGAAAATAAATCGTCTGAGACACCAGAGTAGCCATTTAAGCAATGAGGTTTCTTTACAAAGATAACATATTACATTAGGTTTACTTAATTATTCAGTAAAATTATATGTTATTGTGAATATTATTGTTTCTTGTTTATCAGTGTTTAGCTTCTTTGCTCGAAGAACAACATGGTGACGAAACGCGCTTGTCCTTTCGCAAAATGGCTATTTCGGGACCAGCAGTGTATGTAGATAGAACTGGCTCATTCTAAGGTAGGCATAATAAAAACATAACTTTTCGTAAGGTCTTATACACCACTGAAAACATATGTATTACATTTCTGTCAACAGATCCTCCTAAACAGTGCACTTTTAAATAATCAAAAGTTACATCATTTGGAATTGGAACCTTTGTTTAGCCATTGACACCACCTAATCGGCATTTTTAAAATGGTTGTTCATCGTTATCGACGGATTATGTTGATTTTGGACTCATTTAATTGGGAACATCGTAAGTAATGTGCCATTTCTACTATCTGTGCATGTAGCCTATAATAAAGTTACGCGAAAGCACCACGTGAAAGCTAGTTAGCGCCTGTGGAGTTTTATGTGTTGTATCGTGAGAATCTGCTGTAAATAATATGTTATTTTCCACGATCCTACGAGCGAAAACGTGACAAATTTTGCATCACTATATTATTTACATATGGGGCTTGCAAGCTTACAAAAACTCGCTCAAGTTTAGTCAAAGCCCCACAAATAGCTTTTTGTATTCTATTCCGTGAAATCTTTCATATGACACATATCATGTCTGAGCTGTAGGCTGCAAAATATATAGGCATATATATATATTTTTTTTATCAGCAAATAATTCTGCACAATTAGACTAGAGAAACACTTCGGGTTAAGTTAATCCGTTTAAATGTGACTACATGAAAAAAAAAATGTGTTGCCATTAACTGAAAATGGCCAGAGTATTTCTAATGTTCAGCATACTTTGCATGGGAATGAATGGGAGAGTAAATGTTGAAGTCTTATTTTATGTTTTTTAGTAAGTTTTGGCAGTAACCAATTCTGAAAAGTGGCACTAGGTTGAGCTGGTGACTGTGGTGTATTTTGCGTTTTCTAATGAGTAGCACAATGGTTTTGCATAGCCTCAGTTGCCACCACAACTTCTGGTGCAGCAGTGTATGAAAATAATGCGAAAATTACGCACACAATTAAATCTTGAGAAAGTGTCCCACAACAGGACAAAACAACATTAAGATGATCGACCTTCACGCTAAAGGTATTCAACGTTTCTGGAAAACTATCTTGTCTAAAATTTCTATAAGGAAAAAATAAATAATTGACGTGGGTTAGTTAGCTTTGCATTATTTTTCAATAATTCAACAGACCAGAATCAATTATTCTACTTATACCACTTTACCTTGAGACATTGTTCACATGTTTTATTTCAAGACATTTGTCAGGTTTGTGTCCTTAAAGTGCTCGTTGACGTGTGTGTAGAATTATCACAAGCCTCTGTTGCTAATTCCAAAACATCGTTTTAGAGCTAGTAACTTGGTCAGTGTTCTTGAGGTACATTATGAGATGTTGCAATTCCTCACCATCAGCATTAACAAGTGCATGTCCATCAACCGATTATTTTACTTGTACTTAATTTATTTACAGAGTTTGTTTCTAATATATTGCGGTGAACACGTGGAAACTGTATCAATAACAGTGCATGTGCAATGTCATGTATACATTAGCCGAGCTCTAGCGTGAATGACTGATATAACATAAACATTGGTAAAACAAATCTTGCTCCATGCTTAATCTTTCCTCAAAGGAGTGAGAACGACTGTCGATCTGCATTAATAGATACAGTTTTTTGTAATAGTGGCCCACAGCTGATTAGCAGAAGTATTTCAGTAAGACAGTGATAACATGAGTTAACCAGTTAGCAGGAGACCTACACAATGTAAAACTCAAAACTAGTATTTTGAACACCGTCTTTCTAGCCTGGGAAAACCCAGACCACTTCCGGCAAATTTAGATTTGCTCTGCAAGTGGGTCTGGCAAAGAGCCCATTGAAACCCATTTCCAATCCGTCGAAATCGCGGCACCAATCAGAAACGTTGGGGCGGGCTTTACACGATGACGACAGAGCAGAGACAGTGACGCAGATTTTGTACATTACAAAGATGGATGCCGCCGTGGAACATCACAACATCACTCGTTCGAATCAGCTATCGCGTCTGTTTCAAGCGATTTAAAATTGTCATTTTCGTCAACACAAACAGAGAATTGCTGAGAGTCTCGAGATGTTTCTCCGTCGCTCTGCATACGTCATGTCATTCATCGCTCTGATTGGTTTTAGATCTATCCGACGTCCGTTGGTGACGCCCCTGTGGAAATGAATTGTCTATGGAGCTTTGCCAGACCCTAACTCAGTTACAACTGAGAGTGGTCTGGGTTTTCCCAGGCTACCGTCTTTCAAGAGCAAGCGGTTTGAGAATTCTGCATTGAACTCCGAGATTTTATTAGTCGTCAGTAAAATAAAGGTAACAGGAAAAGTTTAGGATTATACTGCTGTGGTTTCATGGTAAAGATTAATTTTAACCACAGATTCTCCACATGCTCGTCCTTGGGCAATTAAATTTTTTTTTAATTTACCGTCACATTGTAGAGCACAGCGTCTCCTCGACATGATGCTGTCCAATATCCACAGGAATCAGCGGCAGTGTTTGAGGTTTAAGTTTCCCTGGTGTCTGCGCGCGCAGTAAGTGGGCGGGCTAATGTTACTTCTTGACGTCAGGACGAAACGGCTTATGACTCGTTTGAAAAACAATTCATTTCATTGACTCAGAGTCGACTCTTACTTTTGAAAGACAATAACTTTATATACGGTGCACTTTCAGATTTAAAACTTCGCAGGATGTTTCACACTACATGAAAGGTAATTTTCAAAAATCCATAATAGGGGGCCTTTAAGTTTATCAGTGTATGGTTAAGTGTAAGTGTATACTATTGCTAGCTACTTTATTTGAATTGCTTTGATAATTCAGCTTCAGATACAAAATATTAAATTGAGTTGATATGGCAATTTCCTTTAATTTCCAACATGTAGCCTACTGTCCACATTTAAAATGAGTTTCAGCCGAAAATATTTTTGAGTCTGTAGCTGTAGCATTAGTGCTTTGAAGCTTCTGAGCGGCTGCCTTCTTGACACAAAGATAAAGTATGTTGAAAACTAATGAAAAGAGATTCAGGATGCAAATATCACTTCATGTCTGTCTTAACACTGCGTGTGAATATGCATCTTTCACAGGTTGGCCTTGAGCTTTGCCTATATCTGGTTTTCCATAGTACACATGCCTATAATCTGTGCACTCAGGATGGAAATATACAAACATTGGCTGTGATTTGACAATTGTTTACTGATTCAATGTGTCTTGTTCTTCACCTTTACTGATAGTTATTTGAAATTCACTCCTTGAGCTGTTCCTCCTTATGTTCCCAAGGGAAAACATCCATGCAAACCGGTGAGAGAGAGAGAGAGAAAGTAAATGTTTAAACCTACTCAGACAACAGGAAAACAGTGATTTCCAGCAGTAAAGATGAAAGGGAATCTTGAGACAGAGCAATTTAAAGCCAATCAGTACTAACCCAATATAAACCCAGAGAATCACTTTAACTTCATCCTAACAGCAGCTTTTATTGGCCGTCTTCAAAGCTCAAAAACTAGAGCAGGTAATGCTGGGATGATGACTGATGATAGCATTACCTCTTCTTATTCACCCTTCTTTAAACAATCTCTTTGATTAAGTTTCATCTCAAGCTCTTAATGATCATCCTGATGCCTGTGATCAAACTTAGATCAGACTTTGTCATTTTAGTTGTAAAACACAGTCTTCACTAATCAAAGGGAAATTTGTAGAGGTTTAATACGAACTGCGAAAGGTGTGAGAGAGGAGAAAAATACACATTGTTGAAATACATGTAGTTGGTGTGTATCTGTGTAGTCATTAATGAGCTGTGTAGCAGATGCTGCAGTTGGCTCTGAAGAACAGGTGTTGCAGAACTACATATGCAGCGTGCATGTGTAAAATATTTAAGCTTATAACAGGCATCACACACACTTGCACACAGTGGCATGTGTAAGGTGCTAAAAGCAGTTAGCATCGGTGTGCAACTTGTGGCAGGACTGGTGTGTTTGACTGCACACCTGTGCACTTTTCATTTTCTCTTCGTTCCTTTCATCGGTCTCTAACGCTGCATTATTTACAGGTGCTTACTAGGACACAAGGACTGTGTTACATACAGTACACTTACAGTAAATTCAGGTTTCGTCAAAAATATACTTCCAACTTCTAGTTTTTATTTAATAGTATAAATAGTGAATCAATGTAAATGAATGACATATCTCTCTGTATACCCCACATATGCACTTACTTTTTAAAGGGGTCCTATTATGCTTTTTCACTTTTTCAACTTTAGTTAGTGTGTAATGTTGCTGTTTGGGCAAAAAAAAGATCTGCAAGTTTACGAAGCTCAAAGTCCACTCCAAAGGGAGATATTTTATTTAACAGAATCCCCTTTTCAAGAACTACAACAAACGGCTCGTTTGGACTACAACGCGATTTGAATATGAAGTCACAATGTTACTCATTTAAATAATCCGTGCCCACGGAATACTCGAAAAAAGGGGACGAGGCCTGGATGAGCTACATTAGAGAAGACTGTTTTTCTACACAGTTTTTTCCCATAACGTTTCCAAAACTCATTTGTTTGACCTTCCTAAGGCTGACAAACTTAGAGTGCTTCATTTATTTTAAAGTCCGCGTGAACCGGAAGTTGCAACCAACTTTATCTCAGTGTTGTGACGGATTTCCGAGAGAAACGGAATGAAGAATGATAGTGGGCGTGGCTTTTTTTTCCCAACTAGCACCTGATAGGATCTAGAAAAGTAGGTGTTTCATTCAGCCTGTCTGTCAGTTGGAGGGGCAAGTTTACGGATGTTAAGCAGACACCAAAACCGTCAAACCTACGTCATCAGGGAAGGTCCTCCAATGCAGAGGGGAGGGGCATTTTCAGATTTTGATTTAAGATTACGAAGCCAAAATTTTTTTTGTGTGGATTGACTTGCATGGATGAATTGTTCACCACAAAACGATCAATTTAGGCAAACAAAGTAAATATGGTCAATTTTGATATCATGTGGACTTTAAACACTGTTCCTGAACATTATAACCCCAGTGTTTATCTGTGCGCTGCACATTTTATGGGGAACAGTTTGTTTTCTGTTGCTTTTGTAAGCTCTCACTTTTGTAAGACGGTTCACCGCTCCTTTGGAAACTTAAACAATGGTTTTGTGATCGATTACTGTTTGTATTACCTTAGTTTTCCGACAAATATCATGATTAATTGGTGGATAACATTGTATCTATAATGTATAATAAAATTACAAAAAACATACCACTGAAATCTGTGAAATCCGTGCTTGCAAAGTCTGTGCATGAAATCCGTTCTGCACGATCCTCTTCATTAACATTGTCAGGATCTGAATCGAGCTCAAATTGGTTTGAAATAACCTTAATATTTACACTAGAGAAGAACTCGCAGTAATGGAGGGGCAGGACATTTCCAGAACACACGCTAAGTGCTGCCAATCAAAACACACTGGGCCAGCTAACCAATCACAGCACATTTCATATTTCGGAAGGAGGGGTTTAATCGAAATCAGAGCAGAAGAGACTTTGTTTCAAACCACATAAAAAAAACTAATCGACCCCAAACTTTTAAACGGTGGTGTATATATAGCATATTTAATTTCAAAGGGATCCAATGGCCCCAATGTGAGAGACTTTTCTCATGGCAAATCTTTAAGGCCCTTGCATCACAATAAAACTTTAACACACTAATTCATAATATAAGGAAACCTTATATTATGAATTAGTGTAAACCTATATATGAATCGTATAACTAGAATGAGTTCTCTATATGTGTGAATTTAGCAGATGAATGCAGTGCAGTATCGAGCATGCAGAAGAGGAGGACCACATAGGGCCTGCAGGGGAAGACTGAATGTGAGGACAGGAACCTCATCGCCATGCAGATGACACGAGTCTATCCCTCGACTCTAAGGTAAAACTCATAAAGAGTGCTTGTACACACACAATAGCATCTTCTTCCTGTGCTGGCAGTTCTATTGTGCTATATGGCAAGAGGCCACGCAGAGTGCAATTATTCGTTTGTGATACATCCTTTTTTCCTGTCATTCCTGTTGTGGCGCAGAATGCTGGTTTTGTTCCGACACTCGGCGTTCCGGCTGGCAGCTGTCAGCTCCGATACCGTCTACTGCTCTCTGTGTTCCCAGCCGCTCCAGTCGGAATTCCTAATTAGATTTGCCATTTTCACGCGTCTGATTGCCATACATAACAACATAAAAAGGGCGACATCTCCATACACACAGCTCCAACTGTAACAATTCATAACAATGCTCATTAACATGTATGGTGTGGCAGCATTGATTATGACATTACCATCTAAATGGATGACCTGCCCATGCAATTTCATTACCGCCTTGTAGATATGGATTAATAAACTTCTTATTCTAGTCCAGGCCTGGTTATTAATTACACAAATTAGTGAGGGCAGGGTAATCAACTTAGGGTCTGTTTGCCTTATAATAATTGATCTAATTTTTAGCGAACATTGCTGTTGGGCAAGGCTGAGAGATCACCTCGTTAGCAAAAGTTTAATTCTGATCATAGTTCATGAGTCGTTTGCCTTAAGGTCAGATCTGAATGTCAGAAGCGTTTGAAATTGATTGGTGTTAAATTGAATCAATGTCATGTTCAGGAAAAACAATAACAGTTAATGGATGAGGCTGAATCGCCATCTGCAGAGGGAGGAGAGATAGAGCAAGATGAGAGGGAAGGAAAGAAGGAAGGAAGAAAGGATGCAAGGTTGAGGGAGGGAGAAATAAAAATGTGAGAAAGAAAGAAGGAAGGAAAGATGGATGGATGGACAGGAAAGAAAGAAAGATCTGATGGAGGGAGGGATGGATGGATAGGAGGAAGGAAAATAAACAAGCATTGACAAAATAAGGAAAAAAATAAGGAAGTTTGGACAGCGAAGGAAGGAAAGAAGGATGCAATGTAGAGAGAGAAAGAATGAAAGAGACAGAAAGAAAGACAAACAATGTAAGGTAGAGGGAGGGAAGGAGGGAGAAAGAAAGAAAGATGGACAGAAAATAAATAATTATCTAAGGGAAGGAGGGATAGGATAAAGGAAAAGAGAGAAGCATGGACTGAAAATAAAGAAGTTTGGATGAAAGAAAGAAAGAAAGAAAGAAAGAAAGAAAGAAAGAAAGAAAGAAAGAAAGAAAGAAAGAAAGAAAGAAAGAAAAAGAAAGAGGATGGGAGGGAGGAAGATAGTAAGAACCGAGGGAGGGATGGGAGAAAGGAAAAGAAAGAAGCATGGACAGAAAATCAGATTCAAAGAAAGAAAGAAAGAAAGAAAGAAAGAAAGAAAGAAAGAAAGAAAGAAAAGAAATGGAGGATGCAAAAATGGAAGGTAGATGGAGGGAGAAAGAAAAATGAGGTAGAAAGAAAGAAAGGAAGAATATTTAATATTTGTTTATGATCAGAAAAAAAGCAAACCAGAACACAAAGAGAGAGGCTGCCCACACTGTTAATGCAATAGAAACAAAGAACGAAAGAGTTTAGACAACTCAACTAGTTCACAGCACTTCACCCCTTTATTTCAATAAGAGTGCCTGCAGATAATATCTGCTATCAAAGTTGACTGAATGCAAGCGTCTGCCGTTCTCTCCATCCCTTCACTGTTTTCCTCCTCTCTCTCTCTTTGTTTCAAGTGACTGGAAGAACGCCAGCTGTTACAAATCCTCCTGATCCTTTACAAAGCTAGCGCACACCGATGGAAAAAAAGATAGAGGGAGAGATTTACTAGTTCTATGAGGTCTTCACAAACACCTGGCAGGGTCCCCGCGGATCCTTAAAAAATATTAAAAAGTCTTAAATTCGATATTTAAAATTTAAGGCCTTAAAAAGTCTTAAAGTCTTATTTTTACTTATGAAAAGTCTTATTTTTACCTATGAAAGGTCTTAAATTTTAGATGACACTTTGACGACGTATCTAAATGCTTTCCAAATAAAAACTATCTAATTAGCGTAGGCTACGTATTATTTTTATTATTCTATCTTTGTGGATTTGCTTGTTCACGTGACAATTCGCGTCATTTACGGCAGCGTATTAGCCTGCGTCTGTCTCCTGCGCGCGAGAGAGGAGAGGATAAGAGAACGAGTAAATGTCAGTTCAATAGTAAGTTCATTCTTTGTGCTTAGGATTGTCTATGAACTATGATGATATTGTAATCATTGTTTTAACTACGTACGAGGCGAGGCACCGCGAGTTCGAGCTGACATCGCGTTTGTCTCTCATGCTTTCACTGCGTGATGTGTCAGTGCAGTTATATGTCCCCAAATGAGTTTTTGTCTTATTATATTTATGTTATGTTGTTATATTAGAATATCACGAGCAAGAGTGCCGTTTTCCTGTGCACAATTGCAAATGTGCTATTTATTTTATACAACAGTTAAATTAACAATGTGTGTTACTTTTTATATTGTCAATATTGTTTGTTTCCCCCTTTATTTCGCCGACGAGAATTTCATAATGAAACTGTAGTCCAACAGACAGCGATTCTATTTTAAAAACTGAAATCCGCGTTTTGAACGAATCATTTGATTCAATGAATGAATCGGCCGTTTGAACAAATCGGTTGAATAAATCTCCAACAACTCGCTTATTAAGACAGTGACTTACTGCCACCTACTGGCGGGTTTAGTTGCATATTTAAAGTACCCTTTAATTAAAATGTTAAAATTATAAATAATTTCATATTTAAATATTGAATAGCTTTATTTATGCAATTGCAAATTAAGTGTAAATATAGTAATGCCAGTTCGGATGCCGCTTCTGTGTCACCTCTGCACTGCAAGGATGATTTTGGTATGGTCTTATTCTAATAGAATTTAATTTGAATGTTAGAATTTGACATAAAAGGTGATGCATACCTCTAAATACGTTTAGAAATAATTTCCATATTTAGGTGAAAATGCCCCTGAAAATCAATTTATGGTGGCAAATATTGCCCCTTAATAATTTTTTTTATTTCAGTCACTACTGTAAACTGACCACTGCACAGATAGAATATGTTAAATATGAATATCTTTGTGAGTCTGCTGTCAACAACAGGCCTAAACCAGCCATGGTACCAGTACAAAATCAGTAAAATATCATTGAATTATTATCAACAAAACTTTGAAAATATCGTGATATATTTTTGTTAATATTGCAAACCCCTAATGTACGGTATTAATTTTGATTTCTTCAGGTCTTAAAAAGGTCTTGAAAAGCCTTAAATTTGACTTTAAAAAATGTGCAGATACCCTGCCTGGCTTCTCTCTCTCCACCTGGAAGAACAGCAGTCGTTTTCAGAATTGTGTGAAATTTCACACCCGTTTTTCACAACACATTTTAATATGCACTGTGCTTTTTCTCGTTCCTTCTTCCATCCATCCCTCCATTGCTCACTTGCTCTCGGCTCCGAGTATGAAATCCTTTCATTCTCCTTTATTCGCTGTTGCCAAACTCGGCCTCCCTGCCAATCATGGCTGAGCGACAGCACATACAATTTTCCGCCAGCAATTTGCCCCCTTAAGAGGAAAATTGCTTTGGATAGAACCTCTCCCAGCAAGACAACCACAATAAACAGCTACAACTGTAATGGCATTGGTGCTGTCAGCCCCGGGCCGGGACAGGCGTTCTCACACACCGAGGAGAGATGCTTTAACCGACCCTGCCCTGTAATATCCACACCTGCGCAGACCTGAGCGCTCCGCCAATCCTCTCTTAAACATAACTCACTGCCATCGTGCCAGAATGACTGCTATGAAAGGCTTTTGTCAGATATGCCACGGGACGGCCCGTGTGCGTGTGTGCGCAGATTGTCATTTATTATATGTTGTGTGGTTTTCTGTCAGTGTGCGTATTGATTTGCGCGCCGGCGGAGAGGCAGAGGTCACTTTGATCGGTGTGAGATGAGGAGAGGGAATAGCAGAGAGCTGACATTCCATTAGCTGAGAAAAAAGGACTCCAAATAAAGAGGAATATGTTAAGGACAGGCGGCGATGG
This sequence comes from Phoxinus phoxinus, assembly GCF_949152265.1. Taxonomy (NCBI): domain Eukaryota; kingdom Metazoa; phylum Chordata; class Actinopteri; order Cypriniformes; family Leuciscidae; genus Phoxinus; species Phoxinus phoxinus. The sequence goes on from NC_136877.1 coordinate 31,064,815, forward strand.
CAGGGTGATATGACTGTAATTAAGAGAAGAGAGAGAACAGAGGAGTGTCTGCCGCGGGAGGCTTTTGTCTGACGGAGACGGGCAAGATCCTGCTCTTATATTACATGCTTGACCTTTCGGCAACCGCACCCCCACCCATCCACTCATCCATCCTCCCTCCGTTACTTCGCGGGTCTTGCGCACAATCAAACTTTTTGCTCTCCTCATGTGCCCTTTTACTTCAGCGGGACCCAGATGAATCCCAGTCGTTTTGTTTTGTACACTTTTCGATTTATGCTCGATTTACCCGTCCCGACTTTCGGAGAAAAAAATCACGTCCTGGGCATCGGTTGGCTCCGATGTTCGGCCTAGTTATATGAGGCGTTCAAAGCTTACACCTCCACCCCCACAATATCAAACATATTTGATATTTAGGATTTTTAATTGGAATGATTGCGACTATGATTATGTCAACGGAAGATGGAACTTTTAAAATGGCGACCACGAAACAACAAGCAGCTGTACGGGTCCGGTGGACAACAGAGACGGAGGGACGGCTGGACGAAGAGTGGCAACAACGCGACACAGTGTCCATTTCGTTTACATCCGCTTCCCCATGAGATCACGTGAGGTGCTAAATATGGCATGATAATTTTAAGAATATCTTGTGGTGTGTGATGCGCCACGATTTTTAAATATTGTAGCGTGTGCAGGTTTGACATTTGAGAGAAGAAAATCTGTAAAGATTGTGCTTATGTGCGTGATGCAACCAGATTTCCCAATCGTTTAAGATATAAAAACTACTGTAGTCTGAGCCAGGCTTTAGGGAAGATTGCACATCTGGACCACATGTTGTCTTTTTCAGCGGCTATAAGACTGAATTCTGAAAAGAAAGAAAAAAATCACCTCAGTGACAAAAGGTGGCCTGATTTACTTTATTTTACCTTACATTGACCTTTTCCAATTGGATTGGGGAACATGTGCAATACCTTAATAAACAATATTCTTCCAGAAACACAGAGGCATCACTAACATTACATTTGATATCGGTGTACACAGGTTTGTGGCAGTCAGACAGGGTTTATTAGTTAGACGTTTTGAGGTCTGCATCTCCTCAGAGTGTCAAAGGCATAAGAGCACTACTTTATCATTGTTTGTCTGACTGGGGATCCCACCGGGGCTGTGTCTGTGCGAGAGAGAGAGAGAGAGAGAGAGAGAGAGGGAGAGGGAGAGAGAGAGAGAAATAGCAATAGCAGGCCCTCTGGATAGGTTTGTATTTTATTCCGAGTTTTGTGCTTTTGATTTCCAGCTATGCTGCAAATAACTGCTATTTATCTAACATCTACTTTATTTGTGTTATGAATGTGTGCAGTTCAATGCTCTTAACCCAGCTGGAGAGGGTGAGAGAGTATACACAGAGGAGAAAGATAGAAAGAAAGAAAGCTGACGTTGTGCTCCTATCCTATTCTCTGTTTGACTGTAGCTGGCTGTTGGAGTTCTGATGTTCAGCTATGAATGAATCATGATGGAAACTTAATTCAGGGAGTGAGTCAGACCCATATCTGTCTTTCCTTAAATGTTCCTGAGCATGACAGAGTTTAGAATAAAACATAATAAACATTTACTGTAGTTGGTAAGTGTAAATGTAGGGTTTATATGCATTAATCCAGATGAGTTCATGCAGATACTGCAATGCCTACCTAGGGCGGCCATCTGTCCGATTTTAGGTTGGATAGTCCAGTTTTTAAATACCATCTCTGCCTACCGGCACAGCCTTGAGATCATCTCTGTTTTATACGTTATTCAATGGTTAATAATTAATTAATAATTAATACCACTAATAACAGCAATGTTTCAGTTAATATTAAGTGACATACACTCCATAAAAATAGGGCACAACGTATTGTATTACTTTGACAGCATTTTCCATATGTTTTAACTTCATTGCGATGTTTCCGTAAAATTACTGGATAATGTCCGGGTAATAAGCTGCCAGTACCTTTTCTGCTATTTTACTGATTTAATTTTTACAGTACATTTTAGACACATTATTGTCAGTATCCTCTGTTTTTGCTCCATTCCGCCAATCACAGTAGAATAGAATCATATCAGAACCGTTGTGTCAGCTTTTTTTAATGAATCCGTTGAGTCAATGATTCAAAGACCCATTAATGAAGTCTTGAGCGAATTGGTTGAATGAACAACATGATTCATATCATGCGGTTTTAGTTTCAAATTTAAAGTATACATTTCTTTTCTCCAATATTTCATATGACTATCTTCAATATATTTTGTTTAAAACATTAATCTCTTAACATTATTTATGCAATTGTAACTGCGGTGTATATGCATTCATGGCATCTCTGAGCAGCATTAAACAGTCTGTGAAAATACTGCTAAATGCCACTTCAGATGCAGCTTCTGTGCCACCTCTGCAGTGCAAAGATAATTATTTGATTTGCAATACCCATATAATGTCTTATTATTCTAATTGCATTCATGGATTTCAGGTTCTGGTTTTATCCTGGAGTCACTGAATTCTCCTTTTTAGTGTTGTATAAATGCACACCCTACCACACGTAGACCACACCACTGTCAATCAGAACCGAAGAACATCACCCGCTCATGGAAATATTGGTTTAAAGTTCAAAGAGAGCCTTTGTGATGATATTGGACATAACTCAATCTAATTAAATTCATATGTAGTTCACACAGATGAATCAATTTCATTATGCCACCATCTCTGTTCACTATTGTACAAGGGCCAGATACAACAATAGCTGGGTCATGCACAAAGTCCATTCTTAAATTGTAAAGCAAGTAAATGTTAAAAAGCGAATGTTACAGTCAAACAAAGAAACAGGGATTTCTGGGGGATGGGGTACATCACGCAAAATTGATTAATATTTGCTTTCAGAATGACACTGGCATGATGCATGGGTGCTTCAGTCATGCAAATGAATATCTTAAAGAGACGAATCACAGCAGCCTCAGTAAAGTTCAACAGGCAGATTTGCATATTTATATTAGCTGTAACAGATAGTAAGTGCATCAGGGAGGAGGAAATATAATGCATTTGTCAAAGTACGCCTCTAACATGGCCGAACGCTGAGCTTATTAACTTCTAAAATTCTGATATCTTCAATTATTCACACAAAGCATGCCTTGCTAGATATATTGTAGAACATTTTGACAAAAGGAACAGGCATTAGAGAGAACATAATGACCCAAATGGAGCCTGTACTTATTATAAAAGCACAGATATCAAAAGCAATATACCACTGATCCAAAACAATACAGCCATACCATAACTTTACCATTGTGATGTAATCATAAAACAGCCCTAGACAGTGGGCTTGTGTCAGAGTTATGGTTAAGACTACAGTCCTTGCATTAAAAGCAAACTAAAATCATTTATTGCTCCCTCTTTTAACATATGTTAATCTGAACAAACCATTCAAACAGAATCTCAGAAAAAAGGGGGTGAATAGAAATATCTCGCCTTCCGCTGTACCTTTAAAAACCAACCCAAACATTATCACTGCACTGCTTCTCTTACGATGAAATAACAAAAAAAAAAAATACACACACACACACACACACACACACACACACACACAAATTTAAGAACATTTTTTAAGAATTTAAATTTTCAAATTGTACTTGCAAACTGAATTTTCAGCAGCCATATCTCCATTTTTAGTGTCACATCATGATCCTTCAGAAATCATTCTAATATGCTGATTTGTTGTTCAAGAAACATTTCTTATTACTATAAATGTGCTGCAGTTCAAATTTGAAAATATCAGCAAGTTAAAAAACAGCATTTATTTTAAATAAACCATACATGTCTTTATTGTCACTTTTGATCGATTTAATCCATTTTAGCTGAATAAAATATAAATTTCCAATCAGGAAAAACTTTACTGACCCCAAACATTCTAACAGAATAGTGCATATAATGTCCAATATACTTAGAAGTGCTTTTAACTTTTACCCAAAATGTCCATATATATTACAGAGATAGTTTTCAATCTAAATATGGTGTGTATTGTATAGATTTCACATGCTCTCTAGCAAAATGTGATAAGCAATGAGTTAATCTACTCATCTTCATCCTCCCACACTAATGGCCAACTGCCTCCCTATTCATGATTACAGCTGATAATATCATGTGACGCCACATGTAATTTATGGACGAAATAACATATGCAATATGTGAGAGGTTGTATGCTGCCTTGACGAAAGGTGATACACAAAATAAGAGACGGAATATTCAATTAGTAATCTGCTGAGCCATATGCTAAGCACTCAAGCCATTCCTTATTCTAAAGAATATTTTGAAAAACAACTCCGTTTTGAGCCATATCAATGAACGCCATTAGTTTAATGCAGTCCAGAGTAGTGAACTGTAACTTTATCTGTGTGCAGTTTGAATGGTTAGGTTTAGTGTTGGCAGACACTCAATCTCTTGGGTTTGCTCATTGTTTTCATCAGGTGCACTGTTCCTATTCATAGTGTTAAACAGGCCATTATACAACTGCAATTACAACACACTCCACCGCTCTGCAGGTGCTAGGAACTCTGGCAAAAAGCGGAGTTTTAGCTTTGCTCACACTCAAAGCCAATGGCATCCCATACTTGGTGATTGCCAGTTTTGTAGTGTTGGTTCACTGCAGTAGCGTTGCCAGATTAGTAGCCTATAGTTTTACGCCGCTGGTTGCTTTACACTTTGCCATGAGGGTAATGTAACCCTGAGGAAAAAGATTTAACTTTGTAAATGTTGTGAGAGACTTGCTTGTTAGTTTGACTTCACTTGCAGCATTATGGTCCTAAAAATACTACCAAAATGTCATGCTGTGTTTAGATTTGCTGTACAGCACCGTCTTATGCTTACCAAGGCTGCTTTTATTTGACAAAAAATACAGTAAAAACAGCAGTTGTGAAATATTACAATTTAAAAATAATTGTTTTTCTATTTTTAAGATATTATAATCATGTGATGGCAAAGCTGAATTTTCAGCATCATTACTCCAGTCTATTCCAGTCACATGATCCTTCAGAAATGTGATCTTTCAAATATGCTGATTTGTTGCTCAAGAATCATTTCTTCTTGTTATCATTGTTGAAAACAGATGTGTTGCTTATTATTTTTGTGGAAACTGTGATACATATTTTTTTCAGGATCTTTTGATGAATAGAGGCACACGCAAAAGAACAGCATTTATTTGAAATAAAAATCGATTGTAACATTAAAAAGGTCTTTACTCTCCCGTTTGATCAATTTAATGTGTTTAATAAAACAAAGTAAAATACATAAATGAACAAATAACCTTACTGGCCTCAAACAGCAGTGTAGATATAGCCTACTACTATGGATGGATGGATGGATGAGGGTAAGCTAGAAACAGAGAGACCCCAGGCGCAGCCTTAAAAGGAGACGTAAGTGACTTGTGGTTTTTGCGGGCAATCTTTCTTCATCAGCCTTAACTGGAGCAGACAGGCCACAATTATCTGGATTTATGCTTTTCTTCAGAAATATGAACAAGCTACAGTCATTTCAGCACTGCAGTGATGATAACACCAAATCTAATCAGAGACAGCAAAATGGATTTTAAAAGCCTGTTGCTGTAATGCTTCCACTCATAACCAACCATTTCAACCACATGCTTAACTTAATTCCCCTCAGAGAGACAGGCTGCCCAGAGAGGTCTGAAATATAACCGGGTCATATAAAGGGACTCTTTCTCTGCATTTAACAGGCAGAAGGACACTTCAATTTAGTTGTATGATGGGACGAATTACAGACTGTGAGAGAATAACAAACAATGCAGAAATTTCATTATGGTTTCCCACGATAACTGAATTATGGAGGACAAAACTCCAACAGATAAAAAGATGGAGAGATGGATAGATGGGGAGCCGTATGTTGGTTATTGACAAAAGGATATGGTAGTTCTTGGGATTCTTGGACACACTGATGTTATTCACCTAATGCTCAACATGTAGGCACTATTTTAGCTAAAAGCAGCCAGTGAGAAGATCGCATGAGTAGTAACTATGATGGATTTACATACAGCAAAATAACTTTCAGTTAAAATCGATATAGAAGCAACCAGACACATACATGCGTTTGCATGTTCTCAAGCATCCAAAATAGAGCAAACATCTCTCACTGACTCACATTCTTGCTGTGATGTCTCCACACCTTATATTCTCAGATGGAAAGGTTGCCAAATTGTGCGTAATTACTGTATTGAGCTGATATGAAATATCAAATGGTGGGTTCAATAGCTCCCATGGTGAGTGAAAAGGCACTGTACATTTGATGAGCTCATAAATCAATACAAGAAAAAACAGCAGTTAAGCATCCAACAGAAGCTATTAAATCACTTAGCTGGATATTAAGTCAGGCTATGTCAGCTGCCAATACTTTTTAACACCTCCTGCTAAGCAAGCAGTATAAGACCGGTGCTGATTGCTTCAACTTTTACACATACTGAAATATTCACAGTGGCACAGTGTGCTGTCACAACACTGGCAAAGAAGAGATTATTATATGTGCACATTATATGTACACAGGGTAGAGAGAGAGAGAGAGAGAGGTGGGATTTATTAAGTGAGATTTTAAACATCCATTTTTTCATAATTGGTTTCTTTTGAGAATGTACAAACTTTGAATGTGTAAACTTTGCATGGATCTGTGGGAAATGGATCACAAATACACACAGGAATTTAGATTTAAAAATCATGTAAATTAGGGCTGGGTTGAAAATATTGTATCTTATTTTAATCGATTCTCATTTTTGATGAACTGATATAGATTCTTAATGCTGGCTTCACATGCTATCGGAAATTTCCTTCTTCCCAGTTGTGAAGAATGAGCTTGTCACAGTCAAGTGCTTTGTTGTTGGAAAGAATAGGAATCATGAAGGACAGGTTTATTCTAATCACAAGAATCAATCTTTTATGGTGTGTTTCACTTAGGCCCCAGTAGGAACTTTTAACTGGAATCGCCCTCAAGTATTTGCGACTGGGAAACTCTGGTGAAGTGAAACAACCCTGATTTCAGAATCCAATTAGGTTGCCCAGCACATCAACCATATGAAACAAACAGTAGTAAAATATTGTTTATTAGCACTTCTGTTTGTCTGTAACTCACTTAGTGGTGCACACAGTACTATCTAATCTCTATTTGTGGACAAATTCAGCATTATCTGCGTAAAAATACTGCTTTTTATGTGTTTGTTCTGAAAAAAGCAAGCACAACAAAGGTTTGTCTGGATGCGTCCATCTTAGTTTTTTGACTTCTGCACTGGAATGCGGCCACCTTGGCTGTGATGTCATTCCCAGCTCCTACGTCCTTCTTGCTGGGAAATGAAACACAGCATTAAGGCCGTTCACACCAAGGATGTGTGACTATAACTATAACGATACCCCTTTTCCCAGCACGATACTTTGATTTTTGGTACTCGCCGATACCAATACCTGTATTTTCACTGCATTTTGTCATTTTTAAATATACTAGGCAGAGAAACCAAAAGAATATGAAATATATTCGTTGATTACATTTTAGCAAATATTTATTCCCTTTAGTTATTTTCACGCTTAATTATGATTGTTAAAATGTATTGTACAGGCCTTTGTTACTTTCGCTGTTCTTTCTTTTGCTCTATACTATTTTATCTTTATTTAAAGCTGCTTTAGCAGGGCTCAGTGCTAAGGATTTTTCTACTGGCCTGGTTGGGTCAGTGGTTCAAATGTTTAGATACCAGTGAAATACCCCAATTCTCTATTACAATTTTGATACTACATCAAAAACTACTAGCCTAATTAATGTAAATTAAAACATTACTAAAGACAGGTAAACAGTAAGTGATCAAATAATCAAATTACAAATAGCACAAATAAATACAATAGAACAAAGATACAAATGAAATAAACAGTGCTTTTCAGGTTTTTGGGGTGGTTTTAACAGTAGTTTTCAGGTACAAAATTAAAAAGTAATCAGATGTAAAATAACACTGCATAGTCCTGACTGTATAAATTAAATATAGATTAATCTTTATTAAAGTTTCATAAGTCATTCAGTCAAGAGCAGGGAGTGATTTCTTTGTCCTTTGTTGTTTGATTAACATTAAAAACACAGTAGCAGGTTTATTAAGCTGCTGTCCCTTTAAGACTGAATGCTCGCTATTGCTATCCTTTCCAGAAATGGACTACCCTACCTTTAAGTTTTCATCTACTTACAGGTAATGAAGTTTATTCTAGTTGTAGCTATGTGGGTGCTTAGTTTTTTCTGTCATGTGGCCAAAAACTCATGTTATAAAAAGATGAGGTGCTACGCAGTACGCACTATTTAAGACAGTATTGGCTGCGACTTGACGGCAAATGCTATATAAGACAAATCTCCGCTCCTCAAATTCATAAAACATACGATTTTTTTAGACTTAAACGCTGTACTTATTCAAGCAACCAGTTCTTCATCTACCTTTGCATTGTCAACAATCAGAAACGCTCAAAAATGTGTGTGGTACGATAGAGGCTGGGTGGAGTTATGAGGTTTGACTGACAGTTTAAGGAGCCAATGGAGTCATTTTGGGGGAACTATCCCTTTAACACACATCACACCAAAATGTGATGAGAAAATGTGATAAGATAATCTGTAGAACCATCAAGATAATCTGAACTTTACCTAGGATTGTTGGAAGGGGAGAATTTCCCCAAAATTGTAGTTTGTGGGTGCCTTAAATCATCGCGGTGTGATTTAAGGCACCCACAAACTACAATTTTGGGGAAATTCTCCCCTTCCAACAATCCTAGGTAAAGTTCAGATTATCTTGATGGTTCTACAGATTATCTTATCCGATGCCAAATTAGAAGAGATAAGCAAACATTCTTTTATAACAAGCTAAAGTTATCGATCAAATCTGAGCCAAGTATATTAGATATGGAAAACGAGATGTCCTCATTCAACCACATAATACATTTTTATTAGTATTATAATAATAATTATTTTATTTAAAAATGAATATATTTTACAATTATTATTATCATAGCGTTACTACTCATTATAATAAGTGTTACCACTCCTCAGATACTGTACAACATTGTATTATGAATAATTGTCTGTCTGACTGTACATTTTCACTTCAGCTGGCGTTAAGGTTTTCAGTCTTTAAGGTTTAAATTATTCAAATGATGTAAATCATAATGAATAGGAAAGCCTGTTTTTAGACATATCTGTAATCTACCTCATCAGACAATGATTTATCAGGAAAATTTTACTGGGGGGTACAGCAAAACTTTAATGGGGCTCGTGGCCCAGTTAAAAGGGTCTTGGGTCCAAGGCCCTGGTCATTGCCCAGCTCTAAATGCTTTAGTCCGACTGAAATCGTACCAGCACAACCACCCAGATAATGTGATTGTAACACAGCTTTGTTCATCATGTTTATGTTAATAATCGAACTACAACTGGTATTGTGCACTTGCTCCAAACGACAGAGGTGACGCGCAATGCATATTTAATACTTGAAATATTTGATTGTGCATTGTGTATATACTTAGACTGTCGTTCAATAATGAAAAACCCATTGCAGCCCAGTTATAAACGTAAACACATGTTGTGTTCAGCAACTGAATCATATCAATCATAATTGTGCTAGATGTAATCAATCTTACCCACAGTGCACTGGGGTCAGGTAGGAAACACATTCTCATTTACAATCAATTACACCTCATCAGAGAGAGAGAGAGAGAAAGAGAGAGAGAAATAAAGAAAAGAGGGAGGATGAGCGAGTGAGAGAAAGATAAAGAAGGATGGGGTAAGGATGTTTCTCGCTCTACCTCTATAAATACCAGCAGGAGGGCCTTGGCCTGCAGATCAATGCAGTGCAGTTCTTCTGTCAGAGCTGTAATGGTGTAATGGCAGCTGGCTCTCTCATTGCTTACGATCAATAGCCCGTCTCTCCTGGCCTCAGACCGGGGGACACGGTGGATGTGTGTGAGGGGCTGGATTGGGGTTAAATGACAACCACAGGGCTCCTGACTAGATTTTAGCCTTGTTCTACCTGGTGACCCCTACCGGCTTTACCCCACCTCCGCCTGGAGACCCTTGCACAGGGCTGAGCAGAAGAGCACCTGCATCTCCACAAATACAGACTGAATGACCAAACAATTGACTTGAATTCTGTAAACAGCTATACATACACATGCGGTTTTATTTAATTTATAATATTATCTTAATAGTAATATTTAATAACATTGAATCATTTTATTATTTTGTTTATTTCAGTGCATCCATGAAAACCACTCTGCTCTCAAGGCATTGTTCCTCGATTTGGCCAATTATTACCCACAGTGAGTTCACTTTGCACTTGCAATCTTGAGTTTCACCCTCTTTGCTTTCCTCTTAACTATTTGCCTATTATCACTAATATGGAGAACATCTCTAAACCTGAGCCAGAATGAATGGTGTTTGAAGACAAACATTGGTAATGCATTCAATAAGACATGGAGACAGAGAGCAAGAGAGTGGAGCTGAAAAAAGGTAGCATTAACCAAACATTTCTATGGACAGATAAACACACTCTTTGACAAACTGATACACAAAGTGGCACAGCCCTTTCTTTGATAGACAGAAAGGTACACATACTTGTACGCACACACATAGACACGAATGGCAATGGTAGACCTTTTGATAGCCTGACAGAACAGTATTTTACAATAAGCAAAAAGTTATGCGTGTGTATATATTGTATATACAATAGTGTTGTAATGTACAATTTTTTTTTTAATAATAATTCAGCAAGGACGCATTCAATTTATCAAAAGTGACAGTAAATACATTTATAATTTTAGAAAAGATTTCTATTTAAATAAATTCTGTTCTTTTGAACTTTCTATTTATCAAAAATGTAAAAGACAAAAAAAATTCAGTTTCTTACTTACTTATAGTTATAACTTAGTTATAATATAAGCACAACATTAAGTTTTCAACATTAATAATAACAAGACATGTTTCTTGAGCACCAAATCAGCATATTGATATCTGCATAGTAATGGTTACAGCAATAAATTACAGTTATTACATTAAATTGCAATAATACTTTCACAATTTTGTTTTCATTAATGCTCAGGACATGCTAAAATACTTTTGACCTCCCTTTTGAAAGTATGAAGCAATGTTAGTAGTCTTGTATAGCTGGGTGTCTGTATATACTGTTAAACCCAAAGACGTGTGTGTTGCTTATTTTTAATTTCAAGAAAAAAAAATTATATCGTTTTTGCAGAATAATGTACTCTGAATCCAAAGGGGACAATATATACTTGCATACAGGTTAGTAAAAATCATGACAAATTATTAAAACACACACACACACACACACACACACACACACACACACACACACACACACACACACACACACACACACACTCACTCACACACACACACACACACAATTGAGACTAAATTTGCTCTTATAGCCCGAGGTCTAAAAGAGAACAAGACAACCAGATTACACCAAATGTAGAAGGTCTTTTTTTTTTTTTTTGTGAACACATGTAGTAAGAACATTTAGTAACACTCACAAAATAACTGCCACATTCCTAAAGGATAAAAAATACTGTAGTTTTTTTCCAAGCGCATAATCCGCACATATTGCTATTGTACTGTCCAGCATCGTGTGTTCCTGGTCTAAACCACTCTGCTGCTTTGGGAACTAATGAAGTTTTTTCACCTTTCCAGAATAACACACTCATAGACTATTTTCTCTCCCTTCATTATAAGGATGTACAGCTCACTGAGTTTGCCACAATATCCTTTTAATCCATAAACAAACACACATCGTCTTTGCTACTACCATCACTCTCATGTTCTTACAGCTCTACTAACACCCCCTGTGCTACAAGAGAGAGATAGTGAGCGTGAGCGAGTGTGTGTGTGTGTGTGTGTGTGTGTGTGTGTGTGTGTGTGTGTGTGTGTGTGTGTGTGTGTGTGTGTCAGGAGTGGTTCTGCAGTGCTCTCTCAACAGCATGTGGACCACCGCGGTGAGTGGGATGACACTTTAGTGTGTGTGTGTGTGTGCGTGTGTGTGTGTGTGTGTGTTTTGAGTGAGTAGGGGTTAAAGTGACACAGTTCCAGTCAACAGGTCCTAGTACAGTGTTCAAATAACTTATCCAGCTAACAAGTGTGTGAAACAGACAGTGTGAATGCGTGTGTACGTATGTGTAACTAAGTGTGTGTGAAAGACTTAAAAGTGTCTGAGAATGACTGAGAGGGGGAAGGGAGTAGCAAAAAGTAATTAAGAGGAACGGCAAACAGTGTGTCCACTGACAATAACAACAGTCATCCTTTTATTATGATTTAAATAAGTTTTATTAGGAATAATAAACAGGGTTTCATAGCAATAAATTAGAAGATATATAATAATTAATTAATTGATACTTTTATCAAAGGATGGATATAAAAATTGAAAATGGTTTTGTAGTGTGTAGTTGAGTATGCAGTAACCAGGTCTGTCTGTGTCGCTACGGCAAGGCAGCTTTTGCTGACTCTGTACATTGTCAGGACTTTTCTTTTTTCTTTTCAGCAATTCTGACAGTTTTACTTCTCTATTTAGGGACAGACAACATTCTAATTTACTCCATTTAGTTGTAGCTTTTGTGAAATGTTTGGAATTTTTTGTGCTTAATAATTAGACTGTCCAGTTTTTATCATGAAAATGTTCTGGTTCTCTGTCTCATACGCAGTGAGAGTGATGTGTGTGTGTGTGTGTGTGTGTGTGTGTGTGTGTGTGTGTGTGTGTGTGTGTGTGTGTGTGTGTGTGGCGGGGGGGTGTTGTCATTGCCATTAATTCTCGATAAAAGCAACAAGCTTTTGTCACCTTTAAACTGCAAAGTTGTATCTGAATCTGACATAGTTGGCATAAATACATTTGCACCGGAATTACAAATGTAGAAATTACGGTATACATTTTTTTTAATTATGAATATTAATGATTTAATTATGAATGAAATTATCAATAAAAATTCTGTTTCTGTAAAAATTATTACTGCATGATATTTACACAGAACCAAATAAGAAAATGACCTGCTTAAGGAGATGGTATACTTTATACAAAAGTGTTTGACAATTCTTAAAACTTCAGCAATCATTATTCATGAAAGTCAAAAATCAATTAAATTAATTAGAATTGCATTTAAAATTGCTTCAGTGCACACATGAAAAGTAAATCAGATTCAGGGCTAGTAAAACACAATATAGCTCAATAGCCAGGGTAGAGCCAGAGCAAGTCACTGTAAAAACATCTTATGTATAGGCTAACTATTTTATTATTATCTCATTTATAATCTTGCTTGGAAGAGTACGGTTTTATTGCTACAGTCCTAAGATTATCTGGATGTTATTGAGAGTGGGATTGTCAATATTGGCAACTTCTTTTAAAATGAATTAACATATTTATGAACGATTATAGCCTATATATACTACCACAGCATCATTATCTGCAGCTCATCTATTTTTTCAGCTCTTGTTCTCGCGCACCAAGCATTCACATCTCATCCCAGCTTACCTACACATACAGTGACTTTTCTTCAGCTCGTTAAACCTCACACAATGTTGATTTTTTTGGTCTTACTATTTATGCTATATTCCGTTGGGTAGGCCTATTCTATGTATAAAAAAAAGAACACAAGTCGTTTTATTATGTATGATGTGTGTATTGCACTCAAATGAGAACTCTTATCTACTAATTACCTGCTATTCCTCTCACATCTGCATTCCAGCATCTCTCCTTCACACAAACACACACACACGCACATTAATGAAGCTTTCTCCCCAGGACGTTATATTTGAATTAACGGAACATCAGTCATAGCTGATCAAAAGATAAACGGCACCGTGGATCTCTCGTGCCTTTATGGAAATGCGCTCTTGATGTCGGTCTTTTCGAACACGCACGTGAACGGCTGGAGAAACGAGTCGCGCTCCCATGTGCAGCCACTAGGAGGCGTTGCACTCCAGTTCACAGCATAACTTTAACAGTACGAATTCAACAGCGTGTTTTTTTTTAGGTTTCACACACATGTACTCTCAAATGTCGAGTGAGACTTGCTTTAGACAGAATTAATTTATGTAGCCTATGTATTTTTATTATTATTATTTTAAACAAATAGCTTTAATGTCAGGAGAGGGTTCTGTCTATATGTCCAATCTCACATAGCTGAGAGGATACAGCTAATGGCATTTAAATCTGCAGTGCAGACAGATGTCATTGTTAGATGGGAATGTGCTTAAGTTGGAGAAAAGACAAATAACATATCACTTTTAATCAAATAAAGGGTTATTCTGCACAGTGAGTGAAATATCTGGGTTTGTAGGACAAACAGTAATTCAGTTGCAGTTCACCTGTGCTGATTTTCATTCTGATTTTATTCAGCTTCAGTTTTGTGGGTGAAAACTAAAATTATATATTGCCAAATTATGTATAAAATAAAACAAGTGCATCACAATATCTGTTTAAAATATGTTTTAATTTAAACAAAAAACATTACACTAAACGATTATTATTGGTCAAATGTGCATTTACAGTATAATTAAAAAAAACATTTAATAAGAAATGTAGAAGAAGTGCAAAAAAAGACTATGGTCATTGTCATTCGCCTAATATAATGTAGGTATTTAAAGCTAATATCCTATAAACTGTATACTATAATGCAAAAGACAACTTTTGCACGATTAAATAAATGAAAAAAATTCCATTTGTAAAAAAACAAAAACTGATTTGTAATTTAGTTTTTTTTTATTGATTCTTTACTGTGTTCCTTCACCTAGGTTTGTGGGAGTTTTTATTTTGGAGGTAGTGAATGGAGTAATGGCAGAGGAATGGCAGGGCGGATACATGGCCAATTTCAGCACAATTACACTTAGTTGACCTCCCTTCTAGGGCAATTTACACGACTCCCAAAGTGTATGCATGTTTATGCAAGACTGGCATGATGGGTACAAAACCCCTAGAGAGTGTGTGTGTGTGTGTGTGTGTGCTGTGTAGGTTTCCTGCTTAAATGTCGTCAAAAAGAGGAGGGTCTTTACAGTAAATCTCTCTCGGTTCACAAACCAAAACACTATAGTTATTCTCATCCAAAAGGGTTAAATCAGTAAGCAATGCAAGTATTATAAAAATCGATTAAACCTTTATTCATTTACAAAATTATATTTAACAGTGCAGCACTTTTAACTTTTTTCTCTTCTCTATAATAAATCCATGACTGCTTTAAATTCAATCTTTGCATTTATTTATTCGTGTCCTCAGATTTTTTTACTAGCTTAAAAAAAATGTGTGTAATGAAATGTGTTGAAGCTAAAAAACAAGAAAATATAACATGCATACTTATTTTAAATGATCTGGATTTATAAAAAGTGTAATTAACTTTTTTGAAATGTCATTTCCACAAAGCATGATGCAGCAATATTTATATAAAGTATTAAAAACTATTAAGGAATGAAAATCATATCCTGTTAAATTATTACTTTAGAGGATATGAATTGAAACACTTTAACATCTAGCATCTACTCATTTTGCTTGCCTTTGTATATTTTTAAAAACCTGCTCTCACTCTCATTCTCTTTTTTTGCAGGATGACGTTGGGAAACAAAGGCGTGTTAATGATTTTCGGAGGCCACGGTTGAGCTGGAGAGCACTTCAAACTCAAGAGCAGGAAACACGCTGGGCTCCACAGGGTTCCCACAGGTATGAGGGTCTACAAGCACACTGCCTTACTCACAAACACAGACTCTCACATACATAAAAGAAAAACACACAATGCAGAAATGCCTTGACAGAATCATTATAGGACAATTTGAAAACATTTGAACCAATGACATATTTACCCATATTTTTCTCCCTGGTTTTTTTGTGTGGAAATTTCATCACATGGAGGATGAGCTTAAATGTATTTTTAAATGATTTGCAGATGTTGTTACTGTTTTGTGTATGATTTTACTGTGGTAGTGTGGCACATTATAAAATCTTATTTAAATCATATATTGTTTGGTCATCCTCTCTGAAAAGAGAAGCATTATACAGTTTTTTTTTTTGAATGAGTTTGTCTCTTCACACAGAGTAGATTAAAGGGCTGGACCCTTTTACTTAAGAATAGGATGGTAATAACAGCTGGCTGGTGTGTGAACTTAAGCTAAAGAGTGTTAACAGCTCTGTTAATTGACCCGACCTCACTTGTAATGAAAAAGATCCATGCCGTAGCATATGGTAGCGCAAAGAATTATGGGAATCGTGGTGCAATAGGCTAAGGGTGGAAATGAAGCAGAGTATATGACTGATGTCACTTTATTAGCATTGATTTTATTTTATGTATTTTGTTGCAGCTAATGATATTGATTTGTGCCATGCATATTTACGGTCCCTGTAAAAAGGTTAAAGGATTATTTCAGAATTTGTGCTGTGCTTCATGGTCACCATTGCTTATCAAATGCGATTTGAGAGTGACAAATAGCTTTGAACCGGTCAAACAGAAATCAAAATGAACAGACTTATTAGTGAATTTAACATTTCATTCCGTTATAAAATACAAACAGGGCAACGTTGAAATGAAAAGGGTTTAGAAAAATCTATTACGAAATAGTAATCCATTTACTATCCAACGATATAAATAGCAGCATGCACTTTAAATCCCACGGTGTAGGTGTGTGTTTGAGCTATTCTGTATCGTGTGTATGCAATGTCAGGTCCTGTTCTCCTTCGTATCGCCATGCTCTGACAGCAGGGCAGGGAACAGAGTGTTTGTTCTTATAGGATCGAACACTGGTTCACTCTCCCACATCCTGAACAGCCTCCCACCACGCTGCAGAATACCAATTAGCATGTTGACGCTAAACGCTAACCGCTCATGCTAACTTAGGCCAAAGTGCTGGGGTGTATCAGGCTGGAAGCATCTTAATGGGTCCCACAGACAAGCAACGGGCAGTACAGACTCTGTCTTAAGGAAAACAGTGAGGATGTAGAGTGTGAAATGTTAGGGGGGAAGCGCAAACACAGTGACTTATTGAATTAAATATATTTGCGTGATGTGTGTGTGTGTGTGTGTGTGTGTGTGTGTGTGTGTGTGTGTGCATGAATGACTCAAGACTCCAGAGATACTCAGAGAGACAGCTGACAAATACTGCCACGGTCTACATGTCACCTGACACCTGTCAATAGTCCGGGTGGGGCATGGCATTCACCTGATAATCATCAAATTATTCACACAGCATGCTGCTTTCTGTTTCCTATCCTTTCATGCTTTCTCTTCCTTTTCCTCACTTCTCTCTAGCTTTCTACACACACACACACACACACACACACACACACACACACACTTACACACATTCAATAACCTCTGATACCCTATGGCCCAGCTGCTCTGTACGAACCTCACATTTAAGTGTGTGTGTGTGTGTGTGTGTGTGTGTTTACTGGGCGAGAGAAGAAGCCCTTACCATCACGGCTCACTGGCTCCCAATACTACCAGCATTTTTTTAACAGAGCCAAAGTGAATAGATACAATTTCAGCCGGTGTAGAGAGTGGCACAGCCAAGACAAAAGAGACAAGATCCTGCAATCTGGAGGTCGCTGACACCATCCGAACAGTAATTACTACACTTCCCAAAACACTAGCACCAGCAGCTCTACCCCTACACTCGCTCTCCAAATGCTAACCTAGGCATATTAGCTAGAAGTAGAGTCCACAATGTGGCTATACTGTGAATATATGGCTCAGTCTACACGCGTGGAGATTGCTTTATAAGGAACACGTGTACTCATCAACTGGGCCCAAGGTGAGAGAAAGAAAGAGAACTAGAGAGAGAGAGAGGGAGGGAGGGAGATGTCCATTTCAGTTGTATGCTTTGAATGAAAGAGGGGACTAAAGTAAAATTGACAGTCTCGATTCTCTGGGTTGAGCTGTGGGTCTATGAATATGTCAGAGGCATTTTGAAAAGCTATAAGTTATTGTCTGGACCGAGTAGAATTGAAGAAAATGAATGACCAAAAGTGTGTCTGGTGTCTCTTTCTCTCTCTCTTTTGCACAGAATATTATTTAAAATGTCTTTATGTGGTTATCCATATATATATATATGGAATTTTTTTATATTTAAATGGGAATTTTTTTTTTTTCCGTCATATATATATATATATATATATATATATATATATATATATATATATATATATATATATATATATATATATATATGTATTTTTTTCATTTTACTCATTGCTTTTATATTTAAATGTGAGATTTGTTTTTACATTTGTTTAAATTTAAATGAAATCATTCAATATATTATTTGTTTAATTCGTTATTCAAATACTGTATTTTGCGATTATGTCGTAATATAGATATATTTTCATTTCATTATCTTCCTGTTTTGCTGGATGCCTATTCAAATATATCCAATTCCATGTTGTAGGATTTTATTGTGAATTTATCAATATTTAGTTCATATTTGCTCCACACTACAGTAGCAACTGCCTTTCATATATGTTGATATCATGGCTGGTGAAATTATTTAATTACTTCAGACGATCTCAGATAAAGAAAAACCTCACAGCTACAGAGAAGCTTTTAGTTGTTGTTGTGATCCATTTGTGTGGGCTATTTTCTTAGAAGTTCCGCTTTGGTTTCCACAAAACCAGTGACATCCCCCAACACCAGGGCGAGCACTTAAGAAAACTTTGAAGATGAATCAATTTCTATATTATAGCAAGTCCGTAAGGGTGCTGAGCAGGAATCGAACCTCCTGCCTGCACTTCATAGCAGTCAGGCAGCATTGATGAGGTGATTGATCTTGGGATGGAAACGACGGGGAAGAGGAGAAGGATTACGCTTGTCAAACGGAGTCAATACAGTGGGTTGGATGCTCAAATGTTTGCAGTAAATCTTAAATAGTGTCTGTGAAAGCTAAAAAGCCTGAAAACGGCAGCAGAAAAAATGGAAGAGCTGCTTTAGGTTTTGCTTTCTCTGCTGCCTACCTACCTAATAAAAAACTGACAGAACTGCACAAGTCTGAGATCCCTGAGTCGTCAGAAGGGTTGTGAGTCTCAGCTCACAGACGCTCACGTGAGAACGATGCTCTGAGGAGGAGTGAGACAGAAACACATCCTCCTTACAGTTACTGAGTGAATGTGAAATGTGTAAGTAAGAGACCCCAACAGCGTGTCTCCTAGCCTCCAGAAAAGACCCGGTGGAGAAACGGCAGCGCTGTAATAAGTCCCCGCTGGAGCGCTGAGTGGCAGCCGCAGCGGCAGCCGGCCATACGCCGCACCGCGCATTCATCCTCGCACGGCGTCCACCCAGTTATTTACAGCTGGCTTTTCTTTTATGGAAAAATCAAGATGTGATTGATTCAGGTTAATGTGACGGCCAGGCAGCAGCAAGCTGCATTTGAGAGCTCAGGTTAACAGAAAACACTAACTTCCATAAAGCACTACGGGGATAAATCATGCTTATTCAGGCTGGCGTGACAGCCGTTTAAGCTGTGGCAATCATCGAAAGCACCTCTGCCGCCCCTCCGCTCCGCTCCGCAAAATGTCGAGGGGGGTGTGTGGGATTTGATGGGGGACGAGGGAGGGGGCGGATGAAGGGAGATGGAGAGCGTGAGAGAGAGAGAGTCAGATAAAGGTAAATGAGACCGAGGGAGACAGTCATATCAACGAGCCATCAGCGAGCAGGTGCTTTACATAAGCATCTCGGTAAGCAGTAAGCAAATTCTGTTGACAAAGAAACGCAATAAAACAAAGAGGGTTTGGAAGGAAAAGACGTCCCCAGTGCATTCCTACAGCGCTGCCTCGCTCTCTCCTTCTCTCGCTTTCTCTCTCTCAGGAGCAAGATTATAGTGTTTGCTTTTATCTGTCAGAGATCAATATTTCAAACGTCCGATAAAAGAGGAAATTGAACTGGGAATAGACTGGAGTGCTGTAAAAGTACAAAGCACAATTATCAAAAAGCACTTAAAGAGCTTAATAGGATACACATATTAAAAATGCCCAAATGGATGTCTCGGAGCCATAATGAGGACTCTTCCTCATCCCTCCTCTGCCTCTCTCCACCTTCGGCTGCAAGGTGAAGCTTTTGATCATAATGCTGGCTGAGGGCAGGGGGTTTGATGGTCTTTGGGTGCGACGCTATATGGACCCCAAGAGGCCTCATGTTTTAACATTGCACCATTAGGTCTGACAAGCTGCACACTCTGTTTATGCGCCTGCCATTATAGCCGCGTGAACCCAAGATCGGGGAGGGAGATGTAGCAGACAAGGACGTGGCAGAGATGCAGACAGAATAGACAACTGAGCTGAAGCCCAGACAGGTGATGCACTCTAGCACACATGCAATGGGGTCAGGAGCTGTTCGGGATCACGGGATGGACATTTTCAACATTATTCTTTCTGTTCGTTTTATTACTCGTTCAAGATCAAGCGTACAACAAATCTCAGTCTATGCTTCAGATCATCGACCTCCATCAAAGGAGTCAGGTCTGTCTCATAGAGATGGATTTACACTCATTGAACACCTCTTCCTAGTCTATAGATGTCCCCTGACATGCAGTGGTGCGTTCTGGGTACTGGCTGTTTGACACCTGGTCTGCAGTGCATCTGGTATCATGTTTGTAGTGGTCTTCATTCACCGGCTTCATGCACACCCCCTCACACCATGTGGAAACTGTCAGTGGCCCCTTCAATAGTGAAGGTTACACACACGCCCCTGGGATGTCTGTCGTGCTTCCCTTCTGGTCGGGGATGTAGCTGAACCCTGTCTTCAAGCTATTGAATCTTCTCCGTTAAACAAAGCTTACACCACTTATGGCCTTTGTGTATTGTGAAACACAACACCACTCTGGAGGGCCGGCGTTCTGCACAAACACACCAGTGCAGAAGTCAACAAAGTCTTGCCATCTGGTAGGGATGCACGTATCGGTATCGTGCCCGATACTGCGCCTCGTGTACTCGTACTCATAAAAACGCTCCAATACCAACAACACACACCATGCAGTGTGTGTACAGTGTTTGTGTCCAGTCAATGGAACACTGACAACAGAGAGTATAATGGGGGATAAAAGAGAATGCTGTCTACTAAGTAAATGCATCAACAAAATATATGAACTCCTGTATAGCTATTTTGCACAAGCTGATAAGCGAAAGGCAGTGGATTGAGCTTGTCGAGCGCATCCCTTTTTCACAGACATCAGTTGAAAGTTTGTAGTTCGGTGGGAAATGTAAATGGCAAAAAAAGTAAAACAAGGCATGTATCACTAGAATTAACGAGAGAGAGAGAGAGAGAGAGAGAGAGAGGGAGAGAGAGAGAGAGAGAGAGAGAGAGAGAGAGAGCACTTCTGTTGCACGCTCTTGATTGCTGATCGTTTACTCAGCACACATGCATAATTTGTATATGTAAGTAAAACATAAACTTTTGCATGATTTATGTATAACAAGTGGTTCCCTACATTATCACAGGACGTTTGCACGTTTAATGAACGCAAACATTCAAAGTACACACCCTGAAAGCTGTCTCAGACTGCGCACAAATTGAATTGAATTCTCTTTCACGTCTTGCGCTAGAATGGGCAAATTCACACAAAATTAACAGTCGGTTGAACGTAAACAAAGAAAACCCATGTACAGTAGGGCAGGCTGTATTGTATTGTGCATTCGGTCTTAAAGGGACAGCAGCAAACCTTACAAAAGACAAAGTAATCACTCCCTGCTGTTGACTGAATTACTTTTGTAACTTAATAAAAATGAATCTATGTTTAATTTATACAGTGATGAATAGGGCTGTAATGATATGCGATATGAAACCGAAATCGCGACACTCAGATCCACGAACCTGTGTCGCGGTGTGAGAAGGCAGAATCGCGAAGCACCCCTTACAACTCCCAGAGTTTCTTCCCGTCCAGAGCCAATGCTACCACATCTTTAAATTACATTATAAAGTACGCAGACCTACACCACAAAACTAATAGAGGATAAATTCTTTAATTTTACCTGTAATGGCCGCTTCACACCGCAAGTGTGAGCAGCACACATTTTTTTCGCCGTGCATGTTAATCAATGAGTGCATTCACACCAGGAGCAGGAGCAGCGCATGAGCGTCAAAGCGGGGGGTTTTACGCATCAAGTCTATTTATTGCTGCGCTGCTCACGCTCAATTAAAGTGAAAGCACACTTTTGACGAAATAAATAGGATTTCACACTAAAAGTGCGCAAAATGCACAGAATAAAAATATCTAGTGAGTTTTAACAAGAAAATGAAGACTCACACATATTTATAGAAGATTTACCTGTAGGTTTTTTAAATGTTATTTAATAAAAATAAAACAAATTCTTCTCAATTTCTTTCTTTTCGCTCTCCTCCAACCCAGCCCCGCCCCCACCCCCCGAAATAATTGAGGTTTGTATCGAATCGTGGGTCAAAAATCGTGATACGAACCGAATCGTGGGTTTGTTACAGTAGTGATACATATAAAAATATTATTTCACATTTGATTACTTTGTTTAAATTATTTACCTGAAAACTAAAACCCCAAAACAGCTGTTTATTTCATTAGCCTTTCTTTGTTATTTTGTATTTATTTGTGCTACTTGTAATTTGATTATTTGTTCTTATTTTATTACTGCCTGCTTACTTGTATTTTATAATATTTTAAATTTACATTAATTAGGCTTGTATTCCTGTAGTATCAAAATTGGATATTTCACTGGTGTCTAAACATTTGAACCGCTTACCCAATCACTGTGCCCTGCTCTAAATATGTGCTGTGCAATTAAATGATGGATAAAATACAGAGCAATAGAATGAACAGTAAAAGTAACAGAAGCTCATACAATACATTCTGGTATTTGGGAATTATATATATATATATATTTGTTCTTGTTGTATTTGTTTTTATTTTCATTATTTTTATTTGACAGTAGTCTTTTTTCCCCTGAACATTGCACATACCGAACCCTACAGAAACAGTGAACCTAAAACCGTGATACGAACCGAACCTTGAGCAATCCATTTCTGTTAGGACAATTCTAGGGAAAATGTATCGAACTCGTATCGAACCATGACCTCTGTGTACCGTTACATGTGAAAGTCTTTGCCACTTTTGATAAATTTAATACATCTTTGCTGAATAAAAGTATTAATTTCTTTAAAAACATCATACTGACCCCAAACTTTTGAAAGGTAATGTATATAATTTTATTAATTGTTTTTTTTAATTATTATTTTGTAACTTATTATTTTAGATACCCAGTTTTATTTTATTTTATTATATATTTTCTTAAAATGTATTTAGCCTCAAACCAATCCGAACACCCCATTAGCTTTGGCACTACCTTTTAAAGATGCCTGACCCTCTTGACCGTTTTTTTTTTCTTTTTTTTCCTCAGCAGTGTTTGTTTAAATTAAATTTCATTTCTCTCTGAAATGGTTTCAAAACAACACAAGTACATAAAAACTAAATGGAAAAGTCATTGTAAAATAAATGAAAGACACAGGAAGTGAAACATTTGCTCGGCCAGTCATTTAGCACACCTGTCCACTGCTTCTGCCCCCCTCCAGAGCGTATCATACTTTTATGTGCAGAGGAAAAGAGATGAAATAGTGTTGTAATACCCAAGCGGTGGCAAATCAATAGCATTCTAGACATAACAAGGACATTAACTTATCTTAAAGAACAGATAAAATTAGAGAGCAGTTGTAACAGAAGCGATATCATGAACATCTCTTGATTGAAACATCCTATTAGCTGAGAGCTCAGTATGATACGACAGACCATTCATTTCAGCCATATCTTAATGGCCCATCATTAGTCATATAATCAATAAGCTTCTTGATTAAGAGAACTCAAGAATGCACGTTTCATCTACAGGCATTTTTTGCGGATCGATGACAAGGTTATCTCGCAAATGACGAGGATGCAAAAGGAGGATTATGCCCGCGCACACTCAAACACGCAGGGACACACAAATGCTGCAGAGTAAATCATGAAACACTTTGATCAGTAGGCCAGTATAACTGGAGGCAGAGCTTTTAATCGCCAGCGGTAAGTCATTAACTAAATTAGTTTTTAAAGATTTAGGATGCTCTGCAGATTTCATTCTCAGATAGGCCTGAAGTTTCATGGCTTTGAAATATCTGTAGGTTCCCATTGATGGATGAAACGCTGTTGACCGATTCCCCTATAAGTCAGGGCATTTTTCAAAGTTCCAAACAATCTTCATGCCACCTGCTAATGTCTCGGTTCCTGTCCAATCCCCTGAAGGAAGTGCACTGATTTTTCAAATTTCATTAGCTCATTAGTTGAGTAATGTAAGACTGGTGTTCAGATTTATCTAGTGCACTAACTCAATAACCTGTCCAAAGTCCTTGTCCAAGGACATTAGCCATGCAAAAAAAAAAAAAAAAAAAAAAGATCACAAGATCCATTTTTCTGTAGCTAAGCAGAAATCAAACATTTAAACATTTATAGGTCATCCTGTTAAAGATAGGCCACCAAAGTCACTCTCCCAGACTTCAATTAACCTTCTGGGCTGTTAGCCTACTGTCTGGAGAAGCGAGGGCTTTCTCTCCCTCCCTCGCTTTCTCTTCATCTCTATCCCTCTCTCAGTCATGAGGTCTTTACATAAGGGAATACTGGAAAGAGAGAGGGAGATGGCTCGTTTGATTCCAATAAAAGAAAACTGAATGTGCTTTTGAAAGAGTTTGTCATTTTGTAGCCAACCTCTTTCCTTTGTCCTTCAGTGATCATTTTCCCTGACATTCAAATCACATTTTTGATATTTGCTCTGTATGATGGGGAGATGAGATGAAAACAGCCCGTGGTGTGTACTGGGAGCTGTCTGTACCCTTGTGAGGGCGCTTAGGGAGTTTGGTCTTAATGCATTGAAGAAAAGGTCTGCCTGGTGTTAGAAAGATTTGTGCTGGTGCATTTTTACACATGAGGCCGAGTTTAGCAAGTCATCATCAGTGAAGACATATAAGGTGTGCATGAGCATATGGGATTGCAGAAGTGCAATGCTTTAAATGTAGCCTTTGTAAGTCTCAAGAGAGTTCTTCTGTCCACAACTTTACCTCAGCCAGTGTATTTGTGCATGCCTACAAATTACTGAATAGCTAGTGTTTTAGAAATGTCAACATGAAAAAGATTCTAATCCTGTAAAGAATTAATATCTAAATTATCTCAAGATATGATGATGCTCCATAGAGTTGGTTTTAAAAGGATCTTTATTTACTGAATGCTATACATTTTAGGAACCATTTTTCAACATCGATAAAAATAATATACACAGTTTTTATAATTTTCTAGTAAGTAAATTAGTTATATTAAGGTTTGAAACCTGTAGTATACATAGTTAAGCTTCTACACGATTTTTTTTTCTTTTATAAAAAAACACCTCACAATTATATGCCACTGAACCGTATTTAACATCCCAATGTAGCCATACTGCTATTAAAGGCAACATGCAACACTTACTGAGGACAGGTGAAGCTGTTCTTGTGTTCAAAAACAGCTGGAGTGCAACAGAAAGAAAGGTTCTGCAACTACCTCAGGCATCTTAAAATTGTTTGGCTGTGTAGAAGTTCATCTATCTGATGAACCTCCATAAAGACAAACAATAAAAAAAAACAGTGCGGATGGAATATTTTTAACTTTTACTTATCAAAGTTATAGAATATTAATGAAGTTCATTCTGTGAAAACTTAAAAGTAAGTTCAGAGAACATTCATAGCCTGATCCATTCTCAGAACAAGAAAGTGTCTGTATGTAGTGTGCATGCCTGTCCGTTTTAATGAGCAGGGAAATACATTTTGAACACAGCTTATGCAGTTGGGAGGGATGAGAACGGCTCAATAAAATACACACCAGAGGTTGAAGCGATGGGGGGAGTAAAAAAAGCTTTTTGACAATGTTAAGCCAGGCAGCTGCTCTGAGGCTACCAGGGGGTTTTTATCATCTCTTCAGATGTTGGATCATAGGGAGAAAGAAGCTTTCCAAGGGTAAGCAAAGTCAGGCAATTCCTTACTGTAACATCAACATACTACAGCTACAGACAGATTGCTGAAGCGCATTCTCACAGGGGTCTTGTTAAAGCAGAATGGTACTACAACGCATTGAAACAGATTTTAAGGAGACTGATTCTCATAGTTACACTGTCCTTTGGTAAACTTTTCACATACTATGGCAAGCGTTAAGGTCAACTGACAGCACATGTTGACTATCACAAATATTTGATTTACAGGGAGGCACTTAAAAAGTTCTTACTAGAACCAGAAAGTATGACCAAATTAGCCCGGTTCTGTCAACACTGCATTGGCTCCCTATTATACAGTACATCTCATACATTTTTTAAATCTTGCTAATTACTTACAAATCACTAAATGGTTTAGCTCAGTACTTGAGCGAGCTCTTAAACGCATTATAGTCCTTCACGTCTATTGCGATCTCGAAATTCTGGCCAGTTGATAATACCATGAATATCACAATCAAGTAGATCCCTTTCCTATTTAGCACCCAAACTCTGGAACAGTCTTCCTAGCCTTGTTCGGGAAGCAGACACACTCTGTCAGTTTAAATCTAGACTAAAAACACATCACTTTAACCTGGCATACACATATCCCCTTCACATTTCTATAATTTACATCTGTTAAAGGATTGTTAGGCTGCATAAATTAGGTCAACCGGAGCCGGAACTCTTCCCATAACACCCGATGTACTTGTTACATTGTAAGAAGAACGGAATATTAAGCCGCTTTTCCACCGTCGGGTGAAAGTGTTCTAATAACAGTAAGGAACGGTTCAAGGTGTTTCCACTGGAGCCTGGTTCGGCACAGCACGATTACAAACCGTTCTCGGCCCGGATTTCTCAGCGGACTTCTAACCGCGCTTACCGCGCTGAACGATGCTGCTAGAATGTGTTTACAGATGTCGCCACTTAGGATTGATCACTTTCGATCTTGGTCTGTTTCTCTGTAGCTGGTTAAGGCCGCTATTTGAGTGACGTAAACACAAATTAATAATAAAATGTAAATAAATATTTGATGATCATCCATAACGTGGTCGCTATTTACATCTCATATCAGCAGTAAACTGTTGTGTTACCAGGGTACGACTGACACATTTGTATTACATCAGCCCCACAGTGGAAAAGGAAACCATATCCGTATCGGCTGGCCCTGATCGGCACGACGTTTGGCCTGACGGTGGAAAAGTTTATCTGTTTATCCGAGGTCACTGTAGTCAGCCGTATCCAGTCCATATTCAGATCAAATGGTGGACCTACTAGACACGACCACAACGAAGCCCTGAAGGCCAGCAGAGATCCTGTCAACTAGACAATCCCCTGTGAAGGCCTTGTCGTCACGATGGCCATCTGCACAGATCCCAGCAAAGACCACAAGAACCAGACAATTCCTCTGCACAGACCCTATGACTAGCTTTGTCTTCAAACTGGTGTGATGAATCCAATCTTCAAGCAAAAGGATCTGGATGAAATATTTAAATACTACTGATCCACAATCTGATTTCTGACTTGTGATGCAGCCTGAATCATAATCACACCGTGTGTTTATTAGCCAGAGGAGAACTGACTCCCCGACTGAGCCTGTTTTCTCCCGAGGTTTTCTCCATTAAGTTCCTTGCTGTTGCCTTTGGCTTGCTTAGTTGGGACACTTAAAGGGCACCTATTATGACATTTAAAATGTTCCTAATGTTGTTTTGGGAGTCCCCAACAACAGTTTTACATGCATGCTATGACAAAAAACCCTTTTGTTTTCATATAATATGCATCTATTTTTACCTGATTTGCTCACCGACTCCCAAATGATTCGTTCAACGACTCATTTTTCCAAACCCCTCCTTTGCGCGACGCTAATCTGCGTTGATTGGTCAGATGACCCAGCAGTGTTTACAGAGATAATACTTAGCCTATTGTTTAACACGGAGTACAATGATGCTTTTATCAATTAAATTGTGTTATAATAATGATTATAGTCCACTGCTTTGTAGTTTGTATTAAAAAAACTAAAAATAAGATAAAGAATTTAATGTTATGTTAGCGAGCATAGCCCAGAGTTCATATTGTAAAAGCACAATCAGTCTTTGTTTGCATTAGCCCGATGCATAAACAACGTTTTTACAAAAAAAAAAAAAATGCAGTTACGTTACTACGAGGTATTACTCTATTCTTTAGACAACTCCGAAAACAACGACAAACACTTCACATATCTCAATACAATTGTCATTGAAGACCTAGAAGCTAAACGGTGCTTACTCAACAAACAAAATAATAATTAAGCATGCTACATAAAACATAAAAGCAACAATTATTAATAACACTTACAGGTTGTGATACGGAGGAGGAAGCTGTTGCAAATACACTTGGAACTGAACCTTCCTTCAATATCAGCCGGCTCGCGAATCCAAGTTTGATTGCATTTAAGTTGGTAAAGCAATCGTCTTCAAAATGGCGCGAACAAAGCACAAGGCTCGGACTATACTTCTGTGGTATAGTTGTATATATGAATTGTAGCCACTTAGTCTTCAAATGCTCCTCCTTGGGCAGATGAAACAAGTTGGCTTTTGAGTCGCACTTCAGAACACAGCGTCTCGTCGCCATGATGTTTTCACGTTAGTTTTCCCTGACCTTGGAGCGCAATAAGTGGGCGTTATCGTATTCAAATAACTTGACAAGTTGACGTCATATAGTCAGAGAAAAAGCTTCGGTCTTCTAACGATTCATAAAAATGACTCAGATTCGACTCTTACTTTTGAAAGACAATAACTTTATATACGGTGCACTTTCATATTTCAAACTATGCAGGATGTTTTTGTTCACTTAGATCTATGTTACACACTACATGAAAGGTAAATTTCAAAATTCCATAATAGGTGCCCTTTAATATTCAACAATATTATTGATTTGACTGCACTGACAGTCAATAGTTACATAGTTAAAACATTTGCCAAATGTGAAACATTTATGCGAATTACATATGCTTTATAAGTCTTTGTTATGGCAAATAAAGTTTAAAGGAACACTCCACTTTTTTTGGAAATATAGGTTCATTTTCCAACTCCCCTAGAGTTAAACAGTTGAGTATTACCGTTTTCTAATCCATTCAGCCGATCTCCGGGTCTGGTGGTAGCACTTTTAGCATAGCTTAGCATAGATCATTGAATCTGATTAGACCGTTAGCATCTATCTAAAGCATCTTTTCCTATTTATTCCTATTCCTATTTAAAACTTGACTCTTCTGTAGTTACATCATGTACTAAGACCGACAGAAAATGAAAAGTTGCGATTTTCTAGGCCAATATGACTAGGAACTCTCATTCCTGTGTAATAATTAAGGAACTGTGCTGCCGTACCAGCAGGCGCAATGATATCATTGCGCCTGCTGGTACGGCAACACAGTCCCTTGATTATTACGTAGGAATGAGAGTATAGTTAATTTTTAACTCTAGGGGAGTTGGAAAATGAGCCTATTTCCAAAAAAAGTGGAGTGTTCCTTTAAGTACTTGGAGTTACCACAGTTATAGTTGACAAAGGATAACGTGGTGTTTTGTGTCATCGAATTAGGAATTAATCGGTTGTTGCACTGTCATTCTTATATTCATCAACGTTCATCATTTTCATATAGTGAAAATGAATGGAGTATATTAGAAACGTTGTTTTGTGACATTACTGCCAGATAGTGTGTATCGCCACTGCATTATCTTTTATTGTATGTCTCTCTTAAAATACTGCGTTAAACTGTCTTGTTTAAAAAATAATTTGCAGTAAAATGAAGCAAACAAATAAACAGTGTCTTGCTGTTGCATTCTGGTACTTCTTTAAAAATAAAGTTCAATGCAAAGACTGTTTTTCCACAACTTGGCACTGCAAAACATGCAGTGATCTGGTAATCTTCGGAAGCATCTCTATCATTTATTTTGGCTGCTTGGATTCAAGAAAAGCAGTTTTTGGACTAAAAAGGAAGTTTTGAGGTCTGAAACTATTGATATTTTTATAGGACAAAGATCTCAGGGCTGTATGTAAACTTTTCTCTGTTTTTTTGCACATAGCACTGTTGCTACAGAAGTTTAACATTTTGTAGCACAAGTAAAAACGTCTGTTTCCATCTCTTATCAAAATAACCACAAGTAGTGGAGTTTATCACTTAAACAGGCATGTGACTGACAAAGGACATTCAAGTTCCATACAGGGCAGACAAAATCCAAACCTTAACAATAAATGGTTTCAGACTAACATTTTCTATATTTGCCAAAAATGGCAGCCTGCAGGAAAATAACACTGTAAATTTTCTTTATATATAGCCCAATATCAACAACAACCTCCATCCGTTTTGGTTGAGCTCTTGAAAATACAGACTTATTTTCATTTAAATTATTAGAAAGGTCTACAGTTTTATTATTATTAAACATGAAATTATTATAATTAAAATCTGCAATTGTAATATCCTAATTTTGCCAGAAAATCTTATGCATCCACTGAGAGAAAAAAACTCCTGTACACTTCTCTATACTGGAGAAAATGTATGGATTTGTATGTTTACTTAAAATTTCTTTAGAGAGAAGCAATATAGTACATACTATGTGTGAGTACACACTAATGTCTGTTTCATTAATACTCCTAGCCCTAGCACAGAAAGTACACAAGTGAGACTCTTATGACGTTCCAGGAAATCCCTTATATGGACAAAGGCATCCAGCTAATATTGCTGTTGCAGAATAAAATGCAGATAATGATATTTTGACTAACTGAAAAATGAAGACAATAAAAATACAATATGGTTTATCTGTTTTCTTCTAGACATCTTGGGTATTTTCATAAGAATAATGCAATGCTAATCGACATTTATCACTGTACAGAATACTATAATATAATTTCTGCCTCATATTGTGATATTAAGTTTTTTCGGTAACACTTTACAATAAGGTTCATTTAGTAAACATCAATTAATGTATTAACTAACATGAACTAACAATTAGCAATACATTTGTTACAGTATTTATTAATATGTGTTAATGTTAGTTAATATGAATAAAGCTGTTCATTGTTTGTTCATGTTAGTTCACAGTGCATTAACTCATGTTAACAAGATTTTAATAAAGTATTAGTAAATGTTGAAATTAACATTAACAAAAATGAATAAATGCTGTATAAGTGCAGTTCATTATTAGTTAATGTTATCTAATGAAGTTAACTAATGTTAACTAATGAACCTTATTGTAAAGTGTTACCGTTTTTTCAAACATTTGACTGATGTTAAGAAGTGAGTTCGGAATAAAAACATGTCATAAATATTTATGTTGGACCATAGGTTTGTAAACGCTTCTCATTATTTGGAAAGATGTTTGGCGCGTGTTGCTTTTGCAGTGATGGAGCAGCATTTACTGTGAACCGATCGATCTGCTCTGATCTGCAGCACTTCACTGTGAAACACGCTGCACATATAGTTATTTAGTGAAAACTTTGTGATTTTATAATCCCACTAATTGCGATTTCGGTTTAATTTTAGGTTAATCAGCTAGATTAACCTCACATACAAACAAGCACACAACAAAGTCTCACTTTGTATAAAAGCAGCTCTGTCTCACACACATGCAAAACTGTACCGCACGCATGGAACTTTTGAAAATGTGATTTCTCAACTCATGACCCATTTAACATATCGAACTGAATATTCCTTTAAAGTAATTATTTCTTAGATATACCCGCATCAAAGGATAGAATTGCACCAAATGCAAGTCATACACGTCAGTTCACATTCCTGAGTTCAGCAGCTGCCTATGGGAGCAGGAAGTCAGTGTATCGATGCATGCCGTTGTCTGAGAAGTGTATATTAAAGGACAGCTCAAGTCACAATAGCCTCTCTCTTTCTCTCTGTATGGACATCCCCTCCATCCCATAATAGCCCCTTGCTCTCACTACGACAGAGGTTAATGATTCTACACCTGGCCTCGGATGAGCGAGTGATATTTTACCTCTTGCAGGAAGAGGGTGATATATGGAGACTGCAGTTGTTTTGGGGGTTTATAAATTAAAGGAATAGCCTGTATTGGCGGGCAGGATGATGAAATAACAGGCACTTTAGGTAATTCCTCTGATAAAGGAGTCTGACCCCCAAGCAGGGTAGAGGATGATAGAATCAAATGTTCTGGTAGAGGTCAGCTGTTGGAGCATCAGTCTAGTCAAGCCACTACAACAGAAAACAAAGACCCAGCACTTATCAAAAGAACAAGACAGGTGGGCAAGAGGGAAAGAGTCTAAGGTATCCTTGTCTTTTCCAAACCAAATGAGATTCCTTTTACCTTTTCGAAGAGTCAAGACAAGGTCGACCTATGGGTTTGGAGGGCTCAGTGTTAGAGCTCAATTATTGTAACATTATAAACATTTGTAAAAGCATTGCACACATGCTGAGTGATAGAAAACTGCTTTTTAGTTCAAATACATTTTGTTTTTATAAACAAATCAAAATAATTGCATTCAGTGAAAATTTGTGTTTTTCAAATGAGAAATGATTAGTGATTGTGATAATATGGGAAGAAAATATTTATCAAAATGAAACGTTTAACTCAATGTGCTACTTTATAATTACTTGCTATATTTACTAGCAATTTCGGATTGAAAAATTGTTTCAAGTAAATCCTAGACCTTTTTTTTTTTGAATAAAGAAATAAATAAACAAATAACGTAAAGGTCAGTAAATGTTGAAATCGTTTTCATTTTTTGCTAAACTATTTTTACAATTGAAGAGAAGAGGCTCAGAACTTTAGTAGACACTTCTATCAGCAGATTGTTGTACCAGATCTGTCATCTTAAAATGTGATGCAAACGGCACTTGCAGTAACATGTATACTGTACTTAATGGAAAAGTGTGTGTGTGTGTGTGTGTGTGTGTGTGTGTGTGTGTGTGTGTGTGTGTGTGTGTGTGTGTGTGTGTGTGTTGGCAGGATGTTAAACATTGAAAATGATGATTCTGCATCAGAGTACTAAATAAATGAATAAATATGTGGACGGAAGACCGATGATAAACACCAGTACTTTTGCTAACCCATTAGCAGTTGACAGCTCTTGTGCGGGCGCAGGATTCTGGTGGGTATGAAACCTGTATATCAGCCTTATTACACCCCCCACTTCCTGACCTGCCCTTCTAATTCATCCATTATAGTTTGTCCTGTCAGGGGCTCTTGTTTTATCGCTAACTAACTCAGGCATTACGGTCTTGATTTACGGTGCCGATTGAGTGCTAGCAAATCATGGAATATTTTCATTGATTACCACAAATTGTCTAATCTGCGCTATGTTCGTAGACCTTGATTGGGTGGTGCTTACCGATTGCTTCCCGCTAACTTAAAAATCAATCAAGGGACACAGTGGGCAGAAGGCTGGATGGATCCGGTTCCAAGCCGGTGAATCATCCTCAATCAAATTTGTTGCAAATTTAAATCCATAAGTCATCAAATGAATTCTAATTTGTATGATGCCTACATATGCACTTTCTCAAGAAGCAGCCGAGAGAGCATAATCTATGGCATCTCTGCTGCGTGCTTAAATGCAAGTGCTTAAATACGGCACATTATCATTATACTGTTTGTTTTATGTAATGTAACCAAAAATCTTCGGAAGCAAGACTCTGTAGTTAAGAACACAATAATTTTTTTAAAGGATGGGCTGTTTGATAAGTGATGTTTGAGTGGAGGTCTTTTTTTTTGCTCTACAAGCTTTAAAACTTTGCCTTGCACTTTTACCCATTGGCAGCAGGTGTCATGGACACTAATTATAGATCACAAACAGGTAGAAAGAAGATTCAGACAAACAGCATGCAATCCCATCTCATTTATATCAATGCCCCAGAGAGTGAGACATGTCTGGAGGGGAATCTAAAGTGCGTCAGATGCATCTTCCTGAGAAGTTAGCAGGGTTAGGGCATGTTAGCACCTCTGAGATGCTTCAGCAAGTAAAACATACGCGAGTGGTTGTGTGTGTTTGATATGAGGTGCGGATGACAGGTGGTGAAAGGTGACCAACTCCAGGAGGCAGCTCACCTAGCCACATATTACCATCACTGTCATGCTCCCAAACATTGTATTTGTTTACTGAGCCTACTGAGCCTTGGGCTTTATGAAGACATATCCAGTGACAGTGAATCAGAGCTTTTTATTGATGGCAGAACGGAGAGACGGACTGTGGGATCTTCGGATCATGGATCACTTCTCAGCCTTCACAATTGCATCATCTAAAAGCTTAGTAATGACAGACACCAACAATATCAAGCAGTCGGAATCATTCTGCATTTCAAAGAGAGAGACGACAGACAGGCATGTCACATCCCAGAGTGCGATTGACTGTGGGAAAGACAGAAAGAGAAAGCAGTAATTGCACAGTAATTTCACCCTCGCCACTCAGTAGATTGCGGGATCGGTTTAAATAGGTGAGTGTGAGATGGAAATATTTTAACTTGCTCATTAAAAAGTAAGAATTCATATAACTTTGCCCATTTAGAGGTTTATAGATTCCAGGTTGGAAATGACCTTGAAAGACGAGTGGACAAAGACATGATAAAAAAGCCTCTTAGGGAAAAGTGTCTACATCAGTGAAACATCAACAGGAAATTAACCTAGTTTGATAGTAGGGGAAGACCAGTTTTTTATGTTTTAAGAAACCAGTGTAGTCCAGAAAAAGTATTTTAAAGTAAAAAAGATCCCTTTATTAAAAAGTCTAGTTTGTCATGCATTTATATTTACTGTACACATATTCCATTTTTAAGTATTACAGCAGCTATGACATTCCTTCTAAATATATCTCAGGACAATGAATTATCCATCATTATGTGGGAAAATTGGAGCCGTATTCCATAATCTGTGTTTCCAAACACCCACACAGCTGCAGCTTTGCACTGATTAAAAGTGTATTCATGATTTGCTCTTCCTATTTTGTCTGGTGACATTAGAGTGCTGTTTGTATTGTGTCTATTAGTGTATATTGTTTGCGTATGACAAGTACAACCCTAGTGAGGGGTGTACTGTGCGTGTGTGTTGTGCCTCCACATTTATCATTTTCCTGTTGTGACTTACTTTTGAAAGCAGCATTCCTGTTGCTCAAACAGGCTACTGTGAAAATGAGACTACGAGAATATGCGTTTCCTTAAATGCAGCGTAACTTGCTTTAGGTCACAAAATGTAGCTCTCGCATAATACGTGTGAATCCAACAGACAAAAGTAAAAAGAATGACCAATAGCACTGATTTATTAAATATTTATCAAATATAACAGCGATGCTGTGTACATCAAAATAAGAATAAAATATCTAGTGCTGGTCAATAATAGCTTTAGCCAAGGACACACAATGACATTATTGCAAAAATATGTCACTTATTGTAAACAATGCACTAAATATCTCAGCATTATTGTACTATTTCTCTATACAGGTGTTTTAGATAAGGCTTATGGTGAGTTATTGGGGGCCTTATATACATTCTATAATTTTCCTCATGCAGTTTATATGTGCATTTGTGTTCGGATCCTCTGAATCCTAGTAAAGTAAATGTATGTGGTGTGAGAGGACGGGTAATGTTCATCCCATCTTCCCCATCAGCTGCCTGGCTCATCAATAGATCCATCCACCCAATCAATGGCCTGCAGAATCACTCAAAGTGATCAGCCCAAGGCCTGCTCAATCCGCGCACACAATCAGTATGGACATTCATCTTTTTAGTACACACACACACACACACAGGCCATTCGCAGCGTTAAGCTAGCACACACATTTACACTCTTTCCCTCCCGCTGCGGCCAAAACATTAGCTAAAACTGTACAACATTGCCATTATGTGCGGATGCTTCAACCCAAGCACGGATCCCATTTTGCAAACGCAAATGAGTGTTTAAGGGTCTATTAAACCCACACACTGCCGAGCGATATGGTGCGTACACAGGTGTGTTCGCTAGATCATCCTATTAAAGGCATCCTCTGTGTTTAGCGAAACATGTCCAATTCCCATTTTCTAATTTTTTCCCCTCTCTAGTGTCTGCCAAATGCTTGTCCTTTCTGGGCTGTGGTGGAGCCCTGGTCATGACATCTGCTCCGCTGTCAAGCATCAAACATTAAACCCATCCCCCTCCGAGCGAAAGCCTAGCGTCCCCTCCGAATGCTCGCCTGTGCTGGGGAGTGATGGCTTCACCTTTTCTCCCCCAGGGTCATTATGTTAGTGGTGATAGAGTCCCTAGCTAGAGACTGCAGAAGAGTTAGTGAGGAAAGAAGAAAGACCAAATCTGAGTGATGGCCAGAGAGAAACAGAATTGGGAAGAGCGGAGAAGAAGTTTCTTTCTCCCTCTCTCTTGACTGGACAATACACCTGTTCAATGGCGAGGGGGCAAGAGTAAGAGAGTGGGACCGCCTGAGACAAATGAAAGGTGCAGTTGCTCAGTACACAGCGGAGATTGCTTATCGATCCAGATGGCAGTATTCAGGCGCGCTC
This sequence comes from Phoxinus phoxinus, assembly GCF_949152265.1. Taxonomy (NCBI): domain Eukaryota; kingdom Metazoa; phylum Chordata; class Actinopteri; order Cypriniformes; family Leuciscidae; genus Phoxinus; species Phoxinus phoxinus. The sequence goes on from NC_136877.1 coordinate 31,101,325, forward strand.
GCGAGAGCCTGAGAATTTTCTGAGGGAGTTAATAACCAGGCAGCTCAGCTGTCCTGTCCAATTCAGCAAACGCTGACGCCTAATCACACCAGGATCCCTTTTTCTGCCCTCCCTTCTTCTTGCCCCTGGGCCGCGTACCTTCCATCCGTCCTTTTCAGCTTTACGCCGCTTTCTCTCGCTCACTTTCTATCTCTCTATCTCCCTCCTTCCCCTCCCCTCCTCTTCCACTCGGATGGTTCGCTGAGAGTGATTGGACTGACAGCCTATAGAAGAAGGCTAATCAAATTGTTTATTATCAGTCTGAATCAATATGTATGGATTCTTAAAGGATCACAGACAGGCCTGAGCGTGAGAGGAGATCGGTGCAGCTGTGGGTTCGGGCCAGGCCCCTCTGACCAGAGCTCTTCTGTTTAAGCAACTTCACTCTTACTTAAGTCGTGACGACCCAGAGGGGTCAGCTGCTGTTGAGGGGGGAGAGTTAGACAGATTGGATATTCCCCCCAACGCAACGCACAAACACATGTGCACCCTCCAGCTCTGAAAGTGTCAGCCCCAGCTGCATGATAAACAACCTGTCAATCAAATTACCAGGGAAAACAACGGAGCCTGAATGCGGAGATCAGTCTCAGCTGGATGTTCGGGTCACGCGGACGTTGTCCGATGCCGTCTCGCTCAAAACGGGGTACATTTTTGGAGGAGTCAGAGCGCTTAATCTACTTTTGGCCTGTAGATTGTATGTCTATAGTATTAAGGTCAGACACGGCCATGAGTTCCAGTGATTGTGGCGTGTAATTAGACAATGCCGAGGCACACTGAGAGTGAGACATGTGCGGCAGACAGCGGCTTATTGTGCTCTTGGTGGTCTCATCTCTCACACTGTAACGTTTACGGAGGCGAATGCGGTTTATAAAAAGACATCAGTGCCATTCATGCAAATATACTACCACCTTTGCTGATTGCCATAGCATAAAACACATTAGTGTGTGATATTTGGTACAGATTAGATTCACACATCTGATGGACAAACCTCTTTACAAGATGTGATTGGACCCTATAAAGAATGCTGCAGAGGCAACTCTGATCAGAGATATTGATCTGCTCAAATCACACAGCAGGGAGTCAAAAAAGTGAAACGTTTCTCTGTTACCGATAATTGGTATAATAAGCATGAAGAAGCGAGAGAGACAGAATAAGAGAGAGGGAGAAAGGCTCATCTGTGGCATGTCTGTTGACTCATGGTGGGAATCAATAGGTCCAACAGTGACAGCCTCAGAAGAAATCAAAGATTACCATTAACACATTTACATTTACAAAATGGTGAAAGAACTGCACAATAAAATGGTTACACGTTTATAAACACATTTATATATATATATATATAATGCTCAAAATTATCTCTCAAACATATGTATAAATAACTTTTTAAAGGTCAACCACTAAGACTAAAGTCAAGGTTTGATTGTTATGCTTCATTGGTTTTAGGCTACAGTATATGTTGTTAGATATAGGGATGAAATCTGTTTTTATAGAATGAGGGTATATGCTCTGTGGCCCTGTAGCAGAACCAACACAGCCAACATTTAACAGAGATGCTAATTACAGCTGTTTTATTCCATTTGGCCCTCTTGATCTCTGATTGGAAGCGGACATCAGAAACCACCCATAAGTGGCACAGTTGGCCTACATCTGATACAAATGTTGGCACAACCTTGACACAACATTGGCAAACTACCCATGCCTTTAACAATTCAGTTAAATGGTGAATGCCAGGACAGTTGTGCACCCCTGCCAGCTCTCTCTCTCCTCTCTCCCCACACTTACTTTAAAATACGTGAACACCACAGTGTTGCTTTCACCTTTTCTCCAATTTCTGATATGTTCTCTAATATAGATTTTGTGTGCCATACTAGTTAATCAAGCATGCATACATGCTTAAAACTACACAAAATGCACACAATGACAGAAGAAACCAACTTATAGTAAAGCATATATACATAAATTTTTTGACAAAAATGTACAATGATGCAGAATGGTTGTTACAGATAAATATTACCACAGATTTTTTTTTTTTATTAATATAGGATCTCGTTTAAATGGGAACTTCTCTTCTTTTTATATCAGACATTTTCTTTCTTTTTAATAGTTTATTAAATGTAAATTAACCTTGATACAGTTTTATTATTGTACAGTTTTATTTTGTATTATTTTGTTATTGTTGCAACTACAGTAACTATGGTATTTTGGCAGAAACTATAGGAAGCAGCAGTGATGACCCAGCAAAGAGTGATGAGAGAAAGGGGCGGTTAATATGATCGCAGTCTCGCACCAGGAAACATGTTCCCGGACATCAAAGCAGAGCTTAGCTCGAGGGCTGCCTGAAACCAGCTCTCCTCCAAACAACCAGAACACTGCTACACAGACCTGCTATTACTTAATATTATGATTAAAGCAGCATGTTGTGTTTCAGCTGTGCAACTAATTATGCGTTTAAGAGTGACATGTCTGTATTTGTATGCAGACATGAGTGTTATATGGAAGTATGTTGATGTCTGTGAAAACGCATAATGAGCGTGTGTTCAGGAGAGAGTTCCAATAACCCATTCCTACATTAGGCTTAATTAATACACACTACTGGTTTTATAACTGAGTCTGAAAGTAGATCTCTTTAAGAGATACTTAATCTACCACAGTCCTATCCTCTCTCACTCTTTCCCTATCTGTCTCTCTCTCTCTATCTCTCTCTCTCTCCCCTTTCCAGTAGAGGAAGTCTCCAGTGGACTCATTAGTACACTGTGTATTAGGGCTGCACGATATTGGAAAAAAATTACATTGCGATATTTTTTTCCCCAACGATATATATTGCGATATTGAGAGCCATAACTCCAGTCTAAAGACAATAATTACCATTCCATGATATTAATAATTTTACTAATAAGCAAGCTTCATTACAAGTGACAAAAAGGTCACTTAATATTTTATTCCAAAATTAGAACATTTCTGTAAACACAAAGCAGAACACATTTTTAAATAAAACAGCAGCTTTACACCAACCCCCTGATTGGTTTACAACAATATAACTTAAAATAAATATATTTTTTATAAAACAACTTAAGCATTTTGGTTCACAATCTTTTAAGTCAACTTTTCTTAGCCAAAGTAAAACAGTGTTGGTGTTGGTCACCATAATCATATGAAATAAACAAAATGATATAAAGCTTTAATATATTTTGTATTAAATCTTCTAATCAGATTAGAGAACATGTTTCTGTAAACAGAAAAGCCGAACACATTTAAACAGCAGCTTTACCGCCTCTGTCAGCGTCACCACTCCCACCACGCGCATCAAGAGCTGAGGGAGCACCAAAAAAATAGCCTAATGAAAAATCTATAATTCTAATGCCGATATTATTATAGATACAGACCTCCCAAGTCTACCGGAAGTTCCGGGACTTTCCCGCATATTGATAGCGGCTCACTGATGGCCCGCGAATTAGTTAAAATCTCCGGAATCTAGAGCGAGCGCGCCCGCGAGACGTGCTCCAAACCGCGCAGCGCGTGCACGGCAGAGAGGCAGAGAGGGAGAGAGAGCAAGAGACCGCGCGCGTGCCTCATGAAGCGCGTAATATCTCCCGCTGGTGCTACTGTGCTACTACCCTTCACATCGCATGTTCCGACGATGTGACTATCGCTCACTCGCACATCGCGATGTCGATGTTAAAATCGAATATCGTTCAGCCCTACTGTGTATAGTGGAAGTGGTTCTATTTTCGTTGTTGAACAGAGACAAAGGTAAATATATGCACTCAGATATACATTTATTTCACACAAATAAACATGTTTATTTCATGTTTTATGGGGACTTTTCATATAGACATAATTATTTTTATACTGTACAAACTGTATATTCTATCCCCTTACACTAACCCTAAACCTACCCATCACACAAAACTTTCTGCATTTTTACATTATCAAAAAACTGTGCGTAGTATGATTTATAAGCTGTTTTCCTCATGGGGACCAAAAATGTCCCCACAAGGAAATGATTTTGTCCTCAGCCATGTCTTGACACATCCATTGCATTCCTTCATCCACATTTTTGTTCATCTTCTTCTCTGAATCCTGAAGCTGCCGTGCAAGCTAGCCTTTGTGTCAACTTTTTTTTTTTTTTTTACCTAAGACTTTTTAATGTGCAAGACAATTGCTGGAAATAACAGAACAAAACATAATTTTAGGTCAAGTTTAAGAGACATAGACTAGAACATTGCAACAAAATAATAATGGGAAAATAAAATAATTAAAAGTAGATTAAAGAGTAGATTAAAAAGAAAAACAAAATAATGTAACAAAATTAAATTAAATGTACATATTTAAAATAGAATATAAATAGAATGGAACAGAATAAAGCTCAAAGTGATTAGAATTTGTTTGTGGGATGAATTTATAACAGTTCTCTAATTCAGTTAAATTACAGTAAAATTGAAGGAATCATCAGAACACATCATATGTGATCTTGCTAATTGAACTGAATGCTTGTTTAAACAAAACACAGAGCTCTACGAGTCTTTATCGCATCACAATATTTTTCACACTTTGATGAATGAAAGAATAAAAGGGTGGGGTAGTGTGAAGGGATCTGACAGTTATAATTCATCTCAATGCTTCCTGTGATGTTTTAGTCTGATACAGAATAACCTCCCACTACCCATTTTCTCCAAACACACACAAACACACACTCCCATTTCCTATGGACATACATATTATTTTCATTTAACCTGCCATTTATCTTCAGGGCTGAGTGCTAGGCATAGGTGTGTGTATGCACAGGAACCCGACAGTGAATCAAATCAATTGATGGAGAAGTGAGCCGGCAGCCTCCGGGTGCTTACTGAGCATGAAATATTATGGAGATTGTTGTTTAAAGTGATCTCTTCATCATCATCAGCTGTGTGTGTGTGTGTGTGTGTGTGTGTGTGTGTGTGTGTGTGTGTGTGTGTGTGTGTGTGTGTGTGTGTGTGTGTGTGTGTGTGTGTGTGTGTGTGTGTGTGTGTGTGTGTGTGTGTGTGTGTGTGTGTGTGTGTGTGTAAGAGAGAGAGAGGGAGCGATTCCCTGTGCGGAACACAGCTGTCATAACTCAATCAGCCGGATAATGTAGCACGAGTCCGCCACGTGTGCCGGATGCTCTCTCACACTCACACTCTCTTTCTTCCTTAAACACTGTGTTGCCCCCTCCAGCAGTCATAACCCGTGACGGCCACGCTTGTCACAGCTCATATCTTACACTGCCCGTCATACTCACTGATGGCCCCCTGTCACACACTCACAGCGAACAGAGCTTCATCCATGAAAACACTCTGGATCTCAAAGGGGCTATCACACACACATACACACACTGATCTTACACACAGCGCGTGTGATTTCTCATGCTGGATTATGCTAGTTACATCAATGTTGTGGGCCGTGTCAAACATGACAGAGGGCCCGAAGCTCTCCCACAGTGCCTGTTGAGCACAACCCATCATATTTAAACAACAGCATAACATGTACAATATCTCCCAGGTGACAAACTGCTGCTACAGGGGTCAATGGCAAAAAAGACTGTCCACAATAAAGAAAATGGTTATTAAAAAAATATCTAGTTCTAAGAAATGTACTCTTTGCCCAAAAAAATCAACAATCATTGGTTTAAAGAAAGTTAAAAATATATTGTAACGGTAAGTATTTAGAACACGCATCATAAATAATTCAATTTAATTGACATTTCTTTTTTACACGTCATGACAAACCTGAACTAACCTTGCGTTATCATAAAAAGGATATTATTGACCTCGACATAATCACAAGGATCTACAGGGTCCTCTCTATATAATTCCCTGGTTTATGTTTTTTGTTTTGTTTTTTTGCATGCAGGTTGGATCACTTAAGTTTGTTTTGGAGGACATTTTCCCCCCAAAATATTAATAAGAAATTATAATTAAAGATTGTGCCAAGCTACTTAAGGTTTTAATTCCAATATTTTTTTTTCATGAGTTATAAAAAAATATCAAAGTGGATTTTTATTAAAAATATATATTTTAATATTTAATAGACAAGACAAAATAATGAGTATCATGTATCTGAGCCAGAGTAAAAGCAATGCATTTAAAACCTGCTTTTATAGTAATTCCATATTGAATTGTTAGTCTGATTATAGATTGGCCAACTTAAAATCAAACTGCTTTATCCCAGCATGGCTGTTATTTTATCTCAGCTGAACACTCAGAGGTCACGTCCCCTCTGCAACTACTGTTCTGACCCATGGCCTGTGTGTTGTGTCCTGCTTAATGGTCCATTCCACAGCTCGGTCCAAAAGAGAGGGCTGCATAATTAAGAGTCACTAGATCGCCCATCCGCTGTTCTACCCGTGTCCGTTACCGTGCTGACTGATATTACATCACTCTGGACGTGTCCTGGATACGGTAGCGGAGAGAGTCTGTTGCTGCGTGAAGATAGCAAGAGGCATCAAACCATGATGGCAGAATCATGACCCAGTGTAGGAGAAGTCAAGGTCTTCTCTTAACTGTTGATATATTTCCAGCTAAACAAAACATTGACACAACAAAATAAAGAACATTGGGCTTCGATATTTTAGAGAAGTAAAGGAAATTAATGTTTTGGGCTTTTAACTGATAACTGTTCCATGTATGGATTTTAATTAGGACTAATTAATCTTCAGACAATATCTCCACCTCAGGAGGTCAAACTGAATATTCAATTGGCTTTTTTATTATTTTATGTAATGATATTTATTTTATGTATTTACAATGACAAATAAGGATGTTGAAAAGGACATTTGTTTTAAGCATTTTAAAATGCAAGTGCCAAGCAATCTAATGTATTTTTGAAAATCATTTACACAATTAATATTAATAATGTAAAGTGTTATAACCAAATAAACAGAACACCTTGAACAGATTGTGTACACATCTCAATTATTATTTTAAAAAAGCTTTGGAAGAGGACAATCTTTAAAAAACAGGACAATAGCTGAACTCTGCGAAAAAGTTAAATGTTTTAACACACATTCTGCACATGTGCTAGAGGTGACATATAGGACGCAGACAAGCACCTGATACTCACTTCACCTTGACATATGTTCCAGCCTCTTCTAACATGCTAATTATGAGAGAGAGAGAGAGAGAGAGAGAGAGAGAGAGAGAGTAAGAGAATGTGTAACGAGGACGAGTACACAACTTCCTATTATCAAGCATCACCTTTCAGTGCGTGTTAAGAATGATTCACAAATGTTGCCAGTGTCAATAAAAGAATATGAAGAAACGCCGGTTAACTATGACATAACTAGAAAAGGGGTTTATTTACGAACAAAAAAATATATCCACTTTAAAAATCAAAGATACTCACAATGTATTATGCTCAAAAAACATTTGTTCAACATATTTCTTTTTTATTCTAATTGTAAACACAAGTGATAAGAAATGTATGGTGACATTGTTTTTACAATACATGTGTACCAATATGCATTAATTCATGCTTAACTAATGCACAGATAATGTTGAGTTAGTGTATGACTTATGAGTCATGAAGAACTAACCCACTCATTAATGATTACCGCATCAGTAACTAATAACGTGTCTATCTGGTTAATAGATTAAGTATAAGTGAATAGATTATTATATGAATTACTGTTAATAAATGTGTTATCATGGATTAATTCCCTATACATAGTTTAAACTAACAGTGTAAGTTAATGTGTTAATTATCACAATGGGCGAAGCCATGTATCTCAACTTCCGTCCGTCTGTTTTAATGAATCATTAGCTAATGATTTGCAAATAAATCATCATGTTATGACTACTTCTTGAGGCACATGACTTCATAAGTCATACATTAACTCAAGATTATCTGTGCATTAATTAAGCATGAATTAATGCATATTAGTGCACCCGTATTGTAAAGTGTTACCAAATGTATTAATGGCTGCTGACTGAAAATTCAGCTTTTCCATCACAGGAATAAATTACATTTTAAAATACATTCAAATAAAAAAAGCTATTTTAAATTTTTATAATATTTCACAATACTACTACTGTATTGTTATCAAATAAATGCAGCCCTGGTGAGCATATGAGAATTCTTTCAGAAACATTTAAAAACATCTTACCAACAGTAGTGTACATGCATTTACACCCCTTTATTTCTCCCTGCTTTTCTTTTTCTCTTTTCATTCATGAAAATGCAACCCTCTCTCCTGCCCTCTTCTCTGAAAGTTTCAGTCTCAGCATACAGCTGCTTTCATTTTACATTCTCCTCTCATCCCTGCTGCTTGGTTGCAGCCACCGGTTGTTCCTCCAAGCGGAATGCTTTTTTGTCATGCCGGAAAGCCACTCTGTTTGCATTTGTGGCCTACTTGCAATCGGTTTAATAAATTCATCCTCTAAAGTTTGTTCCTCAATTTAAAATATCAAAGTCCTGTCATGTGCTACTATTTCCATCTCACTGATACACAGTCAACTCGTGCATTTCTTACCATACCTGTTTTAATCACCCATAACAATAAAACAAAAATATATTTAGAAGGATTAGAAGATGCTTGAGCTTACAGACATTACTCGCTCTCACACACACAAACACACACAATCTTGCAGAACAGCAGCAATTTACGAGCCTGTTATCTGTGAGTGTGTGTGTTCACGTCAGAGTCTACACATGTGTCTTTGTGTGTGTGTGTGTGTGTGTGTGTGTGTGTGTGTGTGTGTGTGTGTGTGTGTGTGTGTGTGTGTGTGTGTGTGTGTGTGTGTGTGTGTGTGTGTGTGTGTGTGTGTGTGTGTGTGTGTGTGTGTGTGTGTGTGTGTGTGTGGTCCTGAGAAAGTCTGAATTTCAGTCCTGTGTTCTGTCATTGCTCTGATAAAGACGGTGGAAACAGTGAGACTCACTGAGCAACCAGACTTCAACACTATCAATGGAAAGACCTGTGTTTCCACGCCAGCTCAAACAGTCCATCCTTAGAAACCACAGACGCGTAAGATAAGACCCTTCAGTTCAGGATGACTACAACCAATCTCACATTGAGTTACTTCAGTTAAAAACTCAAAGTAAACAAAAATGTATATCCCTGATGAACAAAATACTTAAACTAGCCTAGCTGGTTTACCTTTTACCTGGTCTCACAGCCTGAAAGTGCCCAAACCCCTTTTAAAAACAGCCATCAGACCAGCCAGACAAACAAACTAGCCTAGGCTTCGCGAATAAGAAAACATAGTTTGCTATTGCTGTGATCTCATGTGAGTGGACAGGTTGTCTCGCCCTCGCGCCTGTAAACGTCATCAGAGAAGTGATGTTACTGCAAGAGGAAAGAAAAGGGTATTTTGATTAAAGGTTACGAGGTCACGTGATTTTTTTTTTAAAAAGGACAAAAAATAACACGGATAAATCAATAAGAAATACTGCAATATTCCATACTGTCCACAATAGATGCATCTAAAGTAGGGATTCCCATTATCCGTGGAAGGACAACAGATGAAAAGAGGGTCACATACACACTTGTGATTCATTCAACACACACACACACACACACACACACACACGTAACGTCTCTTGCCAGCGGCCACCTGTTGCTGCTCTTAAGCACTACCTCATCCTGGCATCTCTCTCTCATCGTGTTGACTCTCTCTTTAACAGTCCTTCTATACTAACCTGATCTCCAGATGTTATCGTACTCAGAGTGCACTGTTACTGTCCACAGCTGGCCACCTACCACACTCAACTACCATTTATAGACCCTTCTGAGAGAAAAAAACCCAGCCGTTTTAGCTTACCGCCTCTACGGATGATAGCCCAAACAATGCCTGCGTTTCTGCCTGTACAGAAGGTTTGTAAAACTAGAGGGCAATATCTTCCCTCCGAAGCACGGAAAAGATTTAATCACTCTGACTTTGGACATTTCCAATCACTTACAACGCCGTTTTTGATCAAATTTAATTAATGGATTGCAATTACCCGAGCTGAAATTAGTAGCATTTAAATGCATCCATTTACTTGATTAAAGTTAGATGATGAGAGAAAGAGAGAAAGAGGTAAGGTAAGCCTGGAGGAACCGAGGAGAACAGTAAGAAAAGGAGAGGGGAGTCGGGTGTCAGGTGCACACAGTGAAGCGAGCTACAAAAAGCCACAGGTAAATAAATGACGAGGGACTGTCGTGTCACTTCCTTGTCGGTTGAGCTCGGCTGAATATCGTGTAAGGCTCAGGCATCACGCGCTCTCGGATTCTCGCCGAAGAACGCAGTCTGGTTACGTCACTCAAAAATGCTGTTCTCGCTCTCCCTCCGCTGTGTTCGTCATGTCCTCTTGTGAGTGTAACTTACATGTGAGAGAGATTTATAGGGTTCAGCAAAGTAAGGTGAAGCCCAGTGTGAGAGACTGAACCCTAGCCCTCAACGATAATCGCCCGATTAGCATCAAAAGCTAAGATATGAATTACACAAACCTCTCTCTCGAAAACAAGTCTCTTTTTCTTTCTCTTTCCTCTTTGAAAAGCAATATCTCTTTATCCTTATCTGCTAATTTGCCTTTTCTTTTCTAGGTCCAAACTAACCAAAGGCTGGGCGGAATGAAAATATCCAGAAGGCTTCAAAAGCGAATAGAAGAGGTTTCCGTCAAGTCCTGGTATCAGTGAATGTGGGTGTTTGGGACACTGTGTCACATGTCTGAGAAGCTTTACTGAGCTGGTTTACATTAGCATTACCACCTTTTATATTAGCGTTATTGCTGAATACATCAGTTGTCAAATATGTGTCCCACACATCTTTAAAATTCTTGTTCTTCAGAATCGTGCCGCTGCAGAGCTCTCTCTTTCTTTCGCCCTCATTTCTCATCCCTCTGTCCATCTCTCCCTCGTTATTTATTCAGTAAAATGGGAGATTGATCAGATAATTGCATTAGGAGGGGCAGATTGGTCATAATCATGGTGGTATTGGCAGCTCGGGGCTGGAGGCTCAGCACTGACATTAACTCAGACTCAGCAGTCAGAGGTCAGCACCACTGAGATTAAACTCTTCTCTTTCTATGGTCAGCACGGTTCGGGCCATTTTACAGCCTCACGTCACCCCAACTGACCCCTTGATGACCACTTGACAAAATGGAGGGGAGGGTGAGGACAAAAGAGAGCTGACCAAGGAGGGTGAGCGGCGGGATGAAAGCAGAGGGGGTAACTAAGAGGAGAGGTAATGGTGGGATGTGAAGAATAAAAAAAGCACAAAGACCGATGCTGCATACCAAAGGAGTGAGGTCATGAGCGCTTCCTCTGCATCAAATTCATCCCATACATTCATGTGCAAATTATGCAATTGAAATGAAGTTATTCATTACATCATTTTTAACTTTATTTTATATTTTAATTGACTTGAAGCCGATAGCTAACTGCTGTTTCAGTGTCCATTGGGATCATTTAAAAATGTAAACCAACAGAGACTGACTACATTAGTTATTAGACAAGGTCACTTCTTAAGTCGTGACATACTTTTTTGATAAAAACCCTTTGCTTCTCTCACTTCTGCCCCCAAACTCTCTATGGAAGCAATTACATCATATTAAAAGGTCTGAAAAGGAATCGGTAATCACAGGACATCTCAAACACAACAAAAATTAAACCCAAGGGCTAATTGTTGCACAGATTCTAAAAAGATGGAATTAATTGTAACCAGGAGGAGGGAATATGTTGTGTACTTTTTAGGAAAGTTATGGAGATTACAACTGCATGTTCATATTCGAGAATCTCCCAAAGCAAAATGACTGATAATGTTTCTAATTTACTCTTTGTGTGTATATCTCCTCAATTTGTGCTGGATGAATAGTAGGGGTTGTAAGAAGTACACAAGTACACTGTAATTCCACTTCAGCTATAAATATAACACTTAATACATTTTTACATCAGGAATAATTTAATGCACAATAAACTCACTGTAATGTTAACAAGCAAAACCATCCTCATAAAATAACAGACAATTTCAATAACAGTAGAAAAGGCAGTCCTAAATCATATAGTTTACAATCTTAAAATATTGTCTCTTATTCACAAGTTTTATGCTTCTGAGTTACAGCAATATTGCAAAAACTCCCTGATGCTGTTTCCAAAACTCCTTCATGTTCATTGTCAATGAAGCAGCCGACCCTAGCCAAGTGTAAATGCAGATACAGCACGTTCTGCTGAAGACTGCACAGAAATGCAACATATGGTACATTTTCCAGAACTGTTAAAGAGTTATATCAGGAGCAAATTTAATCCACTGTTGTATTTCATTGATGTCATTATGCAAAGTAAATAAGAAAAACATTAGACAACACATAAAATTGTTTAAAAGGCACTTTAAAATAAATAAATGAATACACACAACACATACATCCATACGTACGTACATACATACATACAAAATATTGTTGGTTTAACTTAAAAAAGTAACCTGATTACCTTAAAATTTTAAGTTCATTAAAAAAATTAAAAAAAAGTTACTACATTGAAGGAGATTGGTTTAATCAACAGAAAGTCAAAATAGTTGATTTGACAAAAGAAAAAATCTAAAACATTTTTCTTACCGTGTACATACAGTACAGTGCATATGTACAAACATACATCTTAAAATACACACATTTCTTTATGAAGACCCATTCTGTCTACATTTCTGGCCTTAAATAAATCAATTTAGAATTTTTTTGGTTGAAAGTGTTGGTTGACAAATAATTGTCATGTTTCTCTGTCTGCCTTGCCCACACTCTTTGTGTCTCGTGGGTGTGTTTAGGGTGAAAACATCTGCATTTAAACTATTCCCCTTCCTTACGGCTGAATACAACCACTTGCTCAGCAGAGCAACAGGAAGCCAGCCATTTTTACAATAGCTGCACTTAAACATGCCAGAAAAATGCCACTTCACAGATGCATGCATGCTGCCAAAGTACAGGGGGATAACCTAAAAAAAAAAATACAATACAAAAAAAATGTCATCTCCTGTGTGTATTCATTCATCCATTTCAAATGTTATCTTAACACCTCAGTTATTCTGTAGTTGTAGGTGAAGGGGTAGGCTATTACATTTTATGTTTTGGGAAAAAAGGAGTAAAATGTTAACTGCTTTGTTTGGAAAATTGATACTTCTAAAGCAACATGCTAGAAAACACGAATACCTTCAAAAACCAGTGTTGGAAAACCTGGTCTGTTTTTTATTATTATTATTATTATTACCCCTATATGGGTGTCCACTTGCTACCGTGAGCAGTTTACACACTGCTGCAATTCTAAATTCATCCGGCATTAAGACACTGAGAGATTTCCTTCAATGCGGCTTACCCCAGCTCCCTACGGATTTCAGCCCAATAGTTGGATGAAAACTGTGTGTACACACATGCCGTTTAGTTACTCAAACATTGTAAACTGTATAACTAAAGATTAAGTCTGATTCATATAGAGTTTACCCTGTCAATAAATCATTCAGTGCCTGCTGGGACGCTGAAGACTGACGGCAAGAGAATGGAGAGCAGAGGAGAGATGGCGACTGCATGAAAATAACTCATGTTTGCTCTTGCAGATGATAATAACCATTAAAAACTCTTATTGACCTATGCTTAATATTTGATAGATATTTAATTCATATGGTTTGTCCATCTGCCTTCATTGTTTTGTTAAACATAATTTAATCTGTAAGAACTCGTGATGAAACTGCAATAAAATGATGGGATTTTCTTTTCTTTTTTATCAAACCATTCTTCAAACTCTTAAAATAAAAGCTTTCGTAGATTCATCATCTCTCTCTGAGCAGACCTGTAAAGTAGTTCTACGTTCCTGTGCGTCTTCGCCTCACAGCAAAGAGCAGTATCAATCAAGCAACAGGACTCCAGTACACATGTGAGCCGATGCTTTCTCCTTCTCCCCCCGCCTCTCTGTCCCTCCTCAGGGGCTAATGTAACCCCTCACAGGGCACAGGTCTTCATTTACATGCTTTACAAGTCACTTACGCCTTCTCACCTGATAAGGTCAGAGTTCAGTGTGATGTGGCACCCTCAGGCTGCAGGGTCTGAAGGAGAAGTATTTAGCCATGTTATTACGACTGGTCCCAGTAAACTGGGAGGCTGTTTTATGTCAAGTTTAAAGAGATATGCTTTACAAGGACTGGGTTTCAGATCAAAACAAAACTAAAGGCCTCAGCTAGAATTTGCATTATGAAATTATATTGCTTAATTTGTAATATATGTAGTTAAACCATATACAGTAAATAAAAAATAAGAATTTTCTAAGACTAAGATTAAGACTAATCTCACTTTTCATGAGATTAATCATAATTATTTGATCCTATTGACAGCCACAGTTTTTTATTTGGGGGTCTGTGGCCTCAAAACGTTTGAAAACAGCTGTTCTTAGCGACATATGCGACACATTCAGTCTTACCAGAAGACGCCATGGCGGTTACAAATGTTGAAAACTAACACTCTTTGTTTGTATTTGATCTGGAAACCTCAGTGTTAGTCATAGCCACTTCCTCCTGTAATACCATACTAACTTACACGGCTCTTTTGCCAGACACATAAACATGATCTTGACCATGCCTATTGTTCATGTACAAACGGCCTGGAATCCATCTGGTATATAACCATTACAGTAAAAAGGGATGTCCTGACTGGAAATGCAGGGGATTCAACTCTTGATTACTTATATAAAGTACTTTGATATTAGTTTTGTCAGATTTAACATGCTCCAAAATATATGTGACCCTGGATCACAAGTCGCACAGGTATATTTGTGGCAATAGCCAACAATACATTGTATGGGTCAAAATTATCTAATTTTCTTTTATGCCAAAAATCATTAAGCTATTAAGTAAAGATCATGTTCCATGAAGATATTTAGTAAATTTCCTACCGTAATTATATAAAACATCTATTTTTGTGAGTGAATGCACCACAGTCGTAAACATAAATGGACAACTTTAAAGGCGATTTTCTCAATGTTTGAATTTTTGTC
This sequence comes from Phoxinus phoxinus, assembly GCF_949152265.1. Classification (NCBI taxonomy): domain Eukaryota; kingdom Metazoa; phylum Chordata; class Actinopteri; order Cypriniformes; family Leuciscidae; genus Phoxinus; species Phoxinus phoxinus. Next base: position 31,116,326 of record NC_136877.1, read on the forward strand.
CACCCTCAGATTCCAGATTTTCGAACCAAACCCTACATCAATGGAAAGCTTATTTATTCAGCTTCCAGATTATGTATAAATCTCAATTTCAGAAAATTGACCCATGTGGCTGGTTTTGTGGTCCAGGGTCACATGTAATTAAAAAAAATGAAACTTAATAAAATATGACGTAATATTTTAGAAATATTTTCACATTATATTTGATTAATTTCATATAAGACTTTTTTTAAAAATGTGTAGTGAAAATCTGTAGCTCTCTTCGGCGAACAATACTGTTATTCATAGTGCTCAACTGCTGTAGATCACTGTGCATATGTGTGTAGATAGTCTGGGTGCTGATAGTGCTGTAAACCCCGGGTAACTCACTCTGCCTCATAGTCAGTGTGGCCTATTTAAAAGCCCTTTGATCCAACCTGGGGTGAATGAGTCACTGACTAAAGCAAAGACACAAACACAGACACATACAGAGCGCCAGGGGTTGCATACTCTCACATACAGCATGGAAACCAATGATGAAACGCACTCACACATAGAATGAGATCACCACTGTCCACAGGAAAACACCTCTGCCAGCCAGCTATGACTTCAAAACAAGTGTATCTATATATGGTGACGATACTAAAACATGCAGATACAAACAGAAAGAGAGAGAGAGCCAGAAGGACAGGTCTACTCCCCGAGGAAGGTCATTAGCTCAGGCCTGTGTTTCATTAGTCTGAATAGTTTAACATTTTAACATGCCACTGCAATGTGTGTGAGATCAACAGCTACAGACCTGACACCTCCTCATCAACCTCTCCACAGAAGTCTCGCTCACACACACACACACACGAAAATACATGCAAGCCGTCCTTCACATATATCGCAATATTGAAACATGCATATACACACACACTTCATGAAATACAAAATTCTGATGTTTAATAAAACTGTTGAAACACTTCTGGTTTAAAAAAATGAAATATGTAATGGTTAGGATAGAAATGTTTCTGCATCTTACTAAATAATATCAAATAGCTAACACGCTAAATGTAATGTGTAAAAGTAAAAAAAAATGTGTAAAGGTTGGGGATAAAAGAAAACTGGCAGAAAGAAAGTCATTATTCTCTCTGTGGCTATGGATAAGATTATATTGGATTAGAAGAATTTTGCAATGCAAATGAAAGCTGGTGAAATCAATAAACTCTGTTCAACTCAATATGCAAACTAATTAAGAGGTAATATAATCAAAGTAGAATAACGTGGGGAGCGATGGTTCTTTAGAGAGAAAACCCAATCAAATCTTTTTATGAGAAAGATAAAATCTAAAGCGATCTCTCTTTGTACAAATGATGACCTGCTCTTTGTGCTAGCTTAATAAAGGAGGCTTGTCTTAAGAGGTTGTATTCAATGTGCATATTCCAATCAATATGAATTACATAGTCTCTTATCTATGGTATCACCAGCAGACGGCTAAACTAATTAATGTTGTATTGAGTGTTTAAACTCAATTATGTTCCAAAGTCACAGAAAGACACAGAGAAATGTTCTTCTCTGTGGGGATGCAGGCCCTGGGTTTTTTCGCAGCTGTACAGAGAGCACTCGTTCTCCCAGCGTGATGTCGCAAAATGATTTTAAATAATTATCATGAAGCTAGTCGGTTGATAATTGATGCTAGCACACTCTTGAACAATTGTGAGATGTTTGTGCTTCTTGTGTTTTTTGAATAGGATGGATGATGCGATATTTTGAAACCTATTTGTTGATACTAAGTATTTGTGTTTTATGGTAAACTACGCTACACTCTCTCTCTCTCTCTCTCTCTCTCACACACACATACACACACACACACACACACACACACACATTCTTTCTCTTATCCATCTCGCTTATTCCAGCTGATAGTCCATTTTCTAATACTAATGTCAGTGTGTGTGTTAGCAGGAGATGTGAGCATCTTTGGTATGACTGCATAGTTTGTTCATCTGATCGTGTGTGTGTGTGTGTGTGTGTGTGTGTGTGTTGGCCTTTATCTAATGTGCTCTGACAACAGAGACAGATCTGATTCAGTAGGGGACTGGATGTGGGGTGAGTGTGTAGCCACCCTCAATAGACTTGTTAAAGATTCTTATCACACACACACACACACACACACACACACACACACACACACACACACACACACACACACACACACACACAGTTTGTTTCCTCTATTCTCTGTGCAGTCACCCAATGCGTCACTCATTACTCATTAACAAGGTTCACCATGCCTATATTAAACATCAGAATTTCTGTATGTAAATTATTGGCAAATATTATAATTTATTATACAATCTAAACTCCTCTTAACACCCAAACCCCAAACAGTTTTGTTATACAGTTCTCATTGTTTACATCACTCCACTTGACCTATTACTGTTCCTGTTGTACGTCTGTGTGTTGCTTGGACGAGCAAACGTTTATTTGTTGTATTTTATCCCATTTATTCTGGTAATTTAATTAGATATTTATATAAAATTTTGCTGTAATAAATATCAGTAAACAGTTTTTATTTTTTTATTTTTTTTATTGCTAACAAGCATTCGTTAATACTGAAGCAACTTTTTCAAAACTCTCACAGTCTGCATTACCAACATTAATCTTGGCCAAACAAAACTCACTCAGACCAACAAAACACTTCATATCAAAAAAAAAACTTGTTTCAACACTAACAAAAATTCTCATTCAGAAAACATAAACTGTCACTCATAACACACTGATCTAAAACTTTGGTCAGCATAGACTTCTGTTTCGCTAAATGTGTGTTTTGAAAATGTGGCTTCAGTATTGTAATAAAATTGTAATACGTTTGTTGCTGTAAATATTATATTATATATTATATAAATTTCTTCCTCTGACAAGTGTTGTTTGGAGATTTCTATTCAGTAAATTAAAAAAGTGGCTTCAGAAAATGAGCAAACAAAAAGATGGTTACTACACTACACTAATACTGATATCAGAAAAAACAAACAAATCTGGAAATAACACAAAGTGACCCATTTCTAAAACAACCAGCTGCCTGGGTATTACATTTTTGTTTTAGTTTAGATTTTCTAATTTTTTTTCTTATTTATTCTCGACTTTTCACAAGAATTTTGGGCAGCATGTGTGTCTAAGATGTTGCGATTTGGCAAGACCGGTGTTTACTAGTTCCTTCACGGCCGTGTGTGTGTGGATGCACAAGCTTAGGTATGTGCCGTGTATGTATGTGTGCTAATGGTGTGAGTGTGTGTGAGGTCTGAGGTGTCATGTGACAGCTGTACAGGATGGCATTTCTTTGACACTAAAGAGTGTGAGCAGCTCTCCAGAATTTAAAATTCAGATTTCAGATTCTGTGCATATGTCGATACGGCAGTCACATCCACACTGTGAGACTGCCCTTCCTTGCCAGGCAATCTGTTCATCTCCAGCCCTTCATTAGATCTCATCTCTTCCCTCTTCCCTCTTCCCTCTCTCCCTCTCTCTCTCTCTCTCTCTCTCTCTCTCTCTCTCTCTCTCTCTCTCTCTCTCTTCCTCTCTCTCTCTCTCTCTCTCTCTCTCTCTCTCTCTCTCTCTCTCTCTCTCTCTCTCTCCTCTCTCTCCTCTCTCTCTCTCTCTCCCCCTCTCCTCTCTCTCTCTCTCTCTCTCTCTCTCTCTCACACTTCTTTTAGCTACTTTGTAGTTGTACTTTTTCTGATTATGTAGCAACTTTTTTTTCTCCTAAGCATTTAAGTGATTATAAAATGCTACATTCACAGTCTGATTACAGTTAATTATTAAAAAACAGTTGACTTAACACTTAGTATGTGTCTTGATGTAAGCCAAGGCCAAAATAAAATCTGTTAAATAGAGAGAAAGAGGAACAGAGAGAGAAAAGAAATGAAGGCGAAAAGCTCTATAAATCTTGGTAACAGATTTAAATCCCATTAGTTAACGTAAATTAATTAAGCTCAGGTCCATTAAATAGTATATACATATACAACTTTTTATTTTAATGACGTTTTATTAAATGTTGAAACTAATATGAATTAAGATTAATAAATGTTTTAGAGGTATTTTATTATTGTTAGTTTATGTTAACTAATTCTAATGCCGAAAGGGTAACACTTTACGATAAGGTTCAATGAGTTAATGTTAGTTAATGCATTATCTAACAACGAACAATACATTTGTTACCGTATTCATTCATTTATCTTTGTTAATGATAGTTAATAAAAAATTAACCTTATTATAAAGTGTTACCTTGTACAGTGTTATCAAAAGCTTTTTGTTAAGTACAATAAGACATACATCCTAACATACTTTTGTTACTGATCCACCATTTCACACACCATGTTTTTCCCATATAATGTTTGTGTGAATGCAGCTACAATGTTGACAGGAAATCCTGTAACAACCCTCATCAACCAATTCCAGCTCAATGGAACAGTTTAACACACAGAACCGCTTTGCTCATGTCACCTCAGGGTACATGATTAACTCCTATTAAAGAGGTCTGTTGCCGATGGTTACCAATGGCGAGATGGTGACCCCACTGGATGTCTGTTGGTGGTGCGGTATGGACACACACACGCACGCACGCACGTGCACACACACACACACACACACACACACACACACACAGATCATAGACTAAAGTTTACAATCTTTTGTGTGTGTGTGTGTGTGTGTGCTCTTGTTTATGTGATTTATGAGGACACAAATTTGTATAATGACATGTGTATTACACTGTATTACAACTTAAACGTGGTTTATGAGGACATTTCAGGAGTCCTCATAATTCAAATAGCTTAAAAAACATAAAAAACAATGTTTTATTAAAAATGTAGAATGTTTCCTGTGATGGTTTAGGGATAGGGGCAGTGTAAAGGGATAGAATATACAGTTTGTACAGTATAAAAAAACAAGGATAGGAAAACAAACTTTTTCTCTCTCTCTCTGTGTGTGTGTGTGTGTGTGTGTGTGTGTGTGTGTGTGTGTGTGTGTGTGTGTGTGTGTGTGTGTGTGTGTGTGTGTGTGTGTGTGTGTGTGTGTGTGTTTCCTTTAGCTGTGCTCTCACATTTGGTGGCATGAAAACTAGAACTACTGAAATGTGTATGGCAGTTTAGGAAGCTCTAAGACTGCAAGAAAATACGTCAGCTTCTTTCTGTATTATTCACAACAAACGCAGGTACAGAAAGGAAGATAAAGAGAGTAAATTAAGCATAAGCAACTCTCGCTAAATGATGTCATGAATATATTTAGGGTATTTTCTTTTAAAACTATGACACTGGATTGCATGTCAATGAATAAACACATTTTGTAAAATTTTACATTTATATTCCCTTTTTACATTTTATTTCATTGCAATTTTAAAACAAGTAAATGTTATCATTAATGTATCCTGAGAAATAAACAGATTTGATCTAGCGCTGTATTTCCCAAATGTCTCTCTGTGTGTGTGTGTCTTTCATTGCATTTGTACTCTCTGTGTGGGCCTTTATTCACCTGACTTACCCAAGAGATTCTCTTTATCTAAAAAAAAAAAAAAAAAAAGGTTATTTCATTCAACCGTCTGGCTTACAGCTTTGAATATAACTGGCTCCATCTTTCCCTCACAGAATTCATGCTTCACTTCACTCCAATAAAAGCTGGGCCTGGCCTGCTGCAGAATGGACCCTGGTGACTGTTTGGAGGCTATTGAGAACGTTCTCCGTTTCATACAGTCCCACTTACAGCTCAACGTTTTCATTAATGGTGGTGAGCGCATTAACCCAGGCCAGCACCCAATTACTGCCAACAAGGGACTGATCCGTCTCAGAACGCAATCTGAAAATGTTGTCATGCAAAAACAAGCAGAAAGAGAGAGAATTAGAGAAAAAGAGGTGGAGGAGGGGATGGAATTCTTTCATTAATTTAACACTCCATTAAAGCTTGGAGGTAGAGCTGATTTTAAGTCCATTAGTTCTGAATGCAGATGACACTGACAGGACCTCTGAGATTCCTCAATCTGACGGAGTGGGGTGGTGTAAAAAAAAACGAAAATACAAAAAACGGTTACCCCCAACTGCCCCCAGCCAGTATACTCTTTCTTCCCCTCTCTCTCTCTCTCTCTCTCTCTCTCTCTCTCTCTCTCTCTCTCTCTCTCTAGGAAATGTACCAAATCTCCATCCATATTTAATCACTGCCATCTGACATCACTTAGGGGTTATGTTACAGAAATGTAGAAGTCAGGATAGAGTTCATTAATATATAATCTAAAACAAAAAGACATAACGCTTTGAAGTGTCTCAAGACACTTCCTCAACTTTGAAGACCCCATCAGATTCGCATGTGCCACCTGAGAAATCCCACACATATGTAAAAGTGATTATTGTGAATTGCAGGATCTCTGCTAGGAGGCTGATCATCTATCACTGAGTGAGATGTAAATAACACCGGCCGTTGAATATTAAATATCGGAGATGTTTTACGGGTGTAAGTGTCACATGTTTGTGTGTTGAGTTTCATGACATGGCTCCTCGTGGAGCTGGGTGATAGCGCTGACTGATTTGAGTTATGTGGTGAGGAGAGAGGATAATCTTACCTGGGTCAGGCCTACCTGCCTCCATGGCCGGGGAAGATGACACCATGTCCCGTGTCCGCACTGCTGCTGAATGGAGGCGACTGGTCCAAAATATAGCGCTGTAAAGATACAAGGCTTGCAACCCTGAGTGAGTCACAAACCAACTGTTGAGAATCACAGGCATCGTTTGCAGGCCGATGTCAAAATGGAATATTCTGTAAAGTTAGTGAAATTAAAAATGAAATGTTTTTATCATTGCTTGAGTCGCAGTCCCACTGGCTGCATACGTCTTGCCGTCCACAGCACAATGTTCTCAGACAAAATAGCATTATTGTTACAGGCTATCAGAATGTTTTCACAATAGTGACAGCTCAAGGGTTGTATTTCACCGCAAATCTCTCAGAGGAACACAAACAACACCCACACAGCAAACTAAATAAACTGTGATAAAACAAAACCCAATACCACAAAAAGGAGATACCACAACAAACACGCATATAGTATTCACACACCGCAAACTGTCTATATCTCTCTCTTCATGCCGTGAAATTAATACCTCAGCAGATCTATATAACAGTAATTCAACAACATAATCAAATTGTTAGTGCAAATGCTGAGCATCCCATTCTCTTTCCACCATGTTTCCACCACGCACACACATACACAAAGCAATCATACAGTGGACCACTGACCACAGGAGGCCTGGCCATAGCCGTATTGATGGTCTGTGACATGCAGTTTGCTATAATATGCTGCCCGGTCAAATGGCTGCAATAATGAAGTATATGAGAAACACTAAGTTTACTCTGTTGTTTTAATATGGATGGATCGATTATCTAATAAAAAAGCCAAAGGACTCTTAGAGGTTTTAAACTACAGGGTGGACTCTGTTTCTATTGGAAAGTAAAAGTCTTGTGCTGCGGATGCAGAAAATACAAGTATTCTGGGAACAAGCGCAAGTAAACCATCCCTTTAATTCTGGTTATTCATTAATATTTCCTGTCTTGTCATGATTGATTTTTGAGATATTTTAGATTATAAAGGCACAATCTACTTTATTGGTCACTTGCAACTAACTAGAATTCATATTTTCTTCAATGAGTTGCTAAACACAATATCCTAAACTGTAAAAATCTCTGCAGGGCTAATTTTGACTGTTAAAATGGGCTTTCCCAACAGTCGATCAATTAAAAATTAACTTGTAGGATGGAATATTTGTTATTCATGCCAGATGCCATGGTCACGTCTGGCCCGAGAGCACTATAACATCTTTTTGATGCATTCATTTCTATTCAAAGACTAACTTCAGCAAGATTCGGATTGAACTCTTCATTAAAAAGGTATCTGGGTCAGTGGCCCTGCCGACTACGGCATCTCGATCAGCAACACACAACGCTTCAGGTGTTTTAAATCCTAGCACGGGTCAATTGTGCCATCCTGGAAAGAATCACTGATATCAGTATGAATGTCTACAGGTTTTTTTTTCCCAAGCCTATAATGCAACACTGGAAACTTAATGGCTCCTGTGAGAGAGTCCTAAAAAGACCTATCAGGGCCTGTATCTCTATTCCCACCATTTAGAGTACACACATACATATTCATGCTGACAAGGTTTATTGCGCTGCCTCACGGCCCTCATCGCAACAGGTTAATATTAAAACTCAGCCGTTACTCCCGAGACCACACCAGAGAGAAAGAAAGAGAAAGAGATGGATTAAGGGGAAACAGAAAGAAAACGAGAATGAAATGAACACAAGTGTGATAGAAAAAAGGAAATAAAGCAAACATGCAGGTCTGGTGTGAGGATAAAAAAAGATTAGTGATAAACGCTGAATAAAACAAAGTTTACATTTACATTTATTCATTAATCTACTTTCATCCAAAGCGATTTACAAATAAGTAAAATCAGACGCGAGGTTTTAAAACAGTGAGCTGTGCATCCAAGCACAAAACATCGGAGAGAGAAAAAAACAAAGAGAGAGACAAACAGTGTAGATTACTGTTTCTGAATTTACAGTAATTTAGAGTTTCTCATATTGTTTACATGATGAATATGAGGAACAATGATTAACTTTGCAAAACTGACAGACGGTTAAGAAGTTTCCATCCATGTAATAGAACTTGCTGCCTTAAATTTCTAAGTAATTTTGTATGTCATTTAAACAAAGTATATTCAACAGTCAAAAAAACCCTGAATATTATAACTTAAAAAAAAAAGTTTTAATTGCTTACCTTACTTAATGTAAACTAAAAAAACATGTTTCCATAACTTATTGGTCATTTTTGTCTCTTGTCTGAAAAAAAAAATTGATTATTATTTCTAATTATTAACATGATATACTTATAATCATTTAGTATCGTTTTTTATTAAATATTATTGTACCACCATATATAAAAAAATGAAGAAAAAAATGGTCTGGAAAAAAAAGTGGGCAAAGAAGAATATTTTTATGAGTGTAGATATGTGAACTATTTAAATGACTTCATACTACAATGAGGCTGATCACAGTGTATAGAAATTCATATATATATATGTGTGTGTGTGTGTGTGTGTGTGTGTTCACGGCTAAAATATGTCGTTTTACCTTCTTTCTGACAACAGTTCCTCCGTTGGCATTGTACAGTAATTGTGAGGATAGGGAGGAATGCATGTCCTTACAGTGCATCTTAAGACACTTTGACGATGAAGAACGTAATCTACGGGATGACATTAACGGAGGAGTGAGCATCTACCTGTCTTTGAGCCCCATGGCAGACAGTGCAGGCTAAGGTTACCGGCCCTCATTCTGATGGTGAAAGGAACACAATCAACCTACTTAATCTCCCACTGCTCTTAAAGCAAGAGGAAACCGATCTGGGCTCCATTCTACAGACAAACCACACAAGAGTACATGGGCTTCATCTTAAAATGGACCTACACATTAAATTACACTCAAGCACTGGAAGCACAGATGGCCTAAATGCAGCCCTTCTCTTCTTTTATTCACAAGGGAAAAAAGAAAGGAGGGAGAGATAGAGGGAACTGTTTTTCATAACGGACAGTGTCACCACCCTTGCGGCCTTGAGACTTGGAGAATGAGCTCCGAGTCCCTAAAATTTAAGGCATTAGCATCAGAAAGAGGCTAAATACCCGTCCTGCAATAAAACCCCAACCAAAAGAACTTCCAGCAATTTCAGCAGTGATGATAAACCCAAGCCTGAGACACAGCCATTGCTCTGTGAGAGGGACAAGACCTTACTGTACGCCCTCCCCTCGTACTGTTGGGAGGCTTCTGCAGGCATGAGTGCACTAATAAAGTACGCACCCAATGTCTGCCCACTGCCGCCTGGCTTTTAGGGACCCCACAGTGAGAGTCCCACCATCCTGTCTGGGGACCAAAGGCTGCCTGTAATACAATATCTCTGTGTGTGTGTCCGCTCCGTGCCAGGAGAAAAGCTGAAGGAGTGGACAGATAAATGACTTCGCACAATTGGACTGCAGGGCCAGGAGATCACCACTCATAGCCCGGGGCCCCCCCCCCCCCCTTTGGCCCAACAGACAGACCGAGCAGAAGACAGAGCCCTGATTCAGGATTCAGTGAGAGAGAGTGAGAGAGAGAGAGAGGAGAGAGAGAGAGAGAGAGAGAGAGAGAGAGAGAGAGAGAGATGAGAGAGAGAGAGAGAGAGAGAGAAGAGAAGAGAGAGAGAGAGAGAGAGAGAGAGAGAGGAGAGAGAGAGAGAGAGAGAGAGAGAGAGAGAGAGAGAGAGAGAGAGAGAGAGAGAGAGAGAGAGAGAGAGAGAGAGAGAGAGAGAGAGAGAGAGAAAGATTGAGAAAGTTGTACTTTTCACTGAACTGTTTCAAACAGGTGACTTCGCACCTGCTCCAAATTCTAATATAAGACACAATGCATATTAAAATTGGGTTGTGCAAAATTCTACATTGAAAGAGTTCTTAGTTCAAACTCAATTCTTGAGTATGATTTTTTATTTATTTTATGACAGGGAGTTATTAAATAAATATGATGGAATATATAAAATATGATTTAAATATATAAACGAAATATAATTTTTACAATTTCTAGTCAAAAATGTATTTTAATTCTTCTTTAACTTGATTCTGAATGGTGCACAAACCTTAGTGAAAATAAATATATGAAAAATTATACAACCTTAGCCCTTAGTATTACACGTGGCTCTGTGTAAATGAATCAAAGAAGCCTTTATTTTCCTGTCATGACAGAGAATATATTTCAAAATGTATAATTTAAATATTATATATTTAAAATATATATGAACAAAAATTCATTTCTTAAAATTATTTACACAATTGTGAATTGTTATTGCATTAATACTTCCTTTATGCAGCATTAAACAATATGTGTCTGTTCTTGCAGTGTAAAGATGACATGACATGACATGAACACACACACACACACTTACACACACACACACTTACACACACACACACACACACACACACACACACTTACACACACACACACACACACACACACACACACACACACACACACACACACACACACACACACACACACACACACACACACACACACACACACACACACACACATACACACACACACACACACACAGAGAAATCTTCCTCCATGTTTGCTCTTTCAATCTAGAGGTTCTCTTTCAGCCAGCTGTGTACACGTCTCAGAGACTGAGACTCTTTCCTCAGGAAATCATGAACCATGAGAACAGAGGGCGGGAGTGAGTTAAGAAAAAGGGAGAAAACACCAGACTAGTCAGGATGAAAGTGAGGATAAAGGACAACACTAATAACAGACAACGAACAGATGAAAATCCAAATGAGCAGTGGATCCATGGAAAGACAATGCTAATTGCCCTAATTGTTTCCTTTGCTCCTACATGCCACACACGCCTGTCACCTGGGAATGATTGACAGGTGGGCAGGTGTGGTGCTGAGCAGTGGTTCGGTCGAGCAGCACTTCAATTGTCCCAAAGGTGTCTTTGATCTCCCCTGCGTAGACCAAAAACACAGCAGGGAGTCACAGCCAGCCCCCGGGGCTAAAGCCAGTACAGACACTATAGAGCAGAGGTGGGTCCGTTACGTGAAGAGGTCGCACGCTCCATTGAGAACTCCCCGAGGCTCATACTGAATCCTGTCAGATCTCATAACCTTCCCCTTTGAGAAACTGAAACAACGGCCACCTGCCTTATTATTCACTCGCTCACACCACACCTCCATAACTGGACAGACTCTCATCTATAATATTATCATTATATCAGCCTTTTCTGCTAACAAGGTAACTCCACATATCAATCTGAAAAAGGCTAATTATAATCTTGTTCTTTGGCTCATTCTAGCCCTTTTATTAAACGTAATGAAGCAAACGGCATCTTCACATACACTAAACTGCACATAATATATTGCTAATGTCAAATTATAAATAATGAAAACCTCAAATAGCGTGGCCTAGATGCACTGCATGCAGCTTACTGACCCCATGTCCTGTATAATAAAAGCCAATAATACTCTGAAGCATGAGCATGAAATAGAGCACACTTAACACTGCTCAAACAACAGTAATAAACAATGAGAAACTCAAAGATGGAAAGGTGCACTCAGTTCCTTCATCTCTGTGTGTTTTTAAAAATGCACTGCCCTATTTGCTCAAGCAACAACAGGTCTCAGAAAACATGTCACAAAGCTGTTTTCATTTCCGTGGATGCTGCAAGGCAGGTAAAGAGTGTTATTATTATTATTGTTATCAATTATTTTATATTTTATGTCTTTCTCTCATTAGTGTCTTCATTGTCTCATAAATATTGACCTCTGTCTTTTGCATATACAGGATAAGTACAGAAGGCCTTTATACACACACAAATATTATCTCTCTTCTGGATCATTCTCAATTCTGCTGATCATTCTGCTGTTCAGGTGTTTTTGAAAAAAAAAAAAAAAAACTTGTTACTTTGTATAAATTTGCTTCATAAAAAATAATTTCAGAGAATGTTCAATTTCAGTTTAAATCACATTATGAGAAATCCATGCATTTTAACTGATTTAAATAAGATGACCATTTACTTAGCAGTGAATAATAATAATTATTATTATTTTAATAATAAAAGGAAGAAGGAGAGGAAAAAGAAATACAAATTAGGCAATTATACTGCAAATTAGTTATGCAGTGTAATGTTTAAAACTCAAAATAGGAACTGCAGAAACAATAACATGACTAAATATTATTAAATACATATTAACGATTAGCATTTCTCTGTTTTTTAGTTCATGAAAATTGCATAAAATATTCTATATTTCTTCTTTTTTTTTAAAGAGAATAAATGAAACAAATTGGAATTATTATTTAAAAGTAGAAAATTACAAAATACGTTTATTTATTTATTTGTTAGGCCTATTTTTATCATTAGTAATAATGAGGAAAATAGGTTCTCTTATATTTTTAACCATCGAAATTTAATCAAGCTATGCGTCTCATATTGTGGTTTAAAATGAAATTGGGCATTCTTTAAAAAATGTGTAGGCTATTATTCAAGCTGTATGCTACTATATTGATTGACTTCCTAATGTTAACAGCATAAACATTGTGTTTAATAGCCTAATATTCAACGATATCAGTCATTACAAACAAAATTGAGAAACTAGGAGCTCAATAATAGGCTACTTTTACATTATAATTAAATTATTGGCCTTAAAAAAATGTAGGCTAAATTGACGAAATTAACGCAAATATGAAATGCATCGGTCCTGGAGCAAAATTTTACGGGTGCGAATCATATCACTTTTATTGCAAACACCGTGAAACAAATGTAATAATTGAGATGGTTTTGGTGTCAATGGTGTCAATAAAGTGCGAGCTGTCTGTCATTGAAGAATCCGGAAGCTGGGCTGTTCAAACAAAGTGCCTGTCGCGGGGTGAGAGCACAGATTTAGAGGGGCGGGGACCCTCTGCCGCTCCCGGACTGTTTGCAAGGGTCATTTAGTATCGCGATCTTGTAAATATTGGGGAATTTAGCCAGCTATAAAATCCGGGGAGGAGGCGGTGTGGGGCGAGAGGATGCAAGCCTCGAATTAACAGATCCTGCGTTTCAGGAAGTGCAATGGTGTGTTAAATTAAATGCAGCTGGTGAAAAAGCTGGACATAGGCTATATTTTATTTTAAACGATGATAGATTGATAGTTATTATTTTTATTTTTAAAGCCCACTATTAATCAGTGACATTTCCTTAAAGGGTTTATTGCCTTAATGTTTTAAAAGTAGTTGAATAAGTAGCCTACCACGAATCAATAACAATATAATAACAATAAAATACCCCGATAACAGGATTTTTTAGGCTATAGGCTTTGTTGGTGAGGACAAAATGTTAAAGGGCGACGGTAAATCCAGAGGATAGGCTAAAGCAAATGCCACGATTCGTCTGTACAGCGCAAAATAAAAATGAATAGGCTCATTTCAAATTTTTTTTATCATTTATATAAAATGTGTGCTAAAGGACATTTACAGTCCGACTAAAACCAAATCTCCGGGAAACATGAGACAATCATAGGCTATGAAAGCATCCTAAATACGAAAATATTTTTCGGCTAAATAAACTAAAAGAAAACGGGTAGCCTATATGAAAAGTTTCCCTTATATGAGACAGGAACGGTGAACCAATCCATCTAAACAAACGCTGAAAGAAAGGGGCTTCTAAAACGATCGATTGTTTAATTAAAGATGCTGAAGCCTGTCAACCGCCAGAATGATGAACTCAGAAATGTGACTTACAGAGGAGCTGCATGTGTTTTAATGAAGCGCTCTGTAATTGCATTTGCATCCTGACGGACTCGGTCTGACACGTTGAAGTTAAATATGTAACCGACTTTGGATTAACATTTCACACGTTTAATGCACTCTGTCGGGAGAAGAAATCCATAGTCCATCAGCAGAAGAAATTCTGCCAGAGCTAAAAACAGTATCGACTGGGTAAACTCAAAATTATTTTAAATGAAAAAAATAAATAATGATTTTTTTTTTTAATAATTAAGACGATTGCATAAGATGATTGCATAAAACACAATACAAATCATCAAGACAGACACTCTTTCTTTTGGAAAACTGATGTATTTGATTATTAGAGTAAAGAATTACAGTATCGTAGTTGTTAGTAGGTATTAAACTGTAGAGAAACTGGGCCCTAAAAGATCTTTCAACTTTTCAAGAAAGTGCATGTAACAGTCCATATATATATATTTATATAATATTTATAAAAACACTATCATCATTTGTCCCCTGGCCGAAATGGACTTTGTCTTCGAGTAAGACTATGTACAATTGTTGTAAAGGAATTTGTTGCTCCACGTTCAAAAAAAAAAAAAAAAAAAAAAAAAAAAAAAGTATAGGGTGCGTCAACACATGATGTGCAGTAGATGCTAGTACCTAGCAGCAGTTTGAAAGCCCAGCAAAATATAAACCTCAAAGATCACACAAGGCATTTTGTCTTTTCCTCTCTCAATCATGAGTGTGGACCTCTTCATGTTGTCATCTAACGACCCTTTAAGCTTTGTATCCTATTTGCACAAATAAAGAGTGAGAACTGAATGTAATAAAAAGCAAAAGAAAAAAACTAAGGTCTAAATAAACAGCTGAGGTGAAACCCATTTTTTTACATTGCTTTTTTTTTCTTTTTACCTTCTAAGACAGAGAGAAAAGGACTAACCTATGTCCCTGGATTTATGAAATGTTGATATTTCTCAGAGGAAAGTTTCTACACAGCTTGTAAACCATCTAGCACAGATAAGTGTAAAGTATTTACAGCCTTACGTTGCACTTTTTTAAGCTCTAAATCATTACATGAACATCAAGTTTTGTTAACACATACTACAGATAGAAAATAATTTAATGCCATGGTGAAGTCTTCTACCAAGAAAAGCTAAGTTTCAAAAGCACACTTTAAAACACTCATACAGATTCACTCTGCTGATAAAACGGAAAATAACATAAAAACTAAGTAACTGTTAATATTTCCACTTGGTTTTCGAGCAAGGTTATAATCACTAATAAATAAGCTCCAAAAACTATAACGTGTTGTACATTGTACAAAAAAAGCAAGTTCTTTTCAAACTCCTCTTCATAAAGTCTTAATGGCAAGCAAAAGCTGATACAGTTTTTTTCCTTGCTTTTCTCTTTCATGGACGCATATTCTGGAGCACTTGTGTGTGCCAGTTAAAGAGTGTATGTTTGTTCATGAGCACAACAAAAACAATTCTCTAGTTTGTCACTATCTCCTTGTCCTCCATGAAGCGTGTGAAGCGGAAGTGAGTCCCGTTCTCTGTGTTTGCCATTTTCTCTAGGCCAGCCAGAGCAGGATTGGGCTCAGAGTTATGCAGCTTTTCCATGCTGCCCGTCAAGCCTCCGATCGGAGAACTGCCCCCATTGCCCACACTCCCTGACAGTGGAGGGGGTAGACCTCCATTCTGGATCACAGAGATCTCGTTGGTTTTCATGGCCAGGCCGTTAGAGAAAGCAGCAGCATACTGATTCCAGAAGCTGGTTGGGTCTCCGTTTCCAGCCCTACTGCTTAAGTCCTTTTGGAAGAGCTCAGGAAACTTTACAGGGTTGGTGCCCAGGAAAGCCATGGGACCATCTACTGAAAGCCTGCGACCACGCCGTGCAGGAGCACTGTTCCACATGTGGGTACCCATATGCACCTAGAGAGAGGGAGAGAGAGAGAAAGAGAAAAGAAAGTAGAAGAAAAAGGATTAAAGAGTATAAAAACAAAGGATAAGGAGAGCTACATCATTTAAAGTTTGGAAACATTAAAATGAATAACACGTGAGATGATGCAATGGAAAAAGGGGAGTAGTACTATAATAATTAGTATTAAAATAGGCCCACTGGAAGCAGCATTTGTCTAATTATTAAAACAAGGTTAAAATTATGTAGCATTCACTCAGTGAGAATGGTGGTCTGCATAAGAAAGAGCCTGTGGTAGACATGTGTTCCGAGAAAATTGCACTGTCCACTCTCATTGTGCTGGACAGTATTGTATCTGACAGTTGCCCCCAGTTCACCCTTGAAGCATGCAATACATTTAGGAGGAAAAGTACCTTGTTTAATTGTTGCAACCCTTAGTGTAGCATTGGACATTATGAGATGCAATTTTAACCAAGCTACTTTTACAATTTACATAGCTCTAAAATTATCCATTCCCCATTCATATGAAAATATTTTTAAATTGATTTGGTTTAATCCAATGTTAATTCATAATTAGTTTTTAAGAGTATTATTTTATGTGGTGAAACCAGACAATTAATACAGAATATACATTTTCAATTTCAAAATTGGAATAAAATAAATACATTTTTAATTTAATTTAAATAAGATTAATTATTTAGTCATTTTTAGCTTGATAGTTACATTCCTTCCAGAACATTTAGCCTATAGTGAGTAAAGTTTTAATTATTGCAATCACATATCCATATAAAACAGCAAGATTCTGTTTATCTGTGTGCTATGCTTTTTTAGATCAAAAAGAAAACACCGTTTTTCACGAGACAAACTCTGGAATAAAAAGTGAGCGTGCCACTGCTAAGGGTGGTAGCTGCTGGTAACTGTGATTCAAGCCTGTTAAGTAAAGCATTCCTGGCTATGTTACACCATTTTTAAGCTCAGGTTTCAGACCAATATTCATCTTTATGCATTTGTGCATCCCCTTTATTATTTCAGTATCCATATATATATATACACACACACACATCTTTGTTTTTGTGCAATGCTGTTTATACTTGTGCTTTCCCCCTTTTATAATTCACAATGCATTCTAATTGTTTTCCCTAATCAATACTGGTTTATACGGTCAATACCTATTGTGGCTGGCTTTTCACAAAATATAAATAGCGAAAAAACATCTGGACATGCTCAAAAAATTTATTTTATAAAATCTGAAAACATTTTTGCATCTAATATGCAGTGATAATTACCTTGAGATTTCCTTTGGTGGTAAATGCTCGTCCACAAATGGTACAAGCAAAGGGCTTCTCTCCTGTGTGGGTTCTCTCATGGATTTGCAGGGCACTGGAAGAGGAAAATGTCTTCCCACAAGTGGTACAGTAGTGCTGCTTAGGCGTCCTCCTTGGTGGGGCAGTTGAAAGTACTGGAGAGGTGGAAGCAGATGAGGTCACTAATGCTGAGGGCAAGTCTTTTACTTCAGGTTGAAAACTATGCAGAAAGCCATTGACCTCAGTCTTCATCATGGAGGTCAATGGTCCAACAGACAGAAGGGATGGAGTTGGGCTGGAGGCAAGACTGGTGTTGGGCTCGAAGAGCTGGGAGGGCAAATCTCGCATCTGATGCGTCAGCATATGTTGCTTCAAGTTCCCCTTGGTGGAAAAGCCTCGGTTGCATGCTGTGCAAATGAACGGTCTCTCTTTGGTATGGCTACGGTAATGGATGTCCAAGGCACTCTGGCAGGCAAATGTCTTGCCACAGATGTCACATGCTGTATTCTTTAGGGTGCCTCGCTCACGGAAGGGGAAAAGCATGCTAAGAGGATCTTTTGATGAGTTAATTGAAGAAAGATCCAGAGCTCCAGGACTGGCAGAATGAGACTGCATGAGACACGCACTAATGTGCTCCAATGACAATGCCCTCTGCTGTCGATCCTCCAGACTCGGAGACTTTTGGTGTTGGATAGTACCATTAGAGGGTGATAGAGCTTGCATGGAAGAGGTAGATTCAGAGACAGCTGGACTTCCGACACTTTGGCTTTCGAAGTCGCCTCCAAGTGAAGAGGAGTCATTTGTGAATCTGTCTCCTTCCATTAATCCGTTCTCCAATGATTTCCCTTGGTCACACTGCACTTCCTCTACTGCTCCCTGGTTGGCACACTTCTGGCTCTCCATACCTAATGACTCATGTGGGGTAGGGGATGAACAGAGGCTGTCTTGAGATGCATCAGCTGACTTTGGTGTGTCTGGAATACTGCTGTCTGGTCCATCCTCAATTCCTTCCATGTTTTCATCAGAGAAGTCAAGATCATCAAAATTTCTCTCGTCAAATGAGCCAGCATCGGACCCCATGGATTCTGGATAGTTGTCAGGAAAAGGGGTGTTGGGGATCTGGCCACCCATGTGCATGCGAATATGCTGCTGCAGTACCACAGCATTTGTGAACTTCTTCTGGCAAATTGGGCAGGAATGCTGGACCCTCAGTGGCGGCATAGCTCGATGGACACTGTAATGAGTCTTGAGGTTGCCCTTGGTGGTGAAGGCACGACCACATACTTTACATTTGAAAGGCCTCTCCCCAGTGTGTGTGCGGTAGTGCATTTTCAGTGCACTCTGACAACTAAGAACACGGTGGCAGATAACACACTCATTGGGGTCTGTCAACTTCCTGTCAATGTTCTCAACAAGTTGCTGAAGCTTAGATGTTTCTGATCCTTGAAGAGGATCTAGGAGACCTCCGAATGGAAACTTAGCTTTGAACTGTTCTGACATCAGGGGCATTAATGGGTTAGTGGCCATTGGAGGGCTGTTGGAGGTGGTGTACTCAATGGTACCCTCCACTGCAGAGCTCATGCTTGTCGTTAAACTGGATGACTGATTGTTTTCTTCAGCTTTTCCATTTGAGGTAGGCAGGGTTGTGCTCTCACCTTCTTCTAACACACTTTCTGTGTTCTTCATAGGTGTATCAGCAGGACCTGAGTCGCTTTTTGCAGAATGAGAAGGGCTGCTTATAGCCAATGAGTTATTCTCTTCTTTCTTAATGTATGGAGGCAGGCTTGGTATAGTTGGTGGAAGTAACATGCCAACAGAAGATGTCAGAGTAGACAGAACAGGTTTACTATCGAGCCAGCTAGTCACTGGCTTCTCAGGAGGCATAGACATTCCATAGGGAATGCCAGTACTCGTTGGAATATTGTCTAGATGCTCTGGGACAGGGTACGGGTTCATCTGAATATGTGGATACTTCTCTTTATGACGCTGAAAATGAACCTTCAAGTTACCTCGGGTGGAAAAGCGGTTGCCACATATGTTGCACTTGTATGGCCTCTCACCTGTATGTGAACGTAAGTGAATCTGCAATGCACTGTCACTACCAAACACCTTGCCACAAAACCTGCACTTATGCTTGAAAAACGTATCCTCAGAGCTACTCTTCGGTTCAAAAGATGAGACATTAGGTGGCTTGCCTTTTCTTTGCTGAGCCAGAGCAGCCAGTGAGTTGAGATCCTCAACCGTGGTACCGACACTGGGCAGTGCACTGGAAAATATTGGGTTGCCTGGTGGGGGCTGAGGTAGAAGGGTATTAGCCACAGGATTCAAAAGGCTTCCCATTGCAAAGGCAGGTGTGGATGACTTTGCAAGTGATGGGTTTCCTAACTGAGGATGCAAGCTTCCTGCATTGCTTGGCCTCTTCTCTGAAGGTTGGGCATTAACTGTAGCTGGCACTGGTGCGCCGAGGCTTTGAGATGACTCTCCCACACTGGAATTGCTCTGAGGTAGCTGCACAACATTAGCCATCTGTTTCAAACTGTTAATGCTTGCAGACTGGCTAGCTATGCTCTGTGCCAACCCTGCAGCAGCTGCCAACTGTTGAGATAAATGGGAACTAAGAGTGGTTAGCGGGCTAGTACCTGAACCTAAAGTCACAGGGGAAGAACTAGGTGGTGCTTGAAGCTCAGGTGACTGTGATGCTAGCAGAAGAATCTGGTGACGAATCTGCTCGATGAGCTGTAGCTGATGGATCTGCTGCTGCTGTAGGGCCAAGAGCTGCTCCATGAGGGCTGGCACAGCCACCCTTTGCCCTCCCGCTCCTCTGGTCTCTTGAGAGAACTGGGCCACAGCCACTTTGGTGCTCTGTAGGTTTTCAATAATGACGTTGCTGTTGATCATGGAAAAATTGCCCAACTCAGTCAAGTTACCCAGCTGAGGTAGTGAGGCAGAGATGACAGAGTTCCCCATACTGGACCCAGAGCTGCCCAGAGCTCCATGGCTGCTTCCAACACCACTGAGTGGGCTGCCACCTGCCATACATCCACTTCCATCATTATGGGGTGCAGAGACTCCTGACATCTCTGTGTCCATGGCCTCCTCTTTGTCAAGTATGTTCTGCTCCAAAAGGTCGGTCAACTCTGCTTGATCTGTGTTATTAGTTGTATCATTCATCTGCTCATCAGGATTATGAGGAGAGGATCCTGGGGAGAAGGTTCCGGTAGGAGACACTGGATTTTCATTCACAATTAGAACTAATTGATTCTTAGTGCAATTCTTCTGGTGTTGTTCAAGGTCCGATAGTTCAAAGAACTCTTCGCAACATCTGCTGCAGACATGGGCACCCGAGTCTTTACAGGGGGAGACGTCCAGGTTGGTCTCCGTGTCCCCTGCAGAGGAAAATAAGAAGGGAGGGGGGGGGGGGGGGACAAGGGGATTAGCGATTAGAGATGTTTTGTATCTGAAGAAGCAGCTTTATCTGTTCAAATTCTTTTGTTGTTAATCTTCCGTTAATCAGTTTAATGCTTATCCCCCTCATACGTTCAAAAAACAACCATCAAAAAAGAAACAAATACCAAATAACACAAAGAAAAGGCCTTCACACTATGTAGAGCTATGATGAAATAGGATAAGAAAAGAGACAAAATCAATAGCACTTTTACTATATTGCTTAAAAGTGATCTTTGAAGATGTGTATCAAAGTCCCATCAATTCAACCACCTTAGGTAATCATTTTCTTCAGATAATCCATCAAAACATAAAAATACTATGAACTGAGAACAATGGGCCCTAATGAAATTTCATAGAGGGTCATTGATTTCCAATATTTCATACTCCTCACTGTCTACATGTCCACTAGGCACAAATCAACCATTTGAAGGACTTATTAGACTTTCAATTTGCTGTCAACTTTGCTCATTTTCAACCAACGGCAGGCATCTTGGACAGGTTATCCCTGTCACTAAACTAATTTGTATCCAGTCAGCCTGCAATCAGGATCTGACAGGAACAAGTAAGCCTTTGGCATTCAGATTGCTATGCACTCTGCAGAAGCTCAAACTCATTCATACCAGGCTAAGCGTGGATTAAGTAATTTCATGATCATCTTAATACAGCGCATTGTTTTAAAATTATTCTGAATACTAAATAATTATTAAATCAATTAGAACATTTCTAACTATTTTAGGTGATTATTTATGGAGCATTTCAATGCAAGCACAAATATAAAAAAACTATTACTGATCATTTGAGTAAGCAAGAAACTCTTTGCTTGTTCAAAATAAGTTTAAGTGTACATTAATAATATCACATGCTAGAACACATTATGATTTTCATTTAAATTATACAGTGGAGCAGGTTTTGAAACTTTTTCTAGAAAATGAACCATAAGCATTTGAAATAGAAAGTGAGAAAAACTATTCTGTTCCCTCCCTCCCTTCTTCTAGGGCTGTGGCCTTTCTCCAGTTTCCTCATTCTTTCTCACCCCACCTCCTCGCTTTTTGTCCCTCAAAAATCATGCTGTTTAACATACAAGTTGATTTACAAATTGTGAGGCAAACTCATTGTGGGGCTTTGCTCTCAACATTTTCATCAGCATGGAGATTCATTTGCAAATGAAACCCCTGCAAGAAGTGTGTCCCAGCCCTGTGGAGAGACAGGATGGCTCCCCATTGTTCCCCAGCATGGGAGTGTCAGAGCAGGGGAGAGGGGCGAGGGCCCAGCCTGCTCATCACGGCTGGCTCTAAAGCAGATCCTGTTTAATTCAGGGATTATCTTCCCCCTGTGTCTCTCTGAGCTGGAACATCAGATAACGTTAAAGTTGCCATGACAGTAAAGCCGTGTCTCACACAAGCGATGAGTTGCCCAGACGGAAAAAAGTCAACTTTTTTGATAAATAAGTTTTTATTTTAAAAGTCTGTTAAAGTGAGACCAATGAAAGGGAAAACGTGAATATAGTTTTGGGGTAGGTAAAAAAGATTACTTGGGAAGAAATTAATTTTCATAAATATAACCCCCACCCCCCAAACAAACAAACAAACAAACAAACAAACAAACAAAACAACAACAACCAATAAAAACACATAGCAAAAAATATTATTACTGATAATATAATGATGATGATAATAATAGTATTAATAATAATGCACACTACCAGTCACTTGTTTATTTACAGTCATATGTAATGATAATTCAGCTCAAAAATTAAACAACAAATGTATTCATTGCAACCTGTTGAAGACCTTTGTTTTCGGTTGGCAAATTTAATTTCATATTCACTTTACCTCATCATAAAAAAAAAAAATACTAAAAAAAAAATTCTCTCATCCCTCAGTGAATATGTAGCTAGCTACTATAAGAGACTACAACAGCACAAGTCTTTGGAAATCATTGATAAAGGCCTACAATCGGGGGAAAAAACTATTCTGAAAATGTTTTCATTGCTATGCACAGGTACTAGATCCTTAAAAATAAGTAAATCCTTGAAAAACTTTTTACATTTTTTTTTAGAAATTTAAATTTCAATAAATATATTTTTGTGTGATATAAAAAATACCTTGTTTCATAACAAGATATATTTGCTAGAATGTCGACATGTGAACTAATAACAGCCAAACAATGATTTGACGATCGTCATATGACAGATATGAATGATGAAATTTTTATGTCATATCAAATCAGATCATTTTGGCACTGGTACAAAAAAATGGACACATCTTCATGCACCAAAATAAATAAAGTAAATTAGCATTAAAACAAATTAATAAATAAATTATCCTTCTATTAATTATTTTACGTCTCAAAAACAAGACAAGGCAACAGAAATACATTTTAAATAAAGTTTTAGAAAAGCATATATTTTTGGGAACTTAATTATACCAAAAATAATGACAATGCGTAATGGGCAGCTTACAAAGCCAGATGTGTGTCTACAGCCAATAGTACATGGAAAGCAAGAAACAACGCTAGTTTGAAAGCTATTGTACTCTGTGTACGGCTGTGTAGATTAGTGAGACAGAGCTAGTTTTGATGAGAACAGTTTTTTACAGCGTGATTGCTTTGGGTCATCATCAGCATGCTACAGAGCAAGGTCAAAGATCTCATCCCAAGCAAATCAAGACAGAGAAAGGAGAGAAAATTGGCAATGTGGTAAGTATTAAAAAAAGAGTCACTAAAAAAAAAGAGTAACTAGAAAAAAGAGAGGATAAACATACATGAGAATAATTTGTAATGTCTACATTACTTTTCTCAGCTGCAGGCGCCTTGCTAGTTGTGACTTCGAAGAGTGAGTTACCGTTCACTCAAAACCTCCTTCTGTGTCCCTTACTCTCTTCCACCCGCCCTCAACTTTCATGCTTTCCCTTTGCGTCCCTCCCTCACTTTCTCTCTCAAGCCATAGAAAACTTCCTACTGAACACTAGATGGTGTGCCTGGGAAAGGCTTCTCTACTGGTCACCGAGCCCTCATCCTCAATTCTTTTGACATGCCCTTAAAAGCATTGGTGTGAGAGGGGACTATAGCAAAAGAAAGAGAAAAGAAAAATAATACTCGGACGTCAAAACAACTTCCAAAACATCCACTATAAACATTGGCAAAATGACAAGATACGAAATCCCTGTTGTTTGCAATGCTTGTGTGTGTATTTTGGAGGGGGGACCTCCCTGACAAACTCTCAGGGTGGGTGTGTGGCAAATTTGCTGAGGTGAAAGGGGAAAGCAGCCACACTGATCTCAATCCACATCACCCCCACCTCCTCACCCCACACACACAACCCTAGAAAAAGTAAGAGCCCCTGTTTGGCTGGCTATAGCACAGCATGTTGGAGGTCAGAGACATGGTACACATGAACACACCGTGACCTGATCTCTTCTCGCCTCCCCACCGAGGAAGCCTGGCAAAGGTTAAAAAAGCTCTACATCCCACCCTTAGTGACAGGCCAGAGAGGACAGATTCCTCACCTCAGTCTAGCCGTATAGACTGCTTTCTAATATCCCACACAGGCCACAAAGCATAGGTAGGAAATTAGCCTCTCTGCTTTAAGTTTTTCTCAGAAGAGAAGACTTCAAGGGGAGTTTATCTGTAGGCCTACTTATTAAGGTCTGTTTTTCATTGAATTTTACGGCGAAAAATAAAGTTACCAAGAAATGCTGAAGTCAAAAAGACAGCAACAAATCTCTGAACAGTGAACACTAACATAGCTACAGGTTGTGCATTTGCATCTTGCTTTGAATGAGGCAAGCTGTATTTGGCAAAAATGTGAACTTGGTCAGCTGACAGTGGTTGACAAATCCGACCATTCACATTGTTATTAAATTTAAATGGGAAAATCCAGCAATGGTATGGTTTTGAAAAAACTGTTTTCTTTTCCGTTTCTTAAATTCTAGCAGTAATCACATAAACTTCACTTATGTTATGAATGCCTTTCGCACGTAAGTCGATAACCAACTGCTTATGTAAATATGGGCCTGTTCTCGTATTCATTTTAATAACACTGAGCTTATTTCTGTAGGCATGTTCTCTACAAATTAGTTTGAAGAGAACGTAGGTTATAGATGGTCAAACTGTTATATAGCTATGTTAAAATACGATGCTGTCCAATAGGCTAATATTGCATCTCAACACACTGACCCGCGGAAATAAGTAGACTTTTTTTTACACTAAAATTAAGAATCTTAAAATTTAACAATTATCTATCATTGATATAGGCCTAGTCTATACATTTATTTTCTTATACGCAAACATCAATACATTGTAGGTTTAAGGAACACCGTTTAAACTAAAGTTCAGACATCTGAAAGCAACTGGTGCCTATATAGCGGCCCATGAACTGTAACGAAAAGCAGTTTAGATTGTTTTATTTAGAACATTTTATTTAATGTAAAGAGAAGAGAAGAACGTAACATAATGTTGATCTCCACTGCCTTATTAGAGAACTAATACTCGCGGTGTGCCAGTGATTAATGTTTTTTTTATGGATCTTCCCTAAAGATTGCCGTAGAAACGTCATTAAAAGAACGGTGTGCTATATAATAGCCAACTAGCTTTCCCTTTTGCATTAACGGTAAGTTAGCCTAGGTAACTTCTGCTAATTCTTCACGTTGCACGGAATTGAAAAAGCATTAAATTAAAAAATGAATAAAAAATAAATAAATTGAAGAAAATTAGTTGGATCTAGGTTCGATTTGAAACAAAATCTCTTCAAAGGTCCCACAATCAGAAACATGATAGCCTAGAAAACGCTGAGTTAAGCAAGAGATAGGAGATCCCCCCGAAACATTGCGTTTTAAAACGGTTCAAATAAGACACTTTACATATCAAAATGTCCAGTATGCCTTTTAAATACTTTATAGCTCGATGGGACGTGAGACGAACTTTGATACATGCAGTTTAGCAGTAGTTAAACAGGTAGGCTATAGACTTAAAATGTTTAGTTAATGACTGTTGCAAAACCTTCAGTCACTGACTGTTCCAACACTGAAACTATGAAATTAGTATATAAAGACTACATTTAGTATGAAAGCATATTAGAAGAAAAAAGAAAAATCACATAATTAGGCTTGTTAGCTATATCGTTATTTTACATGTCCAAAGAAAATAATACTTTTATAATAATTATGTGCACTCTCATTTAGGTCGAAAAACGTTTAGAATATGTGTAGCCTAAATGCTTGTTTTAAAAGTTGACAACGCACTGTATGAAAGATGAGTTTGGTCACAGTGTGTGTCGGAAACTACATGGCACAGCCTGCTATAGCTAGTGAGCTCTTGATCACAAAACTCAAGTTGAAACTCATTTAAAAGCAAACGAACAAGATAACACAGATAAAAGTTTTGCGACACCGTCTACTGTATAAGAAGGTAGGCTACATCAAAAATTAATACGACGCAAAAAAATGTCTAGATTATATAAGTATTAAGTCATAATGGAAAAGCTCGATTAGGCTACATGAGCTTGTGTGATGTCGTTGTTCGATCACCCGTGACTACGTGCCATTAAAGATTAATTTAGTTGAATTGTTACCTCTTATAAAGTTTTACAAAAGTTGAAGGGAAAATATTTTTAAACAAAATAAGTTTAGCTGATTTAGCCTCCACCTTTGAGAACGGTCGCATGACATCGCCTACTTTTCGATAGCGGTGATAATAACATGGAATAAAACACTGCTGAGGTCCAGAGATGCAATATAATATCCTACAGAAGCGGGGAAGAGGGTGAAAAGCTGAAACCATGCGAATCCCCACTTGTGTGGGCAACTTCAACGGGCCAGAACAAAACGAATTCGATGAGTTTTAACTTTTACAAATGATTGCTGGTGAATTTTGGAAAACCTTTAAAAAAACAAAACAAAATAACTTCACCTATATTTTATAGGCCACTTTCTTTCATGAGTCAGCTTTCATGAGCCAACTTTTAAAAAACATAATAATGGCACAACGTGATTCTTATTTAAAAGAATCGAACAGAACTAGATGAAACGTGTTTTTGTTTTAGGATCAAGTGATAGCCTAGTTTCTGATGATCGCACGAGGAGTGTAAAAGTTTTCAAATGTAGGCTACTTAAATAATAGAGCTCTTTAAGCGAGTCCCTTCAGCAGCACACACATAGGGATATTACGCTTACCAATTCATTGCCTGAGATTAAAAACAAGGAAGAGTCACTCTAAATACGTTAAAACCAACAATAACAACAACAAAAAAATTATAAAGTTAGAAATCCCTTTTTGGTAAAAAAAAAAAAAAAAAAGTGCAGAGTGAGTTTGTGTGTGTAATAAGGGCTTGAACTCACCATTGTGCTCGGTTGGGACCAGCTGCGAGTCGGACTGGAAATGCTGCGGCTTCGCTTGTTTCCTCCGCGACATGCTGGCTCACGCATCAGCCACGAAAGAATAAAAAATTACTATCAAATCTGCTCAAAATTACGGAAATCGAGCCCATCCACCGCGCATGTGTCCTGTTATGATTATCAATAATGCCTCGCGATTAATCATGGAGGGGAGGGGGGTTGGGGGTGGGGGGGTCCTCTGAAAGGCGATTGGCACCTTGCCAGCCCCCTATTCAAATGAAGTCTCTTTAATCAATTAGCCGCTGATTTGCTGGGGACTCTTGTCTCTCTTGCTGCTCCCACCCAATGAGTTGATCCGTGTGGAAGAAAGGCTGGATTTTCCAACTCCCTTTAGATACAGTTTAACCCTTCTTAGCAACCATCTGGTGGCTACGTTGGAGTTTAACTTAGCCACTACAGGAATGTCAATTTCTCTTTCGAAAGACCAACCGTATCTTTTGATCTTTCAGGGCATCAAACTGGTGCTCAAAAGTTGCAATTCACCCAAAAGTGTCCGGATAGCCAAACTGTCTGCCAAAGATCTTCCAAAGCCTTTTTTTCCCGTAGCTAGACGTCGCGGAGCGTATCGCGTATCCTCGTTTGTGATTGGCATTAAAGTTGTTGTAATTCAGCTCCTGGATTACAAGCGCACCGTTTCTGACCAAGTCGTTCTTTCCTCAAGGCAACGGTGTTAAAAGTAGGTCGGTCAACTGAGTTTCGTGCGTAATGGCAACTATCGGCGTCTCGAAAGTCCAAAGAATGTATCAGATGTCCCAAATCAGATTCATCTGATTATTGCCGAACGGGATCAGTAACACGTTTTCATCACACGCCGCATTCAGCGAACAAACAAACTTTAAGGGCCCATGCAGAACGGTGAGAAATCGTCAGCCCCACCCTCTGTTATTCTATTGGTCAGTGCTCTGTTCTATCATAACTCGCGCTCTCTGTCTCTCTCAGTCTCGCATCCTCCTCTCCTTCCCACTCTCTCACCGCGCGACGGAGACACAGGAACGCTCGCGCTTCACAGCAAACCTCGTCAGCTGTGCGAACGCATCCCATCTAGATCAGCCTGTTTGAAAATGATTTCGCAAAACAAAAATTAGCATATTATCTTTCGAGGCGGTCACCGAGAAGAGAAGCCCTCATCTAAAGAATCTTTAGTGATAAAACGTTAGAAGTCGCGCAAAGGTGACAAAAGTCTGGAAACCATCAAGAAAGTGTTTGGAAACGACAAGTATATTTAAAATCGATTTAACCAGGATTAAAAACTACGTCTCTGCTTAAACAGTTTGCTCTTTTAACGAGATTTGCTCTATATGGACACATATTCAAATCATTATTATTTGTTCATATATATTTTCAAAAATCAGAAGTTTGGATTAAACATGAAAAATAATAAATTACCAATGAAATAAGAGGAAACAATATGAGCAACTTAAAAAATTGCATTAACGTTTTATTATCGGCTGAAGCACTTGCATATCTTTTTTTAAAAGAATTTACGTATTTAAAATGTTCAGTAGTCAACATACATGCAAAAAAACAAATATGTTTTAGCTACATGTGTGAAAACAAAGACTTTTTTAATCTCTCAAAACGTAGCAATCTGTCCATGTTACTTTACGTTTGATGTTATTCAAAATCTTGTGTAAAGTGCTCCATTATATTATTATATTTTAATAATAATAATTATAATAATAATAATACAAATAATAATCTACCATTAATATGTTATATTTATAAATAGGCAGTGTTTTAAAGAAGAGAGATCCCCCCGGATTGCACTGCAGCGACCAGCAAAGCTGAAGATTTATGCCCTGGAAAAGACAAACGAAGCTATCAGTCTAGCTGATTTTGAGAAATGAAGATAATAACGTTACTATAGGTGATGTCTCGGATGCCATTATTTCTCACTGAATATTTAACGAACTGCTGCCGGCGAGATGGATCAGGTCCTATAGCGTCAGCTATCTATACTTTAAGACGACTGTTATTTACTTATTAATGAAAGAACAGAGGGAAAGAAGAGGAGTAAACGGACGACGTGTGCTTTTGGTTGAGAAAAAAAAAATCATATACGGAGTAGAAATCAATTTATTACTTACTTTTAAAGCTCTTCAGATTATGCCTTTGTTTCAAAGCTATTTAGATGTTTTCAATTCTTTATTACACTGGCCTATAACGCATTCCCACCGGTCCATATTAATTGCATAAATATGTTTCCCCCCTGAAAATAGCTTCCATAACAGAACTAATCTCAAAATCTTTATTTCTTTCTCATCACCAAGTTATATAATAAATTATAGGGCTATTAAAGAAAAGTCAAGACAGGGCAACAACAGCTGAAAATCATATCGTGCCATAAATGCAGGAATACGGACTGTGAGAAGGGGGCAATATTGTGATGTCCCCGGTGAGAGGATCGATGCTCGGTTAATTGATGTGAGTGTTGGTGTGGGGCTGTAAACACGCTGATTTGCAGCTCAGCCGAGCGCGAGACGCTATAAATGAGATTCCCCGCGCGCGCTCGGACAATCACCACGTGAATGACACTAACGGCGAGAAATTTGGGCTGTGACTCGAGAGAAGTCAGGGGTGCACCACAAGAATGGGGGAAGGGGTTAAGTGAAAGCGCTCAAACACTCCCTCCCTCTTACTATTATGCGGCGGCAATTAATTGGCAGGGCTGACAAATGTTTGGAAATATTATCTGGGTGACACCGCGTTACCGATGCGCACGAAAACACACAGAGTTTCATTTGAAAGTGAAACATCTTTCTAAGTTAGACATGAGAACATTTATTACGAGCATCAGAATATGAAAGAATTCTCAAAGATTACGTGTCCCTTAGATTGAGCAAGGAACAAGTCAGGGCTCTTTCTAGAGCGCAGATGCTCGCGCTCACTCGGGGTGTCACGCGCTAATCGATAAGAAGCATATAGCAGCGGGAGCGCGTGGGGTCATCATTCACCATTATCAGTGACAACCGATAATTGATCATTCCACAGAAACAGAGGGCGTTTGACCGCATAATTGAATAGCATAAGCAGTATGGATGATTTTTTCGCCTTCGTGTGTGTGTGTGTGTAGACGCCATATCACCGTTTTATGTCCTTTATCTCTTTTAAAAGAGATCCTCTTTTAGCAGAGTTCAACATGTAGCCTTCAGTGAGGAGCTGAACTGCCGCACGCTCTGCGCGGAGAATTACAAACAGTTGGATCACACTTCGCATAGGATCCAATCGAAACAGTGGCGAATGAGAGGAAGGACCTTATAAAATGTTAAACTTCATGTTACAGGGAAAAGCGCATACTCTTTGCATCCTTCTAACTGTTGTGTTATAAAAGATGTTTCTCTTTACTTTTCTTCTCGATTTTATCAGGCTGATTTACACTCTGCCTGTTGGAGGTAGAAGCACGACTGTTTTCAGCTTCATTTATCCACATTCATTTGCGCTCGATCGCTTCTTGCAGGATAAGAGTGGAATGCAAAATACAGTGGGGTATTCATAGTTTCTAGAGATGTGGACAAACGGAAGGATCTTGCTTTTAAATCATGGTTATGACTGATTTCTTGTTCTTTATAAAGTGGACAAAGTTTAATTGCGTATATCTGGTGTTGTAAATTGTGATCTTGTCTCCATGGCAGGCGTGATGATCATGTCAAGCGGCAGACAGTCGCCTCCTGATGACATCTACCATCTGTTATCAACAGATGACGGGGATTATTGCAGCCACTGAGGCATTTTTCTAATGTGTTAAGTTCCAGACCTCAGGGCGTGAATGCTTTAAATTACAAATAAATAACATATAGTTTTATTTACCTCAGGTGCTGCTACGTGTTAGTTATCAATAGTTAACTGAATTATGATTAAAATATTAAAATACATTTCTATTTTATTATGCAAATAACTTCCATTTGAACTATTTCATCAACAGTAATGAACAGCAAAATAGCCTGCTTCAAATAGGCCTATATCATACTGATGTTAAGTATGACTAAACATGACCACCTTAGATGACACACACACACACACACACACACACACACACACACACACACACACACACACACACACACACACACACACACACACACACACACACACACACACACACACACACACACACACACACACACACACA
>NC_136877.1:31152806-31180306 GCF_949152265.1 Phoxinus phoxinus
TGATTATCCTCAAAGAAACTTTGACCGTGTGGTTCCTCGGTGAAACATGTTTTAAGCAATTGTATATACAAAAACCAACCCGATCACACTAAATGCGTCTCTATAGCACGCAGTGTGTTTATCTTGTAATTTATACGCAAAAATGAGTTTTTATGTGCATAGGATACACATGGGTTGGTTAAGGTAGGTTTAGAAGTGGTGTGGGGTGCGTGTGTGTATTATACGTTTGGGTAGAATTAGTGGTGTGGGATGCGTGTGTATTACATGCAATGAAGTGTGTATCAAATGCACGCGAAAACTGCGTATCATATGCACGTAAAAACTAATTTTCACATAAAAATTGCACGATAAACACATTGCGTGCTGTAGAGGCGCATTTACGTGAGCACAGGCTGACAAAAACATAGAAAGAAATAGGCCAAGTGTATGTGTAAAACAATGTGCAAATTGTACTGTGTATATAAGAATTTAACACATAAAGTCTAACATGGACATACAAGGGAGACAGAGAAACAATCAGTGTGAAATGTAGTCAAATGCTTATAAAACAAAGGCCCACACACCACGTGAGCCTAGTTGAGATGGTTCTGATATGGTCCATATCCTTCATTCATCACATTCAAATTTAGTCAAAACTTTTCTCACTTCAATCTAATAACAACAAACCTCTGAGAATTTAAACTGAATAAAAAGGTGAAGACTCTGTCCATGAATTATAGCTGCTGATTTAACCAGCCCCTTTCTCTGTGGATTCATTTCAGAGCGTGATGATAGGCAAGCAGGACAAAGAGGAAAAACATCAGTCATGGGCTGTTTTATCATTTCAATTTGAATAATGATAATATACATGGGCTGTGTGCAGACATATCTTACACCTAACAAATGGAGGGAGGGAGAGAGAGAGAGAGAGAGAGAGAGAGAAGCAGAGCGAAAAGTGAGTGTGTGTGCGTGTGTGTGTGTGTGTGGGGGGGGGTAGAGGAAGTAGAAACGGGGGGTGGTCTGAGGTTGCGAGCAGCAATTCCTCTTTGTTATCAAGTGAAATGACTCTACAAATATGACAATAAATCACGTCGGAAATCAATCCGGGCGGAAGCGACTGGGAGGCGCTGATAATGCATCAATCAATATTTAATGTTTAGAGTTTAATTAATCCAGCACCGGAGAGCATTCTTTAAGTGACAGAGAGAGTGTGAGCGAGGGAGAGAGAGAGAAAGAGAGATGAGTGTAGAGTGTTTTAGCACAGAGATGCTCCTCTATCAAAGCACCTCTGTGTGTGGAGAAGGCCCATCACTCCTTTCCTCGCTCATTCTTTGTGGCTCTTTTTCACCTCATTTGTTTATACTTTTCCAATCCATCCATCCACATATGCATACAAGAAGTTACCTGTGGGCAAGAAGTTTGACCAAAAAACTGTTGTGATTGCGATGTCTGAACTGCTGTCTCTCCCTCTCTCTCCCTCTGTCCCTCTCTCTCTCGGTTCAGTCACCCTGGAGGGCAGCCACACAATTACCGTGACCGCATACACAGGCTGACATTTTGATCCCTACAGTAGCGTTGGGTCAGTGATCATGCTGTTTAACATCGTCACGCAGAATCAGCACTCAGTGATAACAAGACATGCCAAGAAGCACAAGCTGATGAGATATGAATCCCCCCCCCCCCCCCCCCCCCCCCTCATCCTTATGGAGATCTGTGTAAGAGGCTCTTGAGACAGCGTAAGTAGCTTACCTGAGGGAGTTTTGATTTTCTTCCATGCAGTCTGTCACATAGCTCTCTTCCCCTTAAAAAGAAAAAAGATAACACAGAAAAAGACAGACAGACAGACAGATAGATTGAATAACTTTGATATTTACTCAAAGAATCATTGTAAACATAACAAACAGTTCCAAGTAAAATATACCTTTAAGTTCAAACTTTAATTTCTACAAGTTTGAATTGAGTACTAATATAGAATTTACTTTTTTAAATTTTTGCGTAAACTAACTGTAGACATTACATCTGTTTTAGTATTTACTTTACCACAGAATAATCAGTGTACATTTTAGGCCAAACTTGTTAACATGACTGGTATAAGGCTTGTATTACTATTTGCAGCTAATTGTAACTTTGATGACTAAAGATTAACACAGGACTTTGACATTAGCTGAAAATAATAATGTAAGCATTACACAAGTCAAGAGGATGTGTCATAACTGTACTTATGAAATTTCTCATCTTTTGCCATCATGCAACTGTGGAAAGGTACAAAATATGGCAACATATTTCATGGTCAATTATGACAGCTTTTAACGTCCATTTCCTTTTGGTAAATGCGTGTGTGTGGTGAAAAATATGGGTATTATCTTCCTGTTGTTTTGTAATGAGAGTGAAATTTATTTCTTGCTTCATAAAGTGAAATGGATGATTTTTTTTTTTTTTACTCCACACAGTTCTAGTGTGTGTCTGTGAGAAGGATCTTCCACAAAACTCACATGAACCTCCAAAACCAATTGTTAAAAAATGTTCTCTGAAACTGCTTCACCTTTATTTTTAAATGACTAATAACCAAATAAATTACATAATCATAATATTTTTATGCCATTGATTGTATTTGTGAGTACAGTCCTAAACATTTGAAGAAACACCTGAAATGAGTTTAATCTTGTGGACAGAAGTGTAGTATCTCTCTCAAACACCAGGGGCCTGATGGTACTTGAACAAACTCAGGGTTTCACGTTTAGTTTCGAGTTGACAAAACTAAACCAATCCAACCAGGCTTTGTTAGTACCATGATGCTGATCATCAACTTTCTGTCAACTCAGGCTTTGATCCTGAGTTTAGCTGTGACATCAGTAGCGAACAGCCAATCACATGCTGAGAAAGAGTGAAACTGAGATTCATTTCTCGCGAGAGCAGCAGCGCGATTCACTTCTCTCTTCTGCAGAATATTACGAGATAATGAAAAATATTACGAATTTAAACAAATGTAAACAGCAAGAAGAAAATAGCTGTCTATGAAACACAACAACTAAAAGAAAATGTCTTGCTATGTCACAGCAAGTAAAAGTTGTGAAGTTATTTTATACAGTTGATAAAGATATAGAGATAATTGAACATTTAAGCTCACATGTAGTCATTTTATAGCCTTATCTATTTCTAAAGTGTATTTATATCACCTTTAATGTATTTTTCCTTTAAACTGTGTGTAATAATAATTGATAAACTAAAATTGTACATGTGTGATCGATTAATAATTACATAAATGCTATATAAATCATACAAAATTATTATTTTAAATAAGCGTTACTAAAAGCCAGACAATTTTGTCTTTAAAAATTATTTGCTATGTAGTGACCTTTAATTTGGAGTAGTAACAGGTGAAGCGACTTTATCGCATCAGACATGTGTCACTTTGCTCACAGCTGATTGGTCTAAGTTCGGTTTGCAACCTCTTACCTAGAACATAACCTGCCCTGGACCAGGTTAGCCGTGGAGCGTTAGTTACTATGGCGATGAACACTGCTAAAAGCCAAACCAGTTTCATGGTGCCTAAAACCCAGGGTATGCGCAAACTAAACTGAAACAAACCTGGCTCGCCACCTAAACCGGCTTCATGGTATAGGCCCCAGTAGCCAATGGCACACGATATTTATGCCTGTCAAAGCAAAAAAAAAAGCTTTATAACACAACAGCTGCTTGCAACATGAGACTATAGTTACATACTCATCACGAACACTGAGACAATCTGTTTGCATCCATAATGAAACGCAAATATACATGCCGCATAAACACATGGCAATCTAAGCTGTAGCATGCTTGCACAATGTCAGATACAATGTGATAACTTCTCATGACATAAATCACAGACGTAGACTCTAGAAACTTCTCTCACTTGCATGTCCCCTCAACACACAATAGCGTGCTGTCTGAGGGGACGGGATGTGTTGCCAATTGCACATATCTGATTTGCTACACTCATTAAAAACAGGAGCAAAAGCAAGCAGCTTACATAGAAAACTATTGCAGAGACAGCGCAGATTTATGACTTTTGTTTAGTATTAGCATTACAGATAAAATAAAACTGGAGTGTGAAACAGCCAGACAGACTGAGGTCAGTCGGACAGACAGACAGGAGTAAGACACTTTAGCTCTTGCTGACAGTTGCTAAGTCTCTGTTAACACATTTTAACATGTGTTGTTGTAAAGCTCATCTTCTCATCATTCCACCTCTCTGTACGGTTTAGCATTTAGCCAGCCAATGAAGATATTTGATTTTTAGTAGCGTGTTGAAAATATAATATACAATTTAGCACAAATAAAGTACAGATGTATTTAATTTGCCATAATGAAATTGCTTCTCAGTTGAAGGTAACACCATCTGCTTTGTCCTCGAGTGCCTCCAAAATGATATTGCATGGACACTGTTTTCCTCCAAAAGGTTGTCATCGACTGAGTGCATTTGCTAAAATATTTTACTTTTCCTGACCTGGCATGGGCCAAAACTACCCTCAGAACTTCTCCAAGCCATATCTAGAAACCTTTTCATCCTTGCACCTCATTGGTATGAACTCCTGATAACCATCAGAACAGAATGAAGCATCAAAACACATCTGTTTCAGATTCACCTTCTCTAGATCTCACTGACTTCACATGAAACACACCTGCACTTGAAAGCCTTAATGATTTGACTCATTTATAGGGAATCTGTACCAAATACGTATTCATGTGTATTACAACACAGTGGAACATACAGTATGTATTTGTTCAGCAGTGACATGACTGGTTTCTCGATAACCTTATAAATTACACTTCCAGTATAAGGTGCGGTCACATTTACCGTTGCTTGAAGAAATTACATGGACGAAATCCAGTCATTTCAATAGGAATCCACACACGATTGAGAGTTTGTTTGTGTGAGGGTAAAAAAGTTCACAGTTTTTGCTCATGACACGCAAATTTGCTGTGACCAACAGAAAGCTGCTTGGTCTGAAAGTAACTTCGGTGTTACATGACAATAGACAACGGATGTTTTTTTTTTAACATTCATTTTTACACAGAGATTGGTAGGTCTAGTAAAATCTGTTTACTTTAGCTATCTTTGTTGCATTATTTGCTAACGGTGACAGTAGTATTAAAGATATCTTAATATCCTTTTAGATTCTGGTTTTTAACAGTTTTTGCGCATGTCACGCAAATTTGCTGTGATGTCCATTTTTAATTAATAATAATAATTCATTAGATTTATATAGCGGTTTTCTCTGCACTCAAAGTGCTTTACATATGGGGGAATCTCCTCAACCACCAATGTGCAGCATTTTTACCTCCTTTAATTTGGATCCAAATCTCACACTGTAAAAAAATGTTAACCTCCACAACTCAAAATTTTCTATTTTTCAATTGGCCCAAGTGGGAGGTTAGAATTTTTTACAGTGCAGGTGAAAATTGTTATTTTGACCCCCCTCTACAAAACTGTGAATTACTCAGTAAATATACATTCATGTCATGTCATATTTTGGCTTTCTTCTTTCACCAGAAAAAAAAAAAAAAAAAAAAAATTAGTCAGGGACAACTGGTTGAGTTGAAACAGAATGACTCAGCTGTCAGTTACTTTCGTGCTACTAAGTGCTTTGGACAAGTTGGCCATGATCAGAAGCTGTATTTTCAGCTGGTGCAGGTCTGGACAGCATTGCATCATTGTGTACCTGGATGATCAAAAGTGAGATTTTATGGATG
Organism: Phoxinus phoxinus; assembly: GCF_949152265.1. Taxonomy (NCBI): domain Eukaryota; kingdom Metazoa; phylum Chordata; class Actinopteri; order Cypriniformes; family Leuciscidae; genus Phoxinus; species Phoxinus phoxinus. The sequence continues at coordinate 31,158,519 of NC_136877.1, forward strand.
GAATTCTAACAGCTTGTTTACTGAGCTTCATCTTGGAAGTTCACTGTTCTTTTAAAAGCAGTCTGGAAAGTTGAGATGTTTAAAAGCACTTTGACAAGCCTCTTGATCCTTTGCGACCTGCAAACAGCATTTCTCCTGTCCTTTTGGCTCCTCCTCAGTGTTTACTACAGGTGAGCGAGTCAGTGAGTGGAGAGGTAACGGCAGCATGAGTGGGCCTAAGAGCTTTTAAAAAAGCGGTCACCTAAAGACACAACAAATGCCTGGAGAACAATCAAAGCTACAAGGACACCTACAATTAAGTACATTCATAAAACTAAACAGTTAGTGAGAGAGAGAGAGAGAGAGAGAGAGAGAGAGAGAGAGAGAGAGAGAGAGAGAGAGAGAGAGAGAGATAGAGATAGAGATAGAGATAGAGATAGAGATAGAGATAGAGATAGAGATAGAGATATAGAGAGAGAGAGAGAGAGAGAGAGAGAGAGAGAGAGAGAGAGAGAGAGATAGAGAGAGAGATAGAGATAGAGATATAGATAGATAGATAGAGATAGATAGAGAGAGAGAGAGAGAGAGAGAGAGAGAGAGAGAGAGAGAGAGAGAGAGAGAGAGAGAGAGAGAGAGAGAGAGGGAGGGGAAGAGCTTTTGTCTGACATAGCATTCTGGTTGAATCAGTCCAGGGATGTGATGATGTCATTCGTTTTATCATCCTTTTGATTAATCCTTCTGTCAATTTGAACCCTTAATTCACTGCTGTGGTTTTTAGAACGCATCCAAGCAATATACAAGCTGATTGCATATAAAGTCAGTGGCACCGTAATGAGAGCAATGTATGTGTGTTTATTCGCATTAGCGTATTTAAGCGTGCACTTTGGAAACTTTAGGAATGTTGCGTTTTTGTGTCCGTCAAAAGAAAGTGCCCCCTCCCGTGTGTGCCAGGGAGAGACTCCGGGATTAATCTCTCCTGATCTGGTAAACACTCACTCCAAGCGCCATTCACATCCACATGTTCTTGTTTTCTACTTAAGAAAATGTGTATTTCTGGGCTTGCAAAAAAAAAAAAAAAAAAAAAAAAACGAAAAACAGATGGAAGATGCAATGCATTTAATCTGACTATATATGTACAGATTGAAGCCTGAGATTAGGAGCACAGCCAGGCTTGTTTCAAAATAATTATTGCCAAGCTAAATTAAACTCATCCTCTTTAAAACGGAAAACATACGTAGCTGTTCCACATACGCATTAAAGACCAGAAAATCCTATTGTGATTCCTGACATTGCTGTAAATATATTTGTGCTATTTGGCCTGATAATCCCTTGTGTAAACATGTTTTACAGAGATGTTTTTAGAAAGATATTGAGTTTAATTCTATAGAGAAGATTATTTGAAACTGATAACAAAATAAATACCACCAGATGTGTAGCTTGTTTTTAAGTGAAGATTTTAAGATGTTTGTTAACCAGTGTCAATTTAATACATAAACAGGGAATGAGTACTTTTTAATTTCATTCCCTCTGACATCATATCACTTTTTTTTTTGCTTTAAAAATAAATAAAATATTTTGATTAATTAAATAAATCAGTACATAACTGTTCAAAAGTTTGGGGTCAGTAATATTTTTTACATTTATTTTAAAATGTAATTTATTCCTGTGATGGCAAACCTGTCACACGATTCTTCAGAAATCATAATGTACTGTTTTGCTGCTCAATAAATAATCCTTATTATTATCATCACCAGCCAAACTGTGATACATTTTGCTTTCAGGATTTTTTGATGAATAGAAAGTTTAAACGAAAGAATGTATTTACAGTTGTAGAAGTTCAATTTAACATTTTCTTGCTGATCAATTTCTTTCTTTCCAAAAAAAAAAAAAAAAAAAAGGATAAAATTACTGACCCCAAACTTTTGGTAGTGTACATGTATTTATATGATGTGTGTTCTAATTCCTGTTGCATTCAGGCTAATCATACAGTGATTGAGCTGTATTTAGCTGTGCTGTACAGTAGCTTGGCAGCGGAGCAGAAAGGGACCTTGTATTCCATTGTTCTCCAGCTGTCTTGGCTACATATGAGAAACAAATGAATAATTCTGCCTTTCATTCCATTAACTGAAAGACAAGGCATTTATCCAGGTCTCTGTCATGGGACAATACCCTACAAACTTATCTCTCTCCCACCCTCCTCCATGTCCTTCTCATTGTCCCTTATAAACCACCCCCCCTCCCAAACTCACACACAATCACGCTATCACACTCCTCTGCTAATTGATGGCGCAGTCAGCGGTGTATTGAAAGGACTGATCTGTGTATGCGTGTCTATGTCTGATATGTCCCTAAAATCACTGGTCTCCATGGCCCAGGCTGGTCTTTTGTGTCTTTTATCAGCATGTAAACCTGTAAATCGCAGATATCGTCTGCAGATCCTGCTCTATACAAAACCACACAGGTAAAACATTTACTACCACAATAACACCAGCACACCCCTCTCTCTGATCTTATCACTGAGGATGTTCACACTGAAAGCGGATACTTGGTACTTTGTTTTGGGATTTACACCCCCAGTGCATGCGCACACACACACACACACACACACACACACACACACACACACACACACACACACACACACACACACACACACACACACACACACTTCAGGCAGGGGTCTCATCCGTCTCTCCCAACTGATGTTATCTGATGCACGAAGACCCTCTTTCCTCTAATCATAAGCCCTGGTGGAAATGACACTATACAATTTAGTAATGGGAGTCTTAATACCACAGGAACCAGCACACAGCCTCCGAGGCACTGAGAGGAAAATGAGAGAGCGGAAGAGAGGGAACGGGATTTCAAAAAGCATATGCCTGGAGTCATTAGAGGGCCGAGGTGAGCTGGACATGATTTAAACACACTTTGTAACACCTCACCAAATAAAGAAGAAATGAACAGATGAAAAGTGCTACACATAGAAATGAGTTCATTCCACACTTCCACATCTACGATACTTACTTTTGTGTTTGCTGTTGATGTTGTTTTTCCTGATCCGTCTCTTTTGAATGTTAAATACCCCAAAAATCCTTGTGTAAATAAAGCCCTTGTCCTTTAGATTCTTCTCTGCTCCCCCGCTCTCACCCCCGAATATTCCACTCCATCCTTTGCGAATGGCCCGTGGCCATATAAAGTTGTTTGGTGCCAGTATCATGCTCAGAATCTCAATGCCTGAATTCTCCTATGCATTCATCACAAGCCTTTCTGTGAAACAAGCAAAATATTATTACAACTTTCAACCCCTGTCATCGTAAATTTGAGAGGAAAGTTGGAAAGAGACAGGGAGGCTATATTAACCAGATCAGAGTTTTTATAAAGACTAAGACAGGAGAAGAGACAGGTGGATTTTTGGAGGCTGTCAAATAAGGCCCTGACCCCTATAGCCAAACTCAAAAACGATTTTGATCATTGTTTAAGTGAGTAAATGTCACAGATAAAATAAAGGCTTAATATAATTACATTTTATGTAATTCAAAAGATTACTACTTAATATTTTCATAGCAAATTTTACAAATTAATTTTAATAAAAAAAAAATTATAATGAAAATTGCCAAATGTTACTGTATAATCTTCATCTTTTATATAACAAATCATTGAACATGTTTTACTTCATTTATTATTTAGTAAATGTTTTGCTATAGGAAATGTTTTTTTTTCCAATGAGCCTGTGTTGGGAAATAATCAGGGACATGCCGTGTTTTGGTAATGGGGTTGCAAAAATAAATTAAAAAGTCACTTAACAAAACTATTAACACAGCTTAATATTAATTTGGTGTCGTGAGGTTGATGATTTCTTGCACATCTTCAAACTACTTCAACACCGCAGTGGAAAATCCTGTCTAGAATGTCATTGTTTTTTCTTTGGAACTTCATGGCGTAATATATATAGACTATATAGATATATATAGATGAAGTGCAAGTGAATGAAAATTATATATTAATTGTCATTAAAGTGAAATTACAGAACTTAATTATAGGAGCTTGATAAAAATGCTCATTTTGGCACTTTTGCATCTGAAGTCCTCATATGTGAATAATATTAAGTCTAAAACAAAGGCATCGATGTTAATGTTGAGAGTTAGTATTTCACTCAGTGAGTGACTCTATAATATATGATGCTGCGAGTGACAAAGTGACCTGTGCCATTTATCACAAGTTTGCAAATTCTGATGTACTAAATTCAGAGATCCCTTATTGCTCCCACTCCCCCCGCTGTCCCTCGAACTGCAAAACTCCTAGAAAAAGAGATGAGATGAGAGCACTGCAAAGAGTACAAGTGTTCTTATTTGCACTGTTTCTTTTTCTGTGGGTCGTGTTAACCTGACTGTGGTGATTATTCTGTTCAGGGCAAAAGAAGAGAGCGACCAGCTGCGCTCTAATAGACATACACACACAGGCCTTACAAAACAAGACTGCAACCTTTCTCTAGATCACCCAGACTTCAAAACAATGCAAAAACATTAAGCACACACTGAGTCCTTCTCTCTTTCTCACAAGTACGTTTACAAATGTCAGAGGACGGAACTGACTCATGTGACTATAAACCCTAAACATTCATTTCTTTTAAAATGACAAGCACCTTTTGTAAGTGATGAATAAAATATCACCTTAAATCATTTGTTTGTGAGAAGTGTGAAAAATCCCATTCCAAGATAAATCAGCCAAATCAAGATGTGATGGTTTAGAGATTAATATTCGTCATTCTGCAGAAAGTATTACACACTGAGGTAATAGACTACTATATTCATTTGCAGCCTTAAGTTTACACACACTTTGTAGAATCTGAAAAATGTTAATAATTGTATCAAAAATAAAAGGCATCACAGAATTTGCAGGTTTTTTAAATTTATTTAGCACAACCCTGAATAAACTATATTTTATATTTAAACAGATGTTTGCATATAGTCCACAAGACAAAATAACAGCTGAATTTAGAAAAAAGACCCCGTTCAAAAGTTTATGCTTGATTCTTAACACTTTTTTTGTGTGATAATTTTTCACAAGAGCCTAGTTTGTCCTAAGCATGTAAACTGCCCACTGTTCTTCTTCTTCTTCAAAATAGCTCCAGGTCCTGCACATTTTTTGGGTTTTCCAGCATCTTCTGCATATTTGAAACCTTTCCAGCTGTGACTGTATAATCTTGAGATAAAAAATGTTGCACATAGAGGACAATTGTGGGACTCATTCACAACTATCCCAAAACATGCAAACATTCTAATACTCGAGAAGAAAACATGATGCATTAAAATAGCAAACCTCTGAAAAGGATGACTTGTTTTGTTTCATTTGGTACTGCTCTTCAGATATTATCCATGTTTTTTGTCATGTTTCCCAGAGGACAACATATCACCAAATCTTACTGCATCGTGTTGCTTTCTTGAGCATTAGTGAATGTTTGCGCCTAATCATTCGTACGTGTCCCTCAGTTGTTAGTATGAAAAAAAAAAGGATCTTAAAATGATACAGTCACAGCTGGAATGGATTCAAATATGCAGAAGATGCTGGAAACCAAAAAAATGTGCCGGACCTGGAAGAATTTCTTTTCTTTTCTTTTTTTTTGAAGAAGAACAGTGGGCAGTTTAACTGTTTAGGACAAACAAGACTTAAAATGCATATTTTATGATCCCTCTTACTTAATAATAATAATAATAATTTGTTACATTTATATAGCGCTTTATCTGAGACCTCAAAGCGCTTTACATAGAAGGGGGGAATCTCCTCAACCACCACCAATGTGCAGCATCCACTTGGATGATCGACGGCAGCCATATTGCGCCAGAACGCCCACCACACACCAGCTTACTGGTGGAGAGGAGACAGTGATGAAGCCAATCAGTGTATGGGGATGATTAGGAGGCCATGATGGACAGAGGCCAAGGGGCAAATTTGGCCAGGATGCCGGGGTTACACCCCTACTCTTTTTCGAAGGACATCGTGGGATTTTTAATGACCACAGAGAGTCAGGACCTCGGTTTAACGTCTCATCCGAAGGACGGTGCTCTTTTGGCAGTATAGTGTCCCCATCACTATACTGGGGTGTTAGGACCCACACAGACCACAGGGTGAGCGCCCCCTGCTGGCCTCACTAACACCTCTACCAGCAGCAACCTGGTTTTTTCTCAGGAGGTCTCCCATCCAGGTACTAACCAGGCTCAGCCCCGCTTAGCTTCAGTGGGAAACCAGTCTTGGGCTACAGGGTGATATGGCTGCTGGCTTTAGTTAAAATGATTAAAATTTTGTAGAATACGTATAGGGCATATAAACAATGCAAGTGTAAATGTAAAGGTTACCTTAAAATAAAACATCAGAGAAGTGCAACGGTGTCTTGACAAGCCCAAACCAATAGGAGGAAGAGAAGGAGAGGAGGAGTGGAGTGATAATGGATGGAACATCTGCTGATATGCAGGTGTCATCCTCTCTCCTTCTACGTATATTGTTTATATATACTGAACGATTATGTTACAGTTACAAAGAGATTTTGTGGAGATGAAGCTATTGTAAACGGCATCAACTGATCAACTGACTCAGCCAATCAATATAAGATTAGATTAGCCTTTTTCTTCATAAAATGACATGTGACATTCTGTCTACTAATGACAGTGTTGCACTTCATCTTTCTTCAGAATTGAAATAGAAACCAATGATTTTAAACTGTAACACTATTTCACAATTTTACAGTTTTTACCCACCCAATCTCACGGCAATTCGTACGAATTTTATGAGGTGGCTAATTCGTACTAATTTATATGACCTCACTCGTACGAATTTGTATGATTTTTGCTAAATTGTACATATTTTACGAGTTGCCAAATTCGTATGAATTCATACAAATGACCTACACCTGACCCCGCCCCTAAATCTACCAATCACAAGGGTTTAGACAAATCGTATGAATTCGTACGAGTGAGGTCGTACGAAATCGTACGAATTAGCCACCTTTTACTCACTCGTACGAATTGGTTGTGATATTTACTGTATTTTTGATCAAATAAATGCAGCCTGTCTGAGCATAAGATTCAAAATGATTTTTAAAATCGTATTGACCCGAAACTTTTGAACATCACAAAATAAATATTGAATCATTTAGCAGATGCGTTTATCCAAAGCGACCAACAAACTCTACTTTCACCTGCGATTTCAATGCTTATGCTGGCAGTGAATGCTGTTACCTGTTAATATGGAGAAGAAGAAAAAATGCACACCACGTACACCGCACGCTGCGAAACAGATCTAAGACTTAACCTTAAAGTGACTGTGTTTAACTCAAGATGAAGAGGACATAATTTTTTAGCAAATGCAGATGGCCGCAGACTTAAAAGGGCCATTAGTGTGGGCAAGTAATGGGGAAAAGATAAGAGGAAAACAATGCTCAGAAGATAGAAGGAGGGGTTGGGGGCCAGGCCAGTCTTCAAAGAAATATCCATTTTGCCATTAGCTCAGTTTGAATTGATTTTTTTCACTAAGAAACAGATGCCAAGATGCTTTTGTTACATGGTCTGCAAAAAAAATTACATCGAAAATTGAGAGACAGAACGATAGACTTGGAGGGAAGGAGAAAGAAAGAAGAATCCAGCATCTTTGAGTCCTTTGATTGCTATCTTGGGGCTATACAGTGCAATTACTGGCTGGAACCATTAAAAGACTTGATTACAGACAGGCAGGCCAGACAGTGAACAACAGACACACATACTAGTGTTAGACCAGGTACTGTCATCCGGACATGGTCTCTCTCTCTCTCTCTCTCTCCCTCTCACACTCATAAACTCTTTCTCTCGCTCTGTCTTACACACAAACATCACAGATAATTTCACCTTCAAACCAGAATACATCACTGTTCAATGCGTATAAATATGCTCACAGCTTCTTCTAATTATCTCTGTGTCAGTAGCTGTAACATCCCAATGCACCTGTCCTCTCGTCTCACTTCCTCTAACTCTCTCCTGCACCAATTCGCCTCTGAGCTCCTGAGACAAGAGAAGGGGCACGATGCACCCTAAAGCTGTCAATTTATCCACACAGAAATGACCAGGATTGCCAATCGTCCTTCATATTTTACACACAGATTCAGCTCTGCTCACAGGCACTGGCTACTACACACACACACACGCACATGTTTCCACATGTAGTTTGTGGGGGGTGAGGGGGAGCGAGAAGAGCAGAGGAGGGCTTGATCATTTGTTTTCAGTTTTCTCACAGCTTTAGGGCTGGCATCCCCTCTCCTCTTCATTTACTGCTTTTCTCGACCCAGCCACATCTAAAGCGTTAATAATTACAGGCCTCTAAAACTGGCCGCTTTAGGGCAGCTGGAATCCGATTTTTTGGCCTGAATATATCTGTGTGTGTGTGTGTGTGCGTGAGCAATGTGTGGACATGCGGGAGTTGTTTGGGTCTGTGTGTGTGTGTGTGTGGTAGAATGCGCTTGTAGTAGGAAGGTGTAGCTTGTACCTCCACCCTTTTTCATAGTTTTGATTCCCGCGTGTTGCTTCGGCATAGCCAGCGAGTCTTTACAAGGCCATTTCTTCCTCTGAGAGGCTTGTAGTAGTGATTAAATATATCCCCAGAGTAAGGCATCAATTACTGGGATCACACGGGCCCGGCTGGCTGCCGCTGCGCTGGCGTCCGCACACAAACCCGCCGCTGCAGCCAGGGAGTGGCGTTGAGAGCCAAGCCTGGCTAAGGAGCTCCGTGCTGAGGCCAGACATCAGCCTCTGGGGGCAAACTCTGGGAGAGGCTCCAGGGAGTGTGAGTGGGTGGTGGAGGGGTGTTAAGTGGGTACGAGTGTATGTACATAATGTCGTGTGCACATGAATTTAAGAAGCTCTGATTTTAACTTTATGGTAAGATTTAATTTATTAACATTAGTTAATGCATTAGGTATCATGAACTAATAATGCACATACATTTATGTGCATTTCTATATTTACCAATACAAGCTTTAACATTTCAAGTTATAAAACTTAACATTAATATATTATGAAAAACTTGAAATACCAATGAGCAAAAATGTATAAATTACTTGAATATTTTATATAGAATAGAATAGAAAATGTATCATATAAATAAATGAATACATTTCTAAATGAACATGAATCTAATAAATGCTGTGAAAATTGTTTAGAGTTTATAATACCTAACCTGGAAATTGTTTCTACACCAAATTTGATTTCAGTGTATTAATTACTGTTAAATGAATTGAATCTTACTGTAAAGTGTTACCAACTCTGTTTTTACTTTAAGAGAAACATTGAAAGACTTCCGACAGCAGCTTCCATGATCAACTGCAGCCATTGGGCTAAAAATCATCTGCACCTTTATCAGAAACCCATAACCATCTGCAGTCTCGCTCAGGAGGCCGCAGATGTTCAGAACTCATATACTCCAGTCTCATGCCCTTGTCTTTCATGACAAATATCTCTGATGTTATTGGATACTTTGTGAGCTCAATAGCTTTTTCTGCCACTGTCTTCGGTTCCCCTGGGAACGGAAATCCCTGTAACTTCAATGACGGTGGTCTCAGGTTGATGACCTCACCTCTGGAATGGCAGCTATGTTCTAAATGGAACTGTGGAACTTTTTCATTCAGTTTTTTCATACGCTTCATTAGCACTGCTGATTCCTGCCTTTATGCACCTGTCAGAAAGACTTCCACTACAGTTAAATGAGAAAGAGTAGGGGGTGGAGGAGAGAAGAGTGCAGGCAAATACAGTTAAAGACAGAAGTATACTTGGAAAACATTTTTAACCAAATGATTTGCATTAGAATTATTTTAGCAACAATTGCTAGGGTTAGATGCCTCACGTCACGACCAAAGGTGACAGCCAACATAACTCATAATAGTTTATATGAGATGACAAAATCAAAAGATTTTGTGCGACTTGGCTTAGTACAGAAAGTTACAACATTATTTGTTTTACACATTACAATAAATGAATCAATAAATTATGTTTTTAAGGTAAAACTTTTATACGTTAATAATATGATTTATTATTACAATCATGTTTAGGTAAAGGGGTTTGTCATATGAATTATTATGCCTTTAGTGAGTTATAAGGACTTTTTTCATTTTGGATTTTCCACTATCTGACCCTTAAGGACCTGATATACTCGAGGCAAAGTTCTTTTGCGTTCTTGACTTAGAGTGTTTGAAATACGTTACCGGCGGTATACTGTTAGCAAACATCCTGCTGAGAGCGGTGTTTAAAATGAATATGTAATAAATATGTGATGTGCGCTTTCTCAACTATATACAACTACATACGCAAATATGTGATGTGCGTTTTTCAACAACAAAATAAACAACAAAAATGACAGGGGTGAGAAAACAGCAGTTAAGAAAACATCTGATCATAATGATGTGGATATGTTTGCACAAACTCAGCAATTCAGCACTCCAGTAAAGACATGTAACGTTTATTTATATAGCACTTTATGCAATAGATTGCTTTTAAACAAGCAGCTTTACTGTATTAAACATGAAACACAGTGTCAGTGTCTCTTTCAATCACAATTACAATTTCTTCTATAAAGCGGCTCTCCAGTGTGTTCATGTTTGGGCTTGTAGACGTCTGAACTCTAGACTGAACAGAAGAAATGAACCGGAGAAGATTCCACATCAAAGAAGGCGGAGCCTCGGAGCACACCTACCTACTGTATAATGCAATTGCCACGGACCAATGGTGGCTGTAAAGTATTTGCCAGCCAGAGCAGTTTTCCGGAAAGTTCGCTTTGGCAAGCTGTTTTGAACTCCCAAACAAACTTTGTCTGATTTTGTTTGAAATGAAGTCACACCAGTTCGTTCTTCACTTTCGCTCGAAGAATATTGGGGCCTTTATTCATTATACTACACCACCCACAGAAAGACAACAAATAGCAATATTAAAATTATGACCAGGACATGTTGAAAAAGGCAATAGCCTACAAATAAACAAATAAATAATAATAAAATTCAAGGCAACAACCTTATAATCAGATTTCATAAAATCATGGAACATGAAACATAAAACAGTGTTTTTTTTTGTTTTTTTACCAGTGTTGTAGTTACTTTATGATTGAATTTTGAAAAGAGCCGGTCCATCAATTAATGTGCTAAGAAACTTTCAAGGAAAAGCTTACTGTAATCTAAGTTTAATCCATGTCTGTATATTTCTCCTTCTGATAATTTTGCCTCGTCCTTCTAGTCTCGCTCTTTTTCTCTTCTCCCTCGCTTCAGTGAGCTCCAGGCGAGGGGAGGGCGGAGGGGCGTTTGGAAGCCCAGGCTGAGCTCTCTTACTGGGCTGTAATCCTGGCCAAATACCCCTGCGTCTTTTTTTCTATCTGGAGGGGCTTCTTTTGTCTTGCGGGGAGTGAATGGGTCTATAGAGGCCGGCAGGAAACCAAGGATGTGTGTATGTGTGTGTCTCTGTCTGAGAGTTTTTTGCCAGTAGTTTGTAACAACAGAAGAGATTTTTAGGGGTGATGTTAGTGGCATTAATAAAACTAAACAAGTGTAATATGGTTTCATGTAAAGACTTGGTGAGCAATGACAAACAGAACTTTGTCATCTTGAAATAACCCTCTGTCATACACACACTCTCTCTCCCTTAATGTATCTGCCCACACACCCTCTCAGAATATGAATGTGTGTGTTATGTATCTGTACCTGTACAAGTGCATATATCTTTTTTATTGTGTAAGCTAACCATCTGTTGTTCACCCAGCATCCGTCCTCGAATGTACCCTCATGTCTCTCTTTCTCGGTCTGTGTGCTTGAGTAGTCTGACAGTGAAGGGGTGCTGTACTGGAATGTGGGCTGTGTGTATTGTTTGTAAAAATAAACCATCTGGACAAAGATATTCACTGAGAATTTATATTAAACAGCTGAGAAAGCACAGCTTCTGAACGTGGTGGGGACGGGTTGTGATGCAACAGACCACACCATGAGACAGCGAGAGAGAGAAAAAGACAAGTCTATACGACTTCCGATTCATATTTTTGGCTTATATGCCAGCTTGACCCTCATCCATCATGTTTTTATATCTAAAAAATCCAGTTTCAAGTTCAAATTGTACTCTTATTCAGCTATTATGAAATTCGAACATTCATAAAACTACAATACCCTCCTGTTCACCCGTGATGTCACTGTACTGTACTTCTCTTGGTTGAGGTTAGTCATGTCGCGCCAATCACACATTGATGACCTAACAGGGGAAGAAACCTTCCCACTTACACACACACACACACACACACACACACACACACACACACACTCATCAACATTGTGGCTCGCAGGCAAACTAAATAGCTACAGATGTGATTGGTCTGCATGTAGCGGCCATCTGGCCAAGTCAAATATTGCCTCTGCAGATTCTCACCCTTCTCTTGCTCTCTTTCTCTCTCGATACCTATCTGTCTCTCTCTGATGTATATTTGTCTTTGGCACTGCTTCATTGTCCATACTCGCACAGAGGTGTCTGTCAATTTCAGAGCCACCCTAAAATGCCAGGCGGAGTGTTGCAGGGGTGATTGATTGGTTCATGCTCTGGATGGTGTCACTTCCTGCTAGTATCTGTAAAGGCCCTTGCACACCGAGGCCGAAATTCACGTCAGAAATTTTGCACGTTAAAAAATAAATACGACCTCACGTTATGTCAATCACGCTTACACACTGACTATGAAACTTTCGTCCGTCATAAGAAAATTCGTATCGGGTTCGATTTTCTACGTTTTTCACATCCGTAGCAAGCATTTGAATGGTGTTTTGACAATTCAGAGCCACCGAATGACGGATACGAAAAAACGCATGCGAAAATTTCGGACTTAGTGTGCAAGAACCTTAAGTGTGTTTGACTAATGTCCCGATTGGATTTGGTATTAACATCTGTTTTAGGCGTTCTGTGTGAAATGAAAGAACACCAAATACAGTTGTCAATTGCATCCAAAAAGTTTGATTTGCCCACTTTGACAATACATTTGGTGACGTTGTCCTTAAAGTGTAAACACACACACACACAAAAAAAACATCCTGATGTGTTCAAGACAACAGACAACACACACAATGTCATGCTTATACTCAAAACAATCAGAGATCTCTCCTCAAGATCACAAGTGGTCACACAAGACAATTTGTAACCTGTTATTACCGAGTGTAAACAAGGTCAAAAGGCAGTTTGAAGGCTGAGTGAAGTAAACACAGAGAAGCAAACTATGCAAATAATGCGCTTTCTCAGTACACTGCTACTTTCTTTTATCCCCTTTCTGAGAATAATAACAACAAATATAAAAATGAACAAGGAGAAGGACAGGCAGAAAAAAAGTTGAGAAAACTTTGAAAATGTCAACATCGCTGGAGCTGTTGTAACTCTTTACAATTCTATTATAACTATCGTTGTGATATTATTAGAAATATATAAATTAAATTCTTATATTGATAAATTCTTATCAATAAAACAAATAAATGATTACTATAAATATTATATTATATACTATATATAAAATATATACAGTTACAGTATAAATTCTATATTATATTAAACTACACTTATGTTGTATTAAACTTTTTAAAAGTTTAAAAGTCTTCAAAAGAGTTTCATGCAAAAATCAAAGTTTGCAGAAAAGTATTCATGAATATATCGGAATTCTGCAATCCTAATGAAGCGCATTACGTCATGGAAGAGCAACCCTCTCCTGTAATTATCCACACACACACATAACCATACACACATGTATACACACTGAGCCTCGGGGTGAGGTGCAGCTTGGGAAATGGGATAGGGGATGTGATTGTGAACAGCCTCTTGTTTATCCCCCAGATGTGTTGCATTGATTTAGGGTACATTTACATGACAACGATGTACAAAAAACGGAAACGTTTTTCCTTAGCATTTTTCATGTACAGACAATGTCGTTGTCAAAACAATTCCCGGATTCGCGGAAATGACTAAAAACACTGTATTATTCCTGCCTGGCTAGTAGTTGGCGATATAGAAAAAATGCGCATATAGACTGAACATGTATTATGCGCATGACGTCACCGTTTTCACAAATTCGTGTTTTTGTAGTTTACTCATGCAGAAATTATAACTGTAAGCACTATGAAACCTGTTTTCAAAAGTTTGGTGTTGTGTAAAGCCCCAAAAAGATGAATTTGGCACCATGATTGTCTTCGGAGTCAATACACCGGTTTTAGAATCAAACAATGTTTGCGCAGATGCATAAACCTGTAGTGTTTTGTCTAGTATAATCTGCTGAGGCTGACCATGACTGAGCTAAATTGACCTGTCAGTGAGTCGCAAGATGTCTTTTTTATTATGCAGGATGTAGACAGATTGAGTCTGCAATGTTCTGAGCTGATCGGATCACAGGGGCCAATAATAGCAGTGGAATAACTCCGGTGACGCTCTTTAGAATGCACTTTTAATTGGTTAATAAATTCTGCCAATTATGGGACGGAATTCTCTCGGGTCGCAGAAGTCACCTTTGATAATCCGCTCACAGAGACATCAAACGATGCCGTGTCACAAGGACTAGACATACACATGACAGACGAAGAGAGATAGAGAGACTGTTTCATAGTTCATTCGTTCCATTTATACAAGTACGCTTGCGTGATTCTGCGTTAACCAGCATTTGATTCGGTCTGTTCATATTTGAAAACATATACGCGTGTGGGTCTCAGGGAATATGGGATCATGTGAATTGTACACAGCCGCTCAATTGGATTAGCAGATTAGCCCATCTCACCTTTGCCCCCAACATGTTCTCACACACTCTAATGCTCACCTGACTAACATTTCCCTCCGCACACACTCACAGACTCAGACTTTAATAACACACACACTTGCAATTGTAATCATAGTTCCTTGACATGCCCTTTACCTGTGGTAAAGAGAGAGGCTCTCTGCCTTATCCAGCATGCAGTCGAGACAGCTTTAAATTGGATCAGCGTAAGTGGCAAGGAAGAGCTTAACCATAATGAATAACAATGTCTGATACACAACTCGTACACTGTGGAAAACATCTATAAACAGATCCAGATTTACGAATTTACAAGTGGGCCACTATGCCTGCCAGGTTGTTTGATATAAATGTGGATAACATTTTGCGAATTACAAATGAATAAAGTACTGTAATCCTAATCATTGAAGATCTGGATGGCTAATGCAAAGATTGCAGTTTTGGTTCCAAGCAGGGATGACCCAGGAACAGGACAGTCACTGAGATCACAATCCTGGTTTATCCCCATTGTGTCCTGGAGCCAAACATCCGACCCGAGTTTGCTTCAGGGCGTCTGGCCATTCAAGTCGTACTCATCAGTTTAGATGAAAAGCATCTGGAAAGTAACAAGTCGTTTACGCATGAGAGCGTGTTACAGGATACGTTATGGGAACGCAATTTGATATTTAGTATAACTTTGCATATTTTCCTATGATGGATGATTTATAGCTGAGTCACTAAATCACAGTGGAGAAGCTTGTGTTTCTTGAAACTCACAGTCACGATGTGTGAACAAGTGCTTACACATACAGCCATAATGTGTGTGCACATTTTGTCCAGTTCATTGGATCGGGGCTTTTTACTTGTTTTTACTCACACTTACACCTCTTTACGCCTCAAAGTGACCCTAACAACAAGAGCATTTTACGCACACACATCTTTTTCTCGCTATTAGCCCGGCACATGTCTCATGCGAGTGCGTTGGCCGATGGCGGTCTCTTACAGGAGCTAAAGACATGCTGCTTCTATTGGCAAAAAGCCTTTGAACAAAATGACTTCCTGTAAATACCACGGCTGTAATTAAGTGCGAGCAAACAGAGAGCAGGTCCCACAATTTGTACCGCAGCAAATCATATTTCCACGGTGGAGATAAAGACATAACCAATGATTTAATACTCGGAATGTCATAATTATTTTCCTCGTCTTTTCTGCACTGCGGAGGGATCGGGTTGCTGTTAATGGGCGTTGGGCTGAAAGCTCTAATTAGGTTTTGTTGTCGACTGTCACTGACGGAGAAAGAAAAGAAAAGGTGGCAGAGTAAATAAAGTTCCCAGCGCAGCGGCCAAGGCTGTAATTTGAGCTCAGGCTCCTGTACAAGGGTTAGTGCGAATCACAAACCTCCTCCCGGCAAACACAGAGCGAGTAATTGTGAGGTGTCGACCCACACCTTGTGTTACTGGGAGAGCGTGTGTGTCTGTGTGTTTTTTGGGGAGGTTGTGAGATCGGGGGTGTATGATTAGTGGGGTATCCTCTCTATATGACAGTGGAGGAGTGTGAGAAAACACACACACAAAGATTACAATGTGAGCGATTTAATGGGAGATGTTCCAATGAGAATAGTAGATAATTTACTAGCTCATATTTAGATGGAGGCAAAAAAAAATAAAAAAAAAATAAAAAAAATTACAGCAGACGGTGGAGCTGGAACATCAAAGCTCATTATGGTACATCTGAGAACACGAACACGAACACACACACACACACACACACACACACACACACACACACACACACACACACACACACACACACACACACACACACACACACACACACACACACAACACACACACACACACACACACACACACACACACACACACAGAATTGGATTAATTCCCAATGGCGAATGGTCATTTTGGATAAAACTATTTATTTGGTTGCACTATGCAAAAACAATCACTTATAATTGAATTGTAATATATGATGTTTGGTAAAGTAATACATGTGAAGAATTTTACCACAACTACACCAGCCTAAGATAGTTTGCTGGTCTTTGCTGGTTTTTGAAGGTTTAGGCCGGTTTTAACAGGTTTGGCTTCTTTGTCAGCTGGTTAGCCAACAGACCTGTAAAAACAGAGAGACAAGCTCAAATTTATTAAAATAGATGTGTGCATGTTTGATAGCCTGCTGTCTCAAAGTACACTACCATTCATTCAAAAGTTTTGGTAATTTATTTTTTGAAAGAAGGCCCTTATACTCAGCAAGGCTGCATTTATTTGATCAAACAAATTTGTACTCTTATTTTTTCTGTAATTTAATTAGTTACTTCTTATGTAATTGCATTAAATACTGTATAGACTAGAACAATACTACGTAAAACAATAGTGGATTTAACATTTTAACATCTAATGGTAAAATGTATGTTTTTAATGCAACCTTTCAAGTCTAAAAGTAATTAGTAATAAATATTGCAATACTTTTTAGAGAGCATTAGTACAGTCATTTAATTACACCATTGAAGATTTGATTAGCAGCTATAATTCATATATTTTTTAGAGTAACTTACCCAACACTGATTGTGAAATATTTTTACAATTTATGATTTTTCTATTTCAGTATATTTAAAAAATGTAATTTATTCCTGTGATGGCAAAGCTGAATTTTCAGCATCATTACTCCATTCTTCAGTCTCACATTCATCAGTCAGTCTAATGCTGATTTTCTGATCAAGAAACATTGCTTATTTTTGATCAACGTTGGAAAATATGCAAATTCCTTCCGGATTCTATGATGAATATAAAATTCAAATTATTATTTTAATAATATTTATTTAAAATATAAATATTTTGTAATATTACAGTCTTTACTGTTACTTTTAATCAATTTAATGTGCCTTTGCTGAATAAAAAATAGTAGTAGTGTAGCTGAAAGGAAAATATATTGCAAAATGCAATAAACAGAAGGTGTTAGTGTCTAGTAGTGTAAGCAAACCATGGGGCTGCTGGGATCCATCTGTTCCTCAACACCTCGCATGTCCATTAGAGACGACCTGTGTAATATCTTTCTTCAGACTCCAGTGAGAAATGTTGAGCTACAGAGAGACAGCATTAGCTGAGCTCAGGTTAGCGGTGAGCAGTGTGTCCGGGTTTCCCCAGGTGTGCAGCAGGAGCTGGCCTGTGTCCAGTGAGAAGCACTTCACACTCATTAGGGAAAGAGGAGAAACATCCTGCCCCCTGGCACCTAGCAACAGACACACGACAACACAAAGCCCTGTGTGTCCCGACTACTGAAGGCAACCTCTTGACAAAAACTCGCCCATTCAGAGCAACAAAACAACTGCATGCAAACAAACCTACATAATTAGACTGATTGTCCAAAGATGTGCTTACACCAATGTGATCGAACAAAGCATATTGAAATTATGTATTTACGTGTTTTAATATATTTTATGTACACACACACACACACACACACACACACACACACACACACACACACACACACACACACACACACACACACACACACACACACACACACACACACACACACACACACACACACACACACACACACACACACACACACACACACAATCAGTATTTTCACTATCTCTTGCAGGGTATTATGAAAGTTGGTTAAGCATGTTGGTGAATATAGATTTCATGTATGTAAGAATTTTTTGAGTTCAAGTGGTTAAAATGTACAAATATTTCAGAAGTATTTACATTTAAGTATGTAATAAATGCAACAAAGTACACTGCAAAGTAAAAAATATTCTTGCTATGTATGTGTTTTGTTGCAGCTGTGTGTGTGTGTGTGTGTGTGTGTGTATGTGTGTGTGTGTGTGTGTGTGTACTGTTGGGCGGCTTGCTCTCTCTGGGATGTCAACTGTGATACATGATGACCAGAGCAAACAGGAAGGATGTGAAGCAGCTCTCAGCGTCCCACACAAAAGAACCTCAACTTAATGAAGCCTGCAGCAGCCGCTCACAGGATCAAAGAGAGAGAGAGAGAGAGAGAGAGAGAGAGAGAGAGAGAGAGAGAGAGAGAGAGAGAGAGAGAGAGAGAGAGAGAGAGAGAGAGAGAGAGAGAGAGAGAGAGAGAGAGAGAGAGAGAGAGAGAGAGAGGAAATAGGAATGTGAGAGGGTTAATTACTTTGAAAGGCTCAGGCCACACACTGGACCCATCACCTGAAGAAAGACAGAGAATAAGTGTGTGTGTGTGTGTGTGTGCGTAAAAGAGGAAAGAATGTTTTTCAGAAAGAAGCTGCAGAAATGTAATTGAATACTCAAGTAAATGAAAGAGAATGAAGAATGAATTTTAGGGTGAATGAGGGCAGAGAAAGCAGAAATAGAGAGACAGAGAAAGAAAGAGAAAGAAAAAGAGAAAATTAAAGAGAGAGCTAAACAGTATAATAGACACTTTTCATCATTCCTGGACATTGCCACCAAAATATTTACATGTTTAAAGACTAAAATCAGTACACTGCTACAGACTTGATTTATCACTTTTTCTTGTTTTAGTTGAATTTCACAGACAAACCACAAAATATTCCATATTAATCTGTTTATCATTGCAGTTATTTATTGGTTTAAATGGATATTTACCCAAACATGATCATCAAAGGCCTACTCACCCTGATGTCCTTCCAAAATGTTTTTTTTGTTTTGTTTAAAACAATACATTAGCAGTTAGAGCTGCTGTCAATGTTAACGCATGCGATTCATTTGTCCAGTTTAACGCTTTAAAATATTTCACGCAATTAACACAGAATGCGTATTTTCTGTAATTCTTTGGCTAGCGTTACATTATATGCTACAATCCCGCTCTTCTTCATGCAAATGCTTTTAAACAATTCAAGCGCGACAAGACAAAAGAGAACGCACTGCCTGTGAATGCCCTTATGTGACACGCACGCACGCACGCACGCACGCACGCACACGCACACACACACACACACACACACACACACACACACACACACACACACACACACAGCGCAAAAATAGAGTTCTCTTTCGCTCTTGAACAAACAATAACACAAATGGTATATGCCAAAATGTCAGTTTTGTCGAGTATAAGAACTTAAAATAGTTAAATAAGGTCAAGTCACAAACAAAGTCTTAAATGACCGTACAGAGTTGTGAGAGAATAAGACTTGTGTGTGAGATCCACGTCATGTGCAGCAGATCTTAAAGTGACAGCAGCCTCTGTCAGTAAAGTTCATCAAAGAACAAGGGGAACAGAGAAACTTACTCACTGATCTTGACTAAAGAACTTTTGTATCTTTAATAAGATTTAATCTATATATAATTAATAAATTAAGTGCAGACTGATAACTTTATTCAATTTCTGTATACCTGTTAGACAGGTATAGAAAGGGCACAGAAATATTATGGGTTTATGTGAGGATTGTTTTAAGTTCACTTAAATTAAATCAAAAGTTGATAGCTTTCAATATAATGTAATGTTGAATGGCTATAATTGATGTTTAAATTTGGGGATAAAATCTTTTTCATAGAGACATCAGTATTAGCATCAGTGATACTGGCCTTCATTCATAAAAAAGACGCTGCAGTACATAAGACAAGTAATGTATTAATACACTGAGATTCAAAAAACCAAATGGCAAAATTAGTTTAAAAAAAGAAACAAAAACAAAAAAAGAATACAAAGCTACCAAATAATTTGTGTGCATTATAAATTGTGTTACTGGTAAAATTCCATTCATATTTTATAATACAAAAACAGCAAAGTAAAGTGTAGAATCAAAGCTACAAAGCTTTAAACTACAAGATCTTAAAAGTCAACAAGTTTTTCTTTTGGGGTTTACAGTTTATTTTATTCAATTATGTTTCATGCATCTGATTCTCTGTATAACTGAATTCTTGTGACAACAATGGACTTTCATGAACACTTCACTGAACAAGGTAAATACATTTTATTTGTTCGCTCAGAGAATAGATTTTTGTCTGCTTTTTTTTGCGAGTTGAAAGGGAAAACTGTGGTCATTCAGCGTGATCTGGCAAGCTTATCTGTTCATGTACAACAAAAACGATGCGATGAAAGAGTTGCTTTCGGCAAGTTCCCCAAGTAACTGTAGCTGTGACAACTACTAGCAAATGTACTTTCAAAATCCATTATCAAATGAATTATGGACAGTGGTGTAGGAGCTCCACACAATAACTAAGGGTATATTCAAATGTCACTCTAGCGCTGTGGTCTTGAGCAACTTCTAGGTACTTGAGGTCCTTAAAGGGAAGGTTCAGTCAAAATAGTTGTTGAGGTAAATGACCAAACAGTGCTACCATTTTAGACATTTAGACCACACATTTAAATGTTTGTAGTACGAATAGTGCATTAAAACTCATAAAAATACCTTAATGAAATATTTGAAATAGCTGTGATTTTATAAATGAAGTATTTGGGGAGACAAAAATATGCTATTGCTCATTAAGATTTGTGAGGGGTCCAAATTAATGAGTTTGCAGAGAAATGACAACACACCAATGTAAATATATGAATTATTATTATGTTTGTTTGAGTAGTCTGTCCAAGTATACATGATGATGTTTAAGTGAATAGAAGGATTAAATACACACAATTCATGCGTCAACTTATCTTTCGGAGCAAGTGCACAACTCCTATAGGCCTAGTGTACCTAGTCCAATTACAGTGTGCAAACGCTTAATGGAGCCGAACTGCAGACACTTTAGGTCTGTTTACAAAACCCCGAATGGTACGATTCCAGTCAGACTGCAGCATTTGCATGCCGGAATTTTGTGCTGTTGATTAATTGTCATACAAAAATATTGCCATAAACTATTTAATTCTGTTTCGTTTATGTCACGTACGGTGTCAGCCTAAAATATATATATATATTTTTTTTTTTACTTTGAATCATACACAATAATATTTAAAATGATTAAAAATCAAGAGATTAGGATAATTTTTAAATGAAAATGTTTGATTTACAGTGACAATTTGCTGTGACACTTAATAACATTTATAAAATATAATAATATAAAACCTTTGACTACTTTAATAAC
>NC_136877.1:31185306-31227739 GCF_949152265.1 Phoxinus phoxinus
TTTCAACACTACTAAGCCAACAAGACTGTTTCTTTAAGATACTCATCTAAAATACTGTTGCTCTAACCCATAATAAGACGAGTCCTAAACATGAACCACTCCAATCAGAATGATTACTCAGGAGTGTCTGTCTGTTTGTAAAGCTTTCCCTGTCGCTTCCTCCTCATAATATCACAGAAAGAAAACAAAAACAGCCCTGGCTTGTTGATTTACGAGAGGTTGCTTTTAACAAGCCGAAACCGTTATAAGTTGCAAAAATCGTCCTCATAACTGCTCCGCTCTCTGTGCGTGAGTCTGCGCAATATACATGTGTGTGTGTGTGTTTGAGTGATTTATCACTCTCCACTGCTAGGTCTATAGCACTGAAATCATAACCGCAGTAAAGTGATTCTGACACACTTATAAGTTCATAGAAGATCGTTATGTGCGAACGCAACATCCAAGGTACTTACTGACACACTTAGGAATCGAATTGAGGTTTATATGGGTTAGAGACTTATCAGCATTTGCTCAAAATCAGGAATGCATATGTGCATTAATCTTTATGAGTAATGTCCGATAAGATAGGGCGACACAATTTGGGGAATAAATCAAATTTCTTAAAAAAAATTTAACTCAATGCTGTGCCTCTTTCATAGGGCTGGACAATTTGGTCCACAATTTTGTGATTATGGGCCCTATTTTAACGATCTGAAACGCAAGTGTCAAAGCGCAAAGCGCAAGTAACGTGAAATAAACCAATCAGAGCATCCTCTCACATTCCCTTTAAGAGCAGACGCGCTTGTTCCAACGCGTATTGCTATTATAACAGCGGGTTTGCCAGGCGCACGCCAGGAGCGATTCACAGCCAAGGAGACTGACGTTCTCGTCAGGGCCGTAAAACACAGAGAAGTGACATTGGGGATGATGGGAGAAACCCACCCAAATTAGCTTCGGTTAAACAGTCGTATAATTTGGGTAAATGTGTAGCCTAATCTAGATTTTTTTTTTTTTTAAATCTAGATAGATCTTTTTCCACATCTTCACGGACACAACAGTGATTTCCCTCGTGTGTTAATATTTTTCCTTGTAATAATGATTTGCACAAATGAAAACTGCTGCGTCTGTTTATATTAGAGAATCAAAGTGGATGCGCGTTAACACGCTACATTATGGCCAAGCACGCGCCCTTAAAATACCATATCACTAACGCGCAACGCGCCACTGTCTTAAGACTGTTTTTTTCCTGGTCAGTGGCGGAATTGCTGTCTAAACCTGGAAAATAGCACCAGGGGAGTTTTGCGCCGGAACACGCCTCCTCTTTGCGCTGAACCGCCCCCGCGAGCGCAAGTTCATTTCCTAATTTACCGACGTGCGTCTGTGGAGGGAAAAGTCCGCTGTGCGCGGGTGCAGAATAGGAATGATACATGCGTCGGTGTACAAAGTCAATTGCGCTGGGTGCAAGATAGGGCCCAAATATATCAATATGACTATAAGTAGTAATTATTATTACTACTAAATAAAAATAAGAAATATTATTATTGTAATATTTTAAAGTATAATAAAAAGGGTTTTCGAATGGTAATAATAAAAATAATAATGATTTAAAAAAAGATCTCAGTCTCAGAAAATGTCATATCAATTCAATTTGAATAGATTAAGAACTTAATTTTAGTATTAATCGTTTAGTTTAAAAAAAAAAAGAATAATAGAATTATGAAATGCATTTTAACTTCTCTGGATTCGGTTTTATTTTATTTAATACAAATATATTAACAAAAAACGTACTGAATTAACGAGGTAATCAAATAAATGCATACAAATGTTCTTAATGCTTTAATATGTATTTAAATTAAATTTAACAACTTTTATTCTTTGGCAAAGTGCTGCACAACATATGTTTAAAACTTAAAACATTGACGAAAAAATTATATTCCTTAAATAATGTTAGAATAAATTGCATTATTATTATTTTTATTTTGAGAAGTAGATTCTATTGTAAAATAGTCATAATTTTTTCAAGTTAAACCAAACTTTTATTTTGACGCGTTGTAGTGCTGTAGACCTAATTCAGTATAACATTGGGATTTCCTCTGCATCATGGAAAACATACAGCCTTAAGTTTCAAACGGGACATACCTTTATCTGCACAGTAGGGCTGCATAACGATTAATCGCAACTAATCGTTTGCAGAATAAAAGTTTTTGTTTACATCATATATGTGTGTGTACTGTGTATAATAATTATGTATATATAAATACACAAACATGCATGTATAATTTTAAGAAAAAAATCTATTTATATATTAAGTACTTATAATTATATTTAATATAAATTATATTTAAATATAAACATGTATATAAACATGTAAATATTTTTTAAATGTATACATGCATGTGTGTGTATTTATAAATACATAATTAATTTACACAGTACACACACATATGATGTAAACAAAAACTTTTATTCTGCAAACGATTAGTTGCGATGTTCTCAAATATAGGCAACATGTTCGATATATCTCCTTTTTTGGGGCCACGTTGAATCCATATTTTTTACAAATGGGGTTATGCCCAACTAGGTCTGCACAGGCTTTAAAATTAAGCCCAAACCTGGCCCGTACCCGAGATTTTTTGACCCGACCCCACCCAAGAAGATATTCATGAAACATTAAAGTAAGTTCTTCAGGACCCTTTAGGTTTAGGTCAGGTAGCAGACCTCTATGCATAAATAAATATCCGTATTCTGTAAAACAGGTTGCATCACTTCAGGTTCATGTCTTTTGTATGTGCTTTGTTAAATATAGAGATGTTTTGCACAGGATACCTTCAAATGAGCGAGCAAAGATGAGCATAACTGATGTCCATCGCATATTCAGATCTAAAAGTTATTTTATTTTTCTTCTTCTCACTTACATTTAGATATTTAAATATTTAAATATAAATTTAGGTTAGCCGAGTACCGTAAATGTCCATAGATATCGGCATCAGTTTGTACTGCAGTTAACACTTTCTCCGACAAGCGTATGCAATGAGACCTGTTTTCCTGTTTGGTCACATGACGTTCAGAATAAAGCCTATTGGATATCTTTCCTCGAGAAGAACCTTGCATTTGTTTGTTTTTTATATCCAAAGTATTCCCATATTGCAAATTTTAACTTCTTTTACAGCAGGAAATAAAGATTAGCGATAACAGCATCTATATCTGACATTTATTTTCTCAGCTGTATGTGTGTGGGTGGAGCAAGTTGACAGTTTAAGCAGTCAAGTGGAACGTTATTTTTATCCTTTTATTGTTATTTTAAAAAGCGGCAAGAAAATGTAGTCGCAATATTCTTCCGTATTGAGACATATCCGAAAGAAACGGCTTCTGGAATGAGAAAAACAAATGAAGGCAGGACTTGATTTTGTCCTCGGGAATTGATTGGACAGTAGGAAGTTGGGTATTGCTAACTAAATGGAGGCAGATAAGCACGCACTGAGTTTTTAACATTACCTGAAAGGCCAGAATCTCTGTAAGCGTCAATGCTCACTGCTTACATTCCTACTATGGGAAAAAAAAATGTTTGGGAATGGAATGGTTCGGGGGGGCTGAGACAGGGTCACTTTATCAGTATTAATTTCCAGCTTGTGGGCACAATGACCCAGAATAGAGCTCAGGAGATCCTTGTGAACACATCTGTGGCCAAGCTCTTTCTAATGAAATATAAAATGAATCTGAGTGATAATCCTTACTTGCTTCTCTGTTATGAATTTAAAATAAATAAATAAAGTAATATATCAGAAACTTTAGTGCAATTATTAATGGTTAAATATCAAATACTAATAGTACTAAATGCTGAAAATAGTACTAATAGTACTAAAGGCTAAACACAATGTAAACAAACAAAATATGACATCCTTTGACATTCCGTACAGCTACTGTAAACAGTGTGTTTGTGCGTAATGGGGTCAGGATTGAAGGGGATAAAGAGCATCTTATAATCGAGGCAGATTAATAGTCGCAGCTTTAGGGTTGTCTGTGTCTGCCTGCATGTATTTGTCAATCTTCAAATGGTCCCCGGATTAAAGCCAAGATCTCTCTAGTGTTCAAGCAAATGTCTTGAGTTACATTTCAGATGTTTGGGAGAGCTTAAAATTACCTCTCTCACCTCTCTGTTCTTCCAGCAAATTCCCTTCATTCTCAGAAATCAAAGATTACAGCACACATCGATTTGCTCTAGTCTGAAGAGCTTGTGAGAATGCATGTTTGCTCACTATGTTTACTATGAATGATTAAATGTTGCATCAGTATGTCTTGTCCTCTGAATTCCTCTCTGATCGGGGTGGATAAAGCTTACAGAACAACACCGACGTCAATGAACTACAAAACTGATATTCTAAAGGGGAAACAAATTCAGTTAGATAAAGCTATCTTCAGATAATACTATCGGCGATATACGATGAAATGTTTGTGCCAGTGTGTGCAACAACAAAAAATCAGACCTAAAATTATGTTATTGACATTTTGCTGAATAATAATATAAGAAACCTAATCCAGAGCAAGATTTCAGGCATCCTCCACACCATTTGGCAGGCATGAGAAAATTAAACGCTGCAAGAAAAGCATAAACACTCTGAAATTTAACACCAAGCCTGAAGCTTCCTGTAAAACACCTGCTCGCGGATGTGTTTTGCTCACAGGGAGAAGAAAGTGTACCATAACTACTGGTCTCACCCCAAATATGTACCCTTCAAAGAATTTATTGCAAATAACAAAAATCTTTTGTTCATGTAAACCAGTCAGAGACAATGAGAGACTTTTGTATATGCGTCTGACCTAATTCTGGGAACTAGAACACACCAAACTTAACCCCACACCTGTTATAACAAATGATTACAGACACATCTATGCAAATCAGGTTAATAGACAAATGCACAAGGCTAAATAACTATATCAACCTCACCGCCATCCATTTGTCAACACGTTTATACCTCAATCTAAAACATGACTGTGAATGTAAATAATTCTGTAACTCAGGCACATTCAATGAAGGAAACAATGAATCCGCAACTTGTTTTGAATGATTTAGGCACAATGTGGTCCCCATCACACAGAAGTGTCAGAACACTGAAGAAACGTCAGATAATTCGCCTTAAGCGTGACACCACGTGACATTATCATGACACTGCACTGTGAACAACGTCCTCCGATATTTCTCGCCTCGGGTGAAGTTTTTGTTATGAAGCATAAGAGTGCATATTAAGCAGGAAGAAAAATGTGTTCTGTCAGCACCGGTCAAAGGCTTCTGCATTCACACATGGGTGACAAAAGGAGGAGGTGGTGATCATCTAGACTGGAGAGAGGGTTTGTGAAATAAATCAGCATGAATACACACACACACACACACACACACACACACACACACACACACACACAAATACAAAGACATATGTAAGCTAGACAGGGCTCTTGGGCCTGCTCCAGAAAACAGGGAACAAAGTCTGCACATAGATTAATATTTGTTCTGTACCACTCATAGTTCAGCACATAACACGCTAAAATAACAACACTGTAACTTTGGACCCCCTGTACCCCATAACCTCCTTTTCCTTCACTTTAAAGGGGTTGTTTCATGTAAAATCCTTTCAAATAAAAGAGTTGAATGTACTATCAGAACATGTAACTGTAATTTTCAGAAATCAAAACTTCCTCTGAACCCAAATATATATTAAAAAACTGCAAAAATGTATCATTCAGAAATAACAAGTTATATACTGTATAAACACATTACTCAACACATTTATGAGGCAATAATGCCTATTCTCAATATGCAGCAACTTGGATTGAACATCCAGTGATGTAGTGAGTATTAATGCAACCCATTAATACTGTATTTACATAGCAGTCTTAAAGGTAGAGTATAATTAGTTGCAAATCTTTTTTTGCTAATATTACAAATTCATCAGGAAAAATAAATATGTGGGGGAAAAAGGAAAACAATTATGTGATTCATTCAAGAACAAAAATTCAGCGATTTATTTTGCATGTGAAATCTATACATGCATGTAGTATATAAATTGCTCTTAACTACAAATCAACTGTAGAAGAGATGCAACTGAACGGTGTTAATGATAACACAAATGTGTCATTGTTACTAAGTGTATGTCTGTCTGTCTGTCTCTCTTATCAACCAAATCAGTAATCATCATTACGAAACTGTTTTATTATGCTTTCACTGCTTATTTTGTACTATAAAACAAACTGTTATTATACTTTGAATACATTTACATGTAGTTTACAATAGTTTTACCCTTGGCCTAGACCAGAATTTCAGTCTTTAAAAAAATATGAAAATAGTCATAGTTTCCCCGAGACTCATCCTCCCTTGTAAACCATTAGTGGATTGTCAGTTGAACTGTAATCGACGTCTCTGTAAGTGTACATGACTCTCAAACTCACAGTAGCTTGTGTGTAGGGAGACTTGATGGAGACAGCTGACTCACAGACAGCAGAAATACAACCCCCTGGCAAAACTCAAGTGTGAAAAACTATCAAATTGTCAGCCATGACAGGAATATTGTAGTTGTAGAGATTAGGGTCTCGCTGCCATGAGACAATAAGCTCATTTAGCCCTGAAGAAACAGTGAGGACTTGTTTGTGCATGTGTGACCATGCTTATTAGAGTTTCATTAGAAGAGAAAATAAATAAAATAAATATTCACAAATAAGGACTTAAGTAGACGTATTAGAGACTAAAATGTTTTACAGAGCCTTTTTTTTATTAATATTTTATTATTTTATTAAATAGTAATAAAATAAAAAGTATATAAAAAAATGTTTTTATAAGTACTATTAAAGTCTTAAAGTTTATATATTCAGCAGAAATAATAAATCGTTTATTAATAAATAATAAAAAAGAGATCAAAGAGAGTTCATGATTCCACGTTTATGGTGATGCACAGGTGGCACCTCCTGACATTGTGCATGATTTACAGCGCAAGTCCCCAAAACCTAACCCATTCTTCAAAATGTTTTATTTTGTGTTCTGTAGCCATAAAGTTATAAAGGTTTTGAACGACATAAGGGGAAACAAATGATGACAGAATTTTCCCTTTTGAGTGAACTATCCCTTTAAATAAGGCTTATCGAATACATCATTCATTCAGACTGTAATATCTGTTGTTAACTGCACATTCCATGGGTTGACAGGAGTGTGACAGAGGTGCGAGTGTTTGGAAGGAAGGATGAACACAAAACTTCAAACACAGGCAGAGGAAACAGACTCAGTAAAAACAAGCCTAAACTTGGCCAGCAGCATAACAACCCTAAGAAGATGCTCAAGCTGAGACACATCTGTGGTAAACATCTAATAAATTGATAGATCTTTTTAAAAAATAAATTAAAAAAAAACACACACAAAAAAACCAAGGTGATGATGAATGTTGTACTGTTAAGAGTGAGAGGTGACAGAGGTCTAAGTGAAAACGCCTTTAGAAAATATTATTAAAATCCTCTTACACACACACACACAGACTCAGACTTTTCCCATAAGTCTAATGAGAGCAGTCACAGACGACCCCATTCTTGTCCCACCCTAAATGAAGCTTTTTACTATAGTCTGAGGAGGGGGGAACAGTGTCAAGGTCTAGACATCACACACACACACAAAGAATTTTGGTATCCAGACTTTTGTGGAGAAACTCTTTGTGATTGTGAGGGTTTTTTTTACAATGTAAGTTTCTGGAGGATTGTTGTACCCAATAAATAAATAAATAATAATAAACAAGGAGA
This sequence comes from Phoxinus phoxinus, assembly GCF_949152265.1. Taxonomy (NCBI): domain Eukaryota; kingdom Metazoa; phylum Chordata; class Actinopteri; order Cypriniformes; family Leuciscidae; genus Phoxinus; species Phoxinus phoxinus. The sequence goes on from NC_136877.1 coordinate 31,193,059, forward strand.
ACACAATCCATAAATAACCAACAAACAAGCAATTATCAAATGAATAGTTCTGACACTAAATTCTGATTGGACAATCCACTTTTAAAGCATTTGTGAAATGCAGATAAACACACACCTGTTACCGCTTCATGCCATATATTAATGTAATAATCTCTTGTAGCTTTTGATTTAATAACAACAATAATACAACTAAAACTTGTAAGTGAGATTTAAGTTACATATGAAATGGTTTGTGTTTTAAAATTAAGTGCGTACATTTAGGGAACACTTGACGATGGTGGGTGACAGTGGCCTGTGAATCACAACAAATAAAACATTTAGCCCCTGACACACACACACACACACACTATGACGTTCTGTGGTTGCCACCCCAGACACAATGGACCTGCTGTGTTGACAACTCAACTGCGAAAGAGCTTAACCTCCGCTCCTTAAGGTCAGCTCATTACCACAGCAACAGCCCAACGTCCATGATAATGAGCCACATTATTAGAGCGATATGAAAATCACACTCACAGGCAAGTTTACTTTTGTGTTCACACTCAAAGACACGTACTTCCCAACGCACATGGGTAAGCAAGCACCACAAGTGCAGAAAACCAGAGAGAGAAAAATATGACACAGTTTGCATGTGTGAGAGAGAGACTGGAGGAGACGCTTTCGGCTTGAGAAGGAGCAAGATGAGGGGGGACATGTTTTGTGGTGTGTAATTGGCTAGAGATGTCAGCAGGTGGAGGGCCATTGTTCTCTTTGATGGGATTATTTGCACTTCTCACCACTGGAAGCCCAGGTAACATCAGGAGGAGCAATGCATGCTTATACTATACAGATTTAGCTCTCTCTCTCTCTCTTGTTCTGTCTCTTGTAATTGCTCTTGCTCTGTAATTAGAGCAAAGGCTTGACGTCCCAACACACTTGCTGGGTCCCCACTCAAATCGCTCAAGGCAAAAGTAAGTAACGGCACACAAAGAAGAACAATATCCCAATTTCACACATTGCTCACTCTGTTTTGCTATAAAAAAAAAAATCTACTGTGGTTCAATTTTCCATTTATTTAGAAGTGCATGCTATCCAAATTGACCAATACTAATTACTGGAAGTTTTTTTAAAAATAAAAAACGGTTTACTGTTTAAATATTTTTTAAGAGAAACAAAAGTGAATAGTAAAAGCAACAATGATAATGATAATAATTATTAATATCCTGAGCCAAGTGTACTATCATTATTAATGAACAAAAAGATTTTGATTCTAAATTAATAGTAAAAATGAAATAATAATAATTATTATTATTTGTAATTGGAGACAGTAAAATGCCTATTCGTATTAGGGGTGCAACGGTTCTCGATAAAAAATCTAACCGTATCGTTCTCAACCCACAATTTGGCATGCACTTGCACTGCGGTTCATCTTAAATCTGACGACGTATCTATAATACGGATAGTTGAAAATAACAATCCGTAAAACAGACAGACAAGAGTTCGGCTAATGTATGTTTCTGTTGATGGATACGCATTTCTGGCTTTCCAATACGTTACAACAGCGATGATCAAAAAAAAAGAAAAAAAAAAGGAAACAGACAAAACAGTAACTCTTTGAAAACTTTGAGCAATAGGAGTGCAGTATGCTCAATATGACGAGACATTTACGCTGTCATCCCCCGGTTGTTGATAGTAAGAGAGCACCGGTGAGACCTGAACAGCACACGTTGCTATCTGTGTTAAACTAAACTCATTTAGAAGGACAGTTCACCCAAAAAATTTAAATTATTTCATTAATCACACCCTCATGTAGTTCCAAACCCCAAATGACTTTCGTTTATCTTTAAGCCTCATCAATTTAAACACTCAAGCACAAGACACAAAAGAGAACTTGGGTACATTTGTGTGTGCACTTATCCAAAGCATGCACACCATTGAATCACTCTGTTCCATTGTATAAAAGGGAAGCCTCCAATGTCTCAATATGGCGCTGATTCGGGACCAGAGTCTGCGCAGTATGAGCGTGAAGTGGCTACTTTGCACTGAGAAGCTGTAAATCACAGCTGTCAATCATGACATCACACACCCATTTTTAGAGCATCAAATAACTTTTACAACTTTTTACACTTGGTGTACAGCTTCTGCTTCTCAGACAGTGTGTAAATACTAAGTTCTCTTTCAAGTCTTGAGCTTGAATGGACAAATTCACACAAAAATGTGTTCAACAGGCCCTTTATAGCGAGTATCCTAGCAAACAAAGTAGGTTTTGTCTTAAGTGAACGTAAACAATTCGAGAAAAACAACCCATGTGTATCAGAATCAGTATTTTGGATCCGTGCATCATGTCTTAAAGTGGCAGCAGCCTAATATACCTGATATCCGTATTTAATGTAAGCTACAGAAGACAAGGAAATCACTCACTGCTCTTGACTGAACAGCTTTTGTAACTTTAATAATAATTAATATTTATTTAATTTATACAGTGAATACATTTGCTTACAAACAATGCTATACATTTGATTACTTTATTCGATTTCTGTACCTGAAAAGATACCTAAATAACCCGAAAAACACTATTTCATTTGTATCTTTGTTCTATTGTTTATCGTTTTTTACCTGAACATAGCACATACCGAACTGTACAAAACAGTGAGCCTAAAACCGTGATAAAAACAGGACTGAGTAATTTGAACCATTACACCCCAAGTGCGTATGAGTAAGAGTGTGAATGTGTCTGTGTGTGTGCGACCTGTAATGGACTGGCTTCTCCAGGGTGATTCCCTGCCTTTGGCTCGAGATGCTGGGATAGGCTCCAGCATCCCCATGACTCTACATAGGACAAATGATTTTATTAATAAATTAATTTTATCATTATAGGAGAAGTAAGTTAACTGTAGCATCATACTTGATGCAGTTAATCATTGTGAGGTACAAAAAAGAGTGAAAGAGATATAGAGGGAAAGGGAAAAAGAGACTGATCATACCAATAGACATATCTAAGTGTGCAGAAGATAGAGGTCCCATATGGTGCAGGGTTGATCCAAAGTAATTCTGAAAGCTTAACCATGCTGTATCCTGATAAAGGGGTCAGGAACAAACACAACAGGCATATGTTTTGCTCTCTCTCTCTCTCTCTCTCTCTCTCTCTCTCTCTCTCTCTCTCTCTCTCTCTCTCTCTCTCTCTCTCTCCTTAAATTAACAATCCTTCATAAGACAACGGATTTCACTGACACCCTCTGAGAACACAACGCTACATCCCATTTATTGAAGGACATCAGTGATGCTTATCCATAGTCTGCATACATTCATGACAGTCTGCTCTTGTTAAGCTAATATGTATTAATATAGCATACCAGGACTAATTAGTTTTGCTCTGTGATGGGTAAATTGTGAATGAACTTTCCATCGATTCGCACTGTTACATATTAGCTCTGCATAATCAATGGATAAAATGAGCCTGGTGCTCATTAAAGAGAAAATTACCACATGGATCAGATCTAATAGCCCAGACTAAAGGTTAGAGCTGCGAAATGCGTTGCTCCACTGAGACGCAGAGTTTGTGTGTCAGTATTGGTCCATAATGGCTTTTGACTTTCTACTGTAAAATATTCTGACCTCATGGTGACATTTCTGTGCCTGTGAACCCTCTTGCTTTAGACTGACTAAGAGATGAATTAATTCTACAAATAATGTGTTCAAAGGCACTGCAACATTACGGTGTTCTCGTTTCAGGGTTTGAGTTTTGTCTACTGGGGCAGTCCAGTCGGCTGGTGTGTGATTCATCTGTGCCCGCATCAGCCGTATCGAGTGCTGAATCGATGCTTCAGAAAACACAACGCCGCTGTGAGTGTTCAGCATCCTCTCGAGTCCGGCCTGCATCTCTGACTGTTAGAGCTGATCAGATTAGCATTGTGGGAATATTGCTGCAAAACCACCCTGGTGTGTCAGCGATACTAGTAAATGTGATCGTTTTGTGCAGACCGATGCACTCTGCCCTCCACAGATAAGTGGTCAGGCAGGTCACATAAACAATGAGAGAGAAGAGCAGATAAAGATTCAATAAGAATTAGAAATAAAAATTAAGAAAACTCGGGAGAATAAAAGAAGGAGAGTGAGAGAGAAAGAGGGGGGCGAACTGGAGCGGCTACTCAGGAATAAAGCCAAATGTTTGCTTCTCTCAGCTCCCATTACAAATTAGAAGTATTTCAGGGATGAAAGAGAGAGAAGAAGGGAGAGGCAGAAACAGGACGAGAGCGATTTGCAAATGAATGCAGTAGTAGTTGTGGAAATATAATCGTGGCTCCCTTCTTGGTTGATCGGGATAAATGACATCTCCACTCATGGGAAGGGAAACAGACTCGCTCTCTCTTCACAGAATACACATTCACAACACTTCTCATCTACATACCCAGGCAACTACTCCTGCGAAAGCGTCAAACAAATGAATGAGTGAAAAAATTTGAACATTCACTAAGATAAAAGCCAAGTCTTTTAAATTTAAAATAAAATTGAAGTTTTGTGCTCCGACATGAGTAAATAATGCATTTATAATGCACAACCCTTTACCATCAAAAGCATCAGGTCAGTCTCTTTTTGACATCTGTCATATTCCAAAAAGACAAACAGAAGAAGGGAGAAAGAAACAGAGGCCTTGAGAGAGAGAGAGAAGTCAGGCTTTAAATATGATTTCAGACTGACACAAACACGCTGAGTGAGTGAAAGCCATTATGGCTGCATAATCTCCCTTTTCTGGACTATAACAATGATTTGAGTGGAGGAATGCTTGGGTTTTGTGGGGTTGGGACATTGATTCAGCTCAGCATTCAGAGTAGTAAATCAAGTCCAACTTCCTATCCTGAGGCCTATTGGCGTAATTCAGCCTGTCTCTGCCATACTAGTCAGTTAGTTTAGAGAGAATACATTCAATACATTGAGCGATCCACTGACAAAGCATAATGAATTACACAGCTTTAAAGTCGCAAACACGCTCACACACACACACGCGCACAGAGGGAAATTATAAAATCTCATTACTGTGAACCTCACAGGTTGTAAGCATTAACCTACTAGTTTTATGAGGCATTTATGGAACCAAATAAGATGTCCTTTTTTATCAAATTCCATTAAAGCTGATTAAAAAAAAAAACCAAGTTACAGGAGATGACGTTGTAGTGGAATGCAAGCATTTTATTTGAAATGAGTGTTCTTTGAAAATGCTAACCAGTTATTGCTTCCCCCCTTCCTTGTCCCGCTCTCATAACACACTCACACTCCCTATTAATTACTCACTGCTGTAGTCTCTCTCCAGCTCTATCATTTCTGTAATACTCTAAACTATTGCACACTTTTATTTAAGATTTTAAGAAAAGGTTTTCTCACATCTAGAGGATGTATATGAAAGAGAGGGACTACAAACAGCTGGTCTAGTCTTTCAGCGCTTGTCCCATTGTAATCTGCATTAGTCCCATTGCAGAGGAGTTCAGTGGGTCAAACTCTTTAAATGTGTCTGTGGGGAAAGATTCAGCTCTGCTCACAGGCACTGGCTACTACAACACACACACACACACACACACACACACACACACACACACACACACACACACACACACACACACACACACACACACACACACACACACACACACACACACACACACACACACACACACACACACACACACACACTTTATTTTAGGGTCCAATTCTCACTATTAACTAGTTGTTTATTAGCATGCATATTACTAGGATATTGGCTGTTTATTAGAACTTAGCACATAAATAAAGCCCTATTCTGCATGCTCATATTCTATATTCCTTAATCCCACCCAATACCCAAACTTAACTACCTTGCTAACTATAAAATAGTAGTTAGGAGTTTATTGAGGCAAAAGTTGTAGTTAATAGTCCAATGAGAATTGGACCCTAATCTACAGTGTGACCACATATATTGCGATATATCGAGTTTCATTTCTAAAAATGACATTGATACTTGAAATTTACTTAAAAATGTACACGTTTATACATATTTAAACAACTATGAAATACATATTGCACAATAAAAAAGTAGCTTATGTAGCTTGGTTTATTACTGTATATCTGAAAATAATATAATGCTCATTATGAATCTAGTATGAATAAGTACTTCACTGGAAATCCAACTTTAATCTGGAACAAGACCATTCCACATAAAACCCTGAACCATATGTCGTATGTGAGAGTGAGGATGCGTTTGTGCGTGTGTGATCGGTCTGTCCTGAGCAGGCTCAGAGGGTTATCTTGTATGCCTTATTCTCAAAAGAGGGTTTTACAAGGAGAGAGAGAGAGGATTGGTTTCTGCATGTCCTTCAAGGAATTACACTAACACAATTGGCTTAAAAAGGATTTTCATCCCTAATCTACAGTTCTGTTAAAGTCTTTGTTTTGTTAAGTTTATGCTCACAATGTGTTGTGATTTAAGTGAGCTCTTTTTTTATTGTGATAGATTTAAAATGTCCTTTTCATCATCTGGCACAACGCAAACCCCCCTGACCTGAGCCATCTTCATGAGTGATGCTCTGTGTAATATAACCAATGTCTGTGTGAGAGAAAGGATTTCACATGCGGCTCTCACCGCCTTCAATAAATAAGAGACAGCGTTCAACAGAAACGCAGTGAAGAGTGGAAGGATAACACTTACGGCTAACACAAATTCTTAGAATGACAGAAAGCTCAACTTGGGCATTTGTCTATCTGCCAGAGAGCAAATCCTGCCGATGCAGGGACGGGGTGATCAGTTTAAACTCTTCACATTTAACACACATGTACATTCACACTCTTGTTCTATGTCTCTTAATACATACAAATGAGAAAAACAAACAAAAAACATGCAGATATTGTAAGTATGGTAATTGGTCTCATACTGTATGTCATATGCCCCTGATTATACTTTTACAGATTTATGATTCCAGAGCACACTGATAAACCAACCCATACTAAACAAACAATCGATAATGGCTCTGTTATACAACAGCAACAATAGGACAATGTTCCATTATACAGATATTTATACCCAGTCCACTACTGATTTCACTACTCATTTATAGGGGCTTCCTCATAAATCCACTGAAGGCTAATGTGGCTGCTAATGCACAGTAAACGGCCAAACGCCTTATCGATCACCTCCTCTGAGGGCTTTTTTAACACCTTTAAAAGTTAGGATGACGCAAAAATATTCAAGGAGAAACGTGCTCTTCCAAAGTCTAAAGTCACAGGAGACAAAGCTGTTAACAAATATTTTCTGACATTCAAAATGTCTTAAATTGGTGTTTTAATGTATATAACCAGTTCTGTTTTTCTGTACAGTCTAACATAGTTTGTGATATATATATATATATATATATAAAATAATAATAATAAAAATTCAATAGAAGATTTGTAGCTAAAGATTTGTCATACTATTTACGTCTGTTCTTCATTCTTTACACTGATTCTGTTTCAGGCACTATGATTTAAATACATCATGCTAATCTAATAACTATAATATTATGGCATCCTTTTCACCCGAGAGTTGTGTGTACATAGAGTACTGTAGATTAAGGAGAACAGATTTTACCTTAATCAAACTAAAATTAGGGTCACAAAACATTCCCAAAGGCTTGAGAGAAAGGGGGCTAATATCGTAAAACTAGCATTTCTTTTAAAATTCAAGTCTTGTCTGGAGTGTCTTTGATGACAATCTATTTAGACCAGCGATGAATTTCCTTTTCTTAAAGCAGTGATTTCTTTTCCCAGTGTTCATTCCCATATATTATGTAGTTTTTTAAATAGAGGGTAACAAAACTCGCCTCCTCGCTGACGGACAGAGTGAAAGAATGTGTTCATCTAAAGAAACATTATTTCCCCCTTCCCCTGTATTAGCATATGTTAAGCCATGCATGGGATGTGTCAAGATCCAGCAGGCATTATGAGGTATATTCATAGGTGGGGGGAAAAGTGTGAATTAAGGGTGACAAGAGCTACATTTGAGCAAAACTACTTTGCTTATTTCTCTCCCTCTTTAAATGCTATTGCCATGAAAATAAACTATTAATCTGTTTCCCAAAGGAATTTAAAGCTGTCTGGTAGAGGTTGACAGCTGAGATTCGACTGTTGTTGTGCAGTCAACAAACAATTTTCCCTGGCTTCACTGGCTCTCAAAGGATATCACACACACACACACACACACACACACACACACACACACACACACACACACACACACACACACACACACACACACACACACACACACACACACACACACACACACACACACACACACACACACACACACACACTCCCTTATGTCGTAAACTTTGGCATGTTTGAAAACCATCCGTGTTCAACATTCTGTCTTCCCTAAACCCTGTCCCAAAGTTGAGTCATTACACACACTGAACTCTAAAAACCATGACACCCAGTAACACAAAACTCACACCTTGTGAAGCATGTGGTGAGCTATTCTCATATTTCATGAACATAATGTGTATTATGTTGTGTAATAAGGGAAATGCATGATTTGGTACTACATGTGCTCAAAACAATGAACACATCTATGAGTCATTTAAGCCACCTCACACACATATTATTAAGTAGGTGGTTTTAGAAAGACCTTTATACTGGGCTGTGGGAAAATATTTTAATGGTATGGTTGGATGTTCAAATATAGTGGTCATTAAGAGGATCACATATTTTCAGAGATAAAATAGCATAAATTAAATGAGAGATCAGTGGTACATGAGAACTTATAAATTCACAAGATAATATCTATCATCTATCTATCTATCTATCTATCTATCTATCTATCTATCTATCTATATATATCTATATATATATCTCTAGAAAAGAAGAGCTTTAGAGAGCGAATGAACTTCTTACAGGCAGTTCAAAGGTCATCCCGCTAAAAGGCGAGATGAACTTCCTGTCTACCTGTCTGAGGCTAGACAGTTTGGAGGAAGTAAACAACAGGCTGCTCATTAAGAGGTGGAGTCATGTCTATCAAACTGTTAAACCCCGAGTTGCAGGACGTCTTTGATCCTATACTGCTGAAGAAGATGAATACTCAAGAGTCTCTCATTTGGGACCTGCTGAGAGGATAAAAATACTATATTTTTAAAGGTTTTAACACACTAATAAACAACTAAACAACAGGGCAAAGCACCATTAATGAACCAAGCTGTCATGCATAAGCCTTAAATATATATAAATAGATTTTTAACAAAATAAATGTGCAAATAAATAAATAAATTATTTAAAATATTAGGGCTATCAATAGATAATTTTTTTAACGTGATTAGTCACACCCTTATCGTGAAATTAAGCATACACCTTTGTCTTGTTTAACAAGTTAATTTTGTCATCATTTGCTATATCCAGCAAAGTAAACAATCATATTAAAGCGTGATTCTCACAAAAAAGTAATTTCTGCAAGCTTTTTTCAATGTAAGGTGTCTTTCCAAAAAAGGACAATTGGAGACTCCAAAAGGACACCAAATGATATTAAGGAGTCCATATAATTCATACATTTATGCACACCAAAGCACCAATTAAAAAAAACATTACAGAGTTAGTTTACATTTTAGAAAAGTCAAGTTCACTGTAAAAAAAAATTGCTGCGATTATTTATCACAACTTAAAATACAACATTGTTTCAACTTTAAAAATATGTGTTCACGCTTGACTTCAAATATTAAGTTTAGTTAACTTTAGTTTAGTTAAGTTGGATATTTAAGTTATCTCAACACATTTTAAGTTGTTATAACTAATCGCAACCACATTTTTGACAGTGTTGCGATACCAAAGAGGACCACGTGGATATGGCACCCAAACCCTAAACCAACCGCCTAGTCCTTGACCTGACTGCATACAGTATATACCTACAGTACACGCATCCATTCAGAATTACTAAACAGCATGACAAATCAAAACGTAATCCTGAATGTGTATAAACAGCGTGAATATACTGAAATGTGTCTGTGCATAAATATAATGTGCGATCAGTGCGTCGAGAGCACACACACTGTTTGTTTGCGAATCAATAACGGACTCACGCATGCTTACTGTGCGGTTCGTACAACACTGCAATCTTCCTTACCTTGATTGTAAAACTCATCCATCGAAACTTCACTAGCGAAAACACTGGTTTGCTTTATCCTTTTTCCGAGAAACGTATTGCGTATCATCTGGCCATACAGCGGTGGTCTGTTTTGACGTTCCGTCTATATTTCACACAGCGTGAAACTTGAGGGCTGTGAAAAACAATCAAAGAATATGACAGCGCTCGTGTTTTAAAGCGAAACACACTGGAATGAATAATTCAATGAAAACTATGAATGAGTCTCTATTCTCTCGGCCATCTGTGATGTAATAAGCCTGGATTTCTATGATCGGCTGATATAGAGAGTAGGCTATAAATAGCAAAATAGTTTAGGCTACTCTCTTGAGTAGGTAACTTCAAGACGCCACCTAAAATGATTGTCCGCAAGAAGATACAAAAAATCTGGACATTTTCAGAGACAGGAGATGTTCTGCTGATTACTGTGTATGTGTGTAAAGACTTTTCCAAACTCAACGGAACATGATTTTTTAATCCAACCCAACGTGCGATTATTTCACCACAGGGTGTCGGTGCTCGTGTAAGCTAGTGACCGCGATGCTGAAGTGCGTGAGACCTGACGAGTACGGTCACTACGAACATTTATTTAATTATTTACATTAATCACTATTGTTTAATTTTTCATTGTCAATTCGTTTACTGTATGTAATTTACATGTTTATGCCCAAAATGTCAGTGTGCATACGGTTTAAGATTAATTAAATATTTAAAGCTACACTGTGTAACTTTTTTAGTTTATTCTTAGCTAAAAACACTTAGTTCTTTCAAAAATATATGTGCTCATTAATGTATATTTACTTCGTTCAAGTAATAAAGTATTCTCGTAAGTGTATAATATGCCATTGAAAATACATACGGGTGAGGGGTTCGAATGTCGGTCGCCATGTTGCCCCTCCATCTTGAAAGTACATTAGCCAAAGAGGGACATACCCGTTCATTCAAGCTTCGCCTTTCGCGTCTCCGCAATTCACTGGCACCGGCCCTGTTTTTTTTTTTTTCCTTTCCCTCTACCTCTACCTCTCCCTCGCACCTCCATCACAACAACTGATCTCTGCTCACGGAGAAAATGATATAGCCTACAATGTAAACTTTGCCTTACGCTAGTGATGTCGTACAATATACAGAATAACGATAGCACTGATAAAAGTTACTTTACTAAGATTAGCTTGCATTCGTCTGGGAACCTGATAGCTGATGTTAGCAATGAAATGGTAAAAAAAATTACGAAAACATAAAACTATTATTAATTTTACATAGATGTCATAACCTATATGTTAACTGACAAATTAAATTACTGCAAATTATAATAGTTTTCTAAAGTAACCTCATCACATGAAGGAATACTCATGGACGAGGTCGAACTGGAAGCCATGTTAATATTGCACTACATTGGCCACCGTAGGAGTTAAAACGAAATCGGAATTGAGAGGAACAGAAACTAATATTCACTGGATGGTCATATACCTTTTCACCGCTAGATGGGGGTAAAAATCACACAGTGTAGCTTTAACATGGTTCAATTTATTTAAAGGGTAACTAAACACTAAAACAACTCTTTTTAGTTAATTATCTGTAAGAGTGGAGCTTCATAAATGCTGTTTATTGATTCGAGTAAATTTTTTAACATTTGAGAATAAAGTGTTTTAATTTTCAAATGTATGGTGTAAAAACGTCTGAGTGCTGCCCTCATCAGGTTAAACGGAATCTCCTGAAGTAGGGGTACTCTGTGACGTAGGGGTACTCTGTGACGTAGGGGTACTCTGTGACGGTACTCTGCCACGCCCCTGGCAGCCCCTGGTATAAAAGCATCTGGTTCCGTCAAAACCACAGTAGCGAGTCAGGAGTTGGAAATTGGAATTACGAGTATTAAAAACGATCATGATAGCGTATTTTAGCATCTAGTTAGCATAGCATTTATATAGTTATTTAGATTATTTCGCGTAGCCTATGTAGTTTTGTTAGTATTGTTAGAAGCATAGTTAGTATAGCATAGTATACCATCAGTTAGGATAGTGTAGATTTTTAGCATTAGTTTTATCTGTGTTTAGTACAGTGGTTGGGCTGGTATAGGTGTAGTGTTGCCGGTTGCAACAGCACTGCTGGACTGCATAACTTTCCGCCAGACTTGGAAATTAGGCGCCAGTGTTTGTATGCACTTGTGTGCCAAACGCTGCTCTTCCTGCATGGACTCCACAACCGCCGGCGCGTTTTGCTGGATATTTTTTTTCACATAGCGGCAAAGTATGCTTAACGTAGGTCAATAGTAATAATAATCCACTCAGATACTGGACCCATTCTCTCTTGCGCGGCTGCTTAGCTAGCATCGTCGGATGCCGATCGCGATGCGGGAGTTAATGCGATGCGACACCGCAGTTTGAGCTAGCGGCTCGAATTGATATGGTTTTAGCTCTGTGTCCACAGACAATTCCTCCACTTCAGGGGAAGGTGGGGGAGAAAAGTCCTCGACTTCAAATGACCGCTCTGTTGCAAAGCTACTTGCGTCACTCCAGTCACTCTCCATCTTAGCGAGTCTGACAGCAGCTGTCAATCACTGCGTCACTGCGGGTCTCAGGTGCATGCCCACTTTTCCAGCATTTTTCAAATATTGCCAGTGGGTGGAGTCAGGGTCTGACCAGGGGTTTAGTTACCCTTTAAGGCACGGAGGAATGGAGGCCTACCGCATTCATTCATTCAAATAATTGAGCAAATCATATTGTTCAATGAAGCTTATAGAGTAGAGTTTTGTGAGAGATCGAGTAAGTGAGTGCACCTGCATTTTCCTTCAGGTCAGTCCAATATTTTTAATAACAATATCCGTTCGAATGTCCGCTGAGATATCTTGACCTTTTAACAGTTAAGGGGTTTTCCGTGCCCTGACACGCTAGTCATTACCTTGTCATTACCTTGTCAGTTGAGTTTTGATTCTCCGTGTTCACAACAACAAGTTTCAGTTCTTTCAATATAAAAGTCTTCTCTGACTGACTCACTCATAAAGACAGTCTTTGCCGCCATCTAATGGTGAAATATGTAATAATGTAACTTCTGTTCCAGTTCACGGTCAGTGACTATTTTTTTCCAGCAGAAGGAAGGCTTTTAGTGATTTTACTTCATGAAAGTTGCATCGATACATATTTTTTTGGTTTTAATATTTGTATTGTGTGGTAACCGTTTTATAGCAATAAGGTGCTCCACTTTGCGTCGTGCCTAACAACGCCCTTCAGCCGTTGGAAAAATTCATGAATGAAAATTATAATACAATAAACTATATCTGTGGTTTAAAAAAAATAAAAATAAAATAAAAGTCAACTGAAGTATTAAATGCAGTAAAATGTCATACGTTGTCACAGCATATCGTGCTTAATTTACCCCCCCCCCCTCCCCCATTATGATCTTAATTAACATTTATTTAGAATTTATTAAAAACACCTTTATTTTCTGTGCAAAATATCACATTATATTAAAAACATAAAAGTACTAAATATAAGGAAGAAAAAGAAAAGGGGTGTCTGTGCTGAGGAGGATAAGAGAGGAAAGAGAAGCACAAAAGAGGGTATATAACTGGCCTGTCTAAGTTATGGATAGCGCTGAAAGCTGTATGCTGTCTCCCGCTCACACACGGTTCGACAGGCAAGAATAGAGCCCCTCTGATAATAGTATCACTAATAAACTGCAAGCCAAATTAGTAACATAGGAGGTCTTTTATCGCTCTTTCTGGGAAGAGATGAACAAGAAAAAGAAAGGGGGTGGGAAGGTTGTAAAGGTGGGGGCTGAGAGAGAGAGAGAGAGAGAGAGAGAGAGAGAGAGAGAGAGAGAGAGAGAGAGAGAGAGAGAGAGAGAGAGAGAGAGAGAGAGAGAGAGAGAGAGAGAGAGATGAGAACAGATGAATGAATGGATGTTAAAGGGCCATATACAGTGTATACACCGAAAGGAACTATACCATTCACTGTCCCTGTCTGTTTGGTCCGTTATTTATGTAAAACGTAAGCACTGTTGGGAAATGACCTCGCCATGGTTTTTAGATTAAACTATTGAGCTAATATTATATTGAGTTTAATATAATTTACATGATTCAATCTAGCCTATATTCTGTATTTGCCATTAACACACACTCTAGAGTTGTACTACTCTGTTCTGATCTACAGTATATGTTTAATCGAGATGGGTTGGAACGCTGTTCCAAGCATGTGTGTGATATGGTTCAACCGCTGGTTTAATGGGCAGATGTGTGTGATATGTTTAAACCGCTGACTGAACAGGCAGACGCTCTTTAAATCTCTCCAGACTAACAGACCAATTGTCACAACATTTGTTTCCCAGATTTTTGCATTCCTTTGACGTACTGGAAAATGTATAATGGCAACAGAACACACTTATACTCCATATTTATATACCAGCTTCACTACAGAAAAACTCAGTGGGTGTAACTTATTTTTTTACTGATTCACAAAGTAAATATAACGAACGCAGAATTGGAATAATGTAATTTGCGTAATGATAGCATGCTTGATTTTCCTTCTGAAACGTGAAACCTTCATGCGGAACCTCAACAGGCTCGATCAGGTCATTAAAACGTGAGGGCAATATCGGTGACCTAATACACTATTTAAGGACTTCCGTTAAGATAAATGGTTGAGGGGGAAAGAGAGAGAGAGCAAGAAATGGAGGTAAAGAAGATAAGCACTTTAGAGAAAGAAAAGGTCACGGCGAGCAGTTGATTTGAAAAGTTGCTACGATCTCACAAAGGCCAATGACATCATCAGGTAGTGAAGTGTGGGGCAGAGAGAGAGAGAGGCAGAGAAAAGAAGGCTGCTTACCCAAGACCATAATTACATTTGCTCTAAACACAGCCAAAAGCTCCACAGCTTGCGCTGAATAATTTTCAACCATTTCAGAGGTATGTGTGTGTGAAAGAGAGAGAGAACGAAAGACAGAAAAAGGAAGGGAGCGGGGGATTAATCAGCTCTGTTTGCGGTGGCTTCCCCTTTATTACGACATTTTTTGTTCACCCCAAGCTTTATTTCCAAAAACATAATGTACCCTCCTCGTTATATTCATGTTTCTCTCTGCATGTGTGTGTGCGCGCATCAAAATTCAAATAGCACATTTTCCCCCCACTTGTGGAGCTTGTTTCATGTTAAAAATGTGCTAAACTTAATGTCTAAAAATGTTTTTTATTCCCACTTGCACCCTCTCTCCCTCCCTCCCAGCGTCCATTCATCCCCCTCTCCTTCATTGCAAGAGAACATAAAGGCTTTGCAGTGCATGTAGGGAAGACATAGCGCCTAGCCAGCATGAATGGAATGCTATTAAGTAAGTTATGCACATAATGAATCTTAGAAATGCTTGGGAAAGAGCAATCTACATTTATCTCTCTCTTTTGTCCCCTCTTTCTTAATTTACTAAAATTAAGAATCTTAAGTGAAAGCTCATGCAATACAGAAAACTACGAAATTGAGATCGCTGCATTATGTACCTTTAGTTTTCAGCTATATCTCTAACTGCTGAAATGATCAGTATCCACGTACTAGTATATGGCGAGAAGACTTATTTTAGACTTTTTGAACGTCATAAAACACACAACTCATTCAGCACATAGTGGGGTGGCTATTCTATGGGGGTGACAAATTCTCCAGGACTATGATATCTGGCGTTGTGGCTTTCTCCTGACACACACTTCCACACAAACTTAAAACTATGATACCTCTGTGGCTTTTAGCTTCCACGCTAGTGTGCACAAACACCCACACTGCAGCTCTCATAGATTCTCGCTGATTAGAAAGGTTCTTGCTGCATACCATAAAATCTGCTTAACAGTGTTTTTTCTTAGCATCATTGCCGTATAGATTTCTTTCTTTTCTTTTTTTCCGCACCGCCTGACCTTATCTATTTTCGCTAGTAAGGGATCTATTTTATAGATATTTTTGTGTGCCTGGCACATGTAGTCATCAATGGCAGTGCCTTTGTGCTTGTGTTGTGAACACCTGTCTGCTCTGATCAGACAGTTCCTCCAGCTGGGAACAGGCAGGATAAACATGCAGCCTCTATCTGACACTGACAAGAACAAGATACTATAGATCCAACCCTGGCATCCTAGGATGATGATGATGATGATGGAAGTTTCAAAATAAGACCCAACTTTTATTTAAAGTACTCTCTGCATCTTATTAAAAGCTCTTATTCAAATTGTAATATAATATTTAATTTAATCCCCCTATTATGATTTTTCAAATAGTACCTCTAATGCAGTGTTTAATAGCTGTTTGTGAATGTACTGTAACAGGTCTGCAAAGTTTTACACTGTAGATGTAGCTGAGGCCTGGAAGAGTTTGGTTTGTCGATATGACGCTGTTTTCAACACTGTCAATTCACTTTTATGCACTACTTTGCACTGGAATTGATACAGGGGGGAAAAGGCGGCTTCATTCGTATCACAGTGTATCAAGCGCTGAGAAGGCCTCCGGAGCTGACATTCAGATATGGTGAGAGGCGTTTCGTTTCAGACTCACGCTGTAAGCGGGGGACCAATCACAACAGGCTGGGTTGTCTGACCAATCAGAAGCAAAAGTATAATTTGCTTCAAATTATACTTTGTAGCATTTTTCAGGCGTTTTGATTCCTTTTCACACCACACTGATTGCTCTGGTCCGAATCAGTTGATGAAACGAACCAAAATACAGTTACGTGACAACATCCACATCACTCGTTGGCCAGATGTGTCTTGAACGTATTTCCATAACTGCACTTCGATTGATCAGAATTAACATGTGGGAAAATAACAACAGAATCTATGAAACCCCTTTTCCCTGAGCTGTTTGCTTAAGGTGAAGATTTCGCTGTTCTTGTGAGTTTTTGAAAGTTGGGACCTAATATGGTCATCAGACCAAATTTCTATGAGGCTCTGCAAATCCTCAGTCCTCCTCAAAACTCCCAAGTTTGTCCGCGAGCTGCCATGCTAAAAGTGCAAACTGTCAACAAACATTAGTCCTCATCTCAGAATGCACAGCGCAGCTGACTACGGCAGCTGGTTTAGCCCAAAAATGCGCAGTTCTTTGGCAGTTCAGTCTGTTCGAGGTCGGATTCGTTGAAAGTGTACCGAGAGCTTGTTTGGTGCGAAGCCGAGTGCGATTGCTGCATTCACACCTGCCCAAACGATCCGCACCAAGGGGGACAGCGAACTCTAGTGCGATTCAACCGAACTAAACGAGGCAGGTGTGAAAGCACCCTTAGAGAGACTGAATCTTCAAAAGAACTGTTTTCAGACTCTTTGTGAAATGAGGTGATGTGCAATGCATATGACGAGAAGTGTTTTTTTTTTAACCTTTGATGCATGTAAACCTGTTAAGACCCGCAAAACAAATTTAGGAACCTTTAAAGTAGCATAATAGGAGCACTTTAACATATTTATTAAAATCAAAAAATATTTTTCTCCCTTAAAGTAAATAAAAAAAGACCTCAAAATACAAAGTTGTAAAAAAATTAAAAAAACTTACACCTATGCACTTATGCTTACCAAAAAAACAGGATTTTCCAGAAATAATTGCTTATTTAAGTTATGTGAATCACTTCCACACATAATGTTTAAAAGCTGTGGTATGAGTCAGTTCCCTTGTTGTGACAAATATACTTCCTGTAAAAATGCGAGCTAATTATCTAGTTTTCTGTAAATATGAGGGGGAAAACAACATGAACATCTGGCAAAACAATATTACTCTAACATAATATTTGATGACTGAATGACCACACTGCATTGTGTGTGATTCCAGCATTGTACTGTTTACAGTAAGACCTAGAATTGTTACTAGCTTTTTATTCACTGAGGTCACAACTACTAACATTTCTGGAATTCTGGGAATTTTCCCATCTGTGATTCTCCTGTATGTCTAGTAGACCTTGAGCAGGTCTGAAATCATCTACCAGGAGAGTTAATAAACTTAACTTGTGATATTATTCCATGCTCACAGTAAGAAAGAGAGAGAGAGAGCGCGACAGAAAGGGTGAGAAAGATATTTAGTAACAAGTAGCGCGGCCACATGAAACACTCCTCCCACGCCCTGTCAGCTATAAGCCATCAATCCTCGCTTCTTCCACCCAAAATGGATTTTTTTTTTGCCTCACAGATGTAAATAATGGTCAATGTTTGCACAGTGATGAACACATTTTTTTATCAGTTTTTCATGGAAAACAATTTGGCCTTGAATGAAGCGTGTTTGTATTTGAGGTACACGTATGAAAGGCTCCATTTAATGGTGTTCAGATGAAACTGACCTGCCTTGCTCTGATAAGAGGTTACATCAATATACGACCTCACACAAAAACAACATGCAGACAAACAATTAGGGCTGGGTACCGAGTCTCGATACTTTTTAAGTACCGACCGAATTGCCTCGATACTATCGAGTATCGAAACATGACATGTTGTTTGGTTCCAGATTTCGATACCTAAGGAGTTAACTCGTCAACGTCAGTGCTCAAACAAATACATATGAAATGCACAACGACACACATAAAGTCGCTCACGCACATACACGCAATCTCTATTCACACGAAACGCGCGGAACTCCGCGCACACTCATATGAGACGCGCGCGCGCACGCACAAACTCTCGACACGCATACTTATGAGCCGCGACCCGCGAGCACACACACACACAAACTCTCCGCGCACATATTCATATGAGACGCGAGCACACACACATAATACCTTAAAGATGTGGAAAAGTCGATCAAAAGTGTGGCTACATTTCTCCAGGCTCGATGCAGTATTTGCGGTAAAATAATGGCTGCAAAGACCGGTACCACGACAAACACGATGAAGACCTTGACAGTGCACGGAGTAAACATAAGAGCAGAAAGTTGCTCCGTCTTCGACTGGTAAATGAAGAGATACCTTGTTGATCACTCGGACAGTGTTTATATTGCAATAAATAATAACCTAGTGATTGTACACTGCCGTTCAAAACTGTGTTGGTTAGTCAGATTTTTTTTCAGTAAGGATGCATTAAAGTTATCAAAGGTGATGTAATGTAAAGGTGATGTAAGTTATCAAACATGTGTAATGTTACAAAATATTTCGTTTTTAAATAAATGCTTTTCTTTTGAATTTTTTATTCATCAAAGAATCATGAAAAAAATTATCATAGTTTCCAAAATATTAAGCAGCAAACTGTTTTCATATTTCTGAAGGGTGATGTGACACTGAAGTAATGATTTTGAACATTCAGCTTTGACATCACAGGAATAAATTACATTTTGAAATGTATTAGATACGATTTTAAATTGTAATACTATTTCACAATATTACTAAAGTTTTACTGTATTTTTTTATTTAAAAATTCAGCTTTGGTGAGCATGAGCGCTTTATAAAAAATGTTTTATTCCTTTGTGCACTGGCTAAGGAGCATGAGTCAAACTGAAAAAATAAAAATAAAAAAATAAAAAATAAAAGTTTTTCTGAGGTAATATGTTATGTAATCTTGTTAAAATGGATTTCATAAAATTGGTATCGAAAAAAGTATCGTTAGGAACCGGTATCGAAACTGAGGTATCGAAATTGGCACCGGATCGAAAGATTTTGAACGATGCCCAGCCCTACAAACAATGGCATTCAGTCTGTATCACTCAGCTCTTCCTCCTGTTCCTTATGGATATTTAAGATATGGGGATCTTATTTGTCTTCATTTTTTTTTTTTAGAATCTTTACACAAAATAAATTCTCCATCCCACCACAGTCATGTTTCCTGTGCTAAATCTCACTGTAAAGATGAGGTCAGGACTTAATCCAGCTTGGCTGAGACATACAGTAGGCCTCGCTCAGAGCGGCTGTGGCGACTGCTGTTTAGAGATCTCCTGTCTTCCAGATCCCAGTCATTGGTTTTAACACTCCAAAAGCAGGCCAGTTTGCAATCTTAACAGCTATAAAAAGTGGGATTATCACCTTGCTTGTAAAGACAGCAGCCCATTTGGAAGAAGTGTAAAAAATAAACGACAGGAGCAGATCTCCAGCCTATGGATGCTTCAAGTCAGAGCAGGTGTTTGGCAACTCACTGCTCCTGTATGTTCAGAGCGCACACACAGTCACACAGAGAACATTTTTTACAACTAAAACTTGTACATGATCGTCTTTTCTTTTTCTTGACCTACAGTTTTACACAGAAGCCGAGTGTTAAAACAGGCTCGTTCCAGACTGGGATAATCCGTGTGAGGTATGTTTACTCTGCAAACAGAACTCACATCTCGGCAACAACAGTGGCCACTGCACTGACCACTTCCAAATCAACTTATAGATCCCTCCACCCTGCATCCACAGATAGGGCAAAAGGTCACAACACAGTAGGGGATTATGGGAATGATTGTTCTCCAAGGAGCAGTGTGGTGTATCTTTCATCGTTAAAGGACTAGTTCGCTGCCCAAACATGCTACGGGGAGATGCAGCCTGTTATATGGAGGATTTTGAAAGGACATCAAATTTGTCATTTTGGCTAATAATTAGACCAAATTGGGCTTAGCCTTCAGAGGTCAAAGGGCCTGGCCCAGCCTAGTGAGTACCCAAACATATACAGCACTTAAAGAGGAAGAATTGAAGAGATAGATAGATAGATAGATAGATAGATAGATAGATAGATAGATAGATAGATAGATAGATAGATAGATAGATAGATAGATAGATAGATACTTTGTTTCATAAGGCAGATGCATCAGAGCACTAACACACTCAATCAGGCTTGTATTAAAACTGCCAGCTGAGTGGACCCAGCTGCTGTGTGTGTGTGTGTGTGTGTGTGTGTGTGTGTGTGTGTGTGTGTGTGTGTGTGTGTGTGTGTGAGAGAGAGAGAGAGAGCGAGAGAGAGAGACTGTGTGTGGGGCATTTGTGTGCACACATGACATGTGTGAGTGTGTGTGACAGCTCCAGACCCTAATCTTGCCCCTGAGCTCTTTTTATCATGGTTCCAGTTTAACCTTTGACCCCTCAAGGATGAGGGATCTGCAGGGAACATTATTGATTAATTCCATATTTGCCAGAATAGAGTTGTGTGTGTGTGTGTGTGTGTGTGTGTGTGTGTGTGTGTGTGTGTGTGTGTGTGTGTGTGTGTGTGAAAGAGCGCACTTAGTGACCAATCAATCAAAGAAGACCGATTCAGCTGAGACAGAGTAGTCAAAGAGAACCAATACACCTCTGATATATTTTACCCTCCACACACACACACACACACACACACACACACACACACACACACACACACACACACACACACACACACACACACACACACACACACACACACACACGGGATGACTTAACTAGCACATCCCTATGCAAAACTATACGGTATTTAAACGCCACAATTAAAGTGGCAGATGGGAGATGACAGATACTTTGTGAGTGCATGTGACACGTCACCTCTTGTATTGGAAGAACTCATCAGAAAGTATCAAACTCTCACTTTCTCTCTCAGAAACACAAGTGATAATCTTCGTGTGAAAAATCGATTCCTCCAGAGCACTTGTCAGAGCTTGACTTGTCGTGTGACTCAGTGGCAATGATCGAGGCTTTATGTTGATACCTGCGGGATCTGAGAGCGGACACCAGGGAATGAGTGTGTTTTCCACCTTTTTTTCTCTAAAGTCCCCAAATCTGAAGAGGAACCAAGGGAGTGTGTGTCTTCCTTTTGAGAGCGCAGTGATGACAGCCCAGCTCTAGGACGGAGGGGTGCGTGTGTGTGTATGTGTGGGAAAGAGAAAGAGACTAATCTCATAGTAAGCCCGCTCTATTTATCACAGAGGTAATGATAAGAATCAGATTCTAAGGTGAACTCTGCGTTGGGTCAGGGCCCGGTGCAGGCAGTAATGTGATCCGCAGAGAGAGTGAGAAGATAACCTCTATGCAACGGCACCGCAACGTCAGATAACTAAAACAAACTGTTACTGCCTATGCTCAGAAAGAGCACTCAGACTAACCAAGGATGAAGAGTGATAGTGGGGGAGGTTTAGTGAGGGGGAGAAAAAGAAAGAGACAAAGGCAGAGAGAGAGAGAGACAGTTAAAAAAGCAAGATAAAATGAAAGAGTGATAGAGGCCTCATCCTGAGACGGCTCTCAGTGAAGGTAGAGCGGGATTCTCCTCTCCAGTGGAAGAGCGCAGAAGCCAGCGGTGTAAATAAAAGCGGGTGGCCCTCGGCACACCGAAACTTCACCAGCTGAGTAAAGATATGATGTAATGAGAATAATTCATCGTCACAATCTCTCTCTATACCACATCCTTGTACATTTACTTGACTACACTAAGTTATTTTCTCTCTCTTCGAATTAGACAAACAAGTCTTTAGGTACAGTATGTGGCTCCTTTCGATTTGAATATTTTTGGAACAAACTTAAAAGAAAGAAAGAAATCATTGGTTTCTTTAGTTTGTTACCTATGTAGGCCAGAATAGGTTTCCTTAATAATAATAATAATATTATTTATATAAATATAAATATATTATTATTACTACTGCTATTATAAAATGCACTTTTTCTGTAAACATCAGCAGATATTTCCTGTAAAAACAACAACAAAAAAAGTGCATTTTATTATAGCAGTACTTGATTCTGTCTTTGCTCACTTTTTAAATAAATAAATAAGTAAAACTAAATAAAATTTGGCAGCCCTATAAAACGATTGATGATGATTTTAAAACCATTTAGAAGCATTTGCCAGTTGGTTGTATCTACGGTATAATGGACTAAATAAATGCAGTAATCTTACTATGGCTAGATCCCATTAACCAGCCTTTAATCAATTCCTATAGGAGGACTACTGAACACATGTTACATCACCTAATTGATATTCATAAACTAAGCTTTTCAGATCACTGGTACACCCCTGGACTGAGAAACATGTATAGATTGATCTGTGACAGCTTGACTGCGCCTCAAATCACCTCAGCTCAGTCATACTGCACATTCTGTCAAGCAGCAGTAGTCTTTGCAAATGCTGACATTAGGCTAAAAACAGTCCAAACCCCATCAGCTGGGATTAATGGAGTGAATGAAAGAGAGAAGGAAGACAGATGAGTAAAGCAGGGCGATAGAGAGATGGATGACCGCTGTCCTCTCTGCTCCCGGCCCCATATTTGTTAGATAACTCCTGGACATCCCTCAGAAATCACCTTAGACACTGGATTAGAAGGGCCTGTAAGGGCAGCACAGTGCACATTGCATGTACTATAGTGTCTGTTACCTCTACAGTCCGGTCAGAAAAACAAAACTGCTTGGATGGGTGAGTTTACAGTAATAGTAACAGTGGCAACCAATAAAAGGATTGAAATGTTGGTGGGTGGTGCTTTGAGTCTTGAGCTGCTAAAAGGTGGGGAGAGTGAGCAACTACAGGGTCACAGAGGTCACACTGCATGGGCCACTGAGCAAAACACTTAAATCAGCACTGGCCTAACAACAAACCTATTGTACATCACTTTAGATGAGGGGATAATCCAAATTCACAGGTTTTTATGTTATTAAATATCATTCAAAGATACAAGTGAAGAGTTGATGTAAGGCTTCTATTAATTATTCCATAAATTACAGTGTTCAAATAGTATATATACAGTGTTCATATAGGCTATACATATATATATATATATATATATATAAACAAACAGGTGAAACTCGAAAAATTAGAATATCGTGCAAAAGTTATTTTATTTCAGTAATTCAACTTAAAAGGTGAAACTGATATATTATATAGACTCATATATATATATATAAAATGAGATGAAAATACGTCAAATCTGATAAGGAGGACACAAATCTGGCAGTAGCTGTGTTTCTGTGAACTTTAATACAGATTCCCTGATTACATTGAGTGTAGTCATCTTACGTACAGTTCAAAGTACAATAAACAATTTTAAAACAAATTTCAAAGTGCAAACAAAAAAGAAAATATCCGTATTAATAATTACCAAGCAACCCACGCGTGACCTTGATACACAAATCATAGAGCTGCTGTTGTTTAACTATTCTCTCTATTTATTATGAACTGGCTAAAAGTTCACAAATTAAATAAATTAATACAATTAAATAATAAATTAATAAAATGAAATATAACTAAATTAATACAATTAAATATAACTAAATTAATAAAATGAAATATAACTAAATAAAAAAAAACAATTATCTCTTTTTTATGTTTGTGTTCACTCTTTTCACCCTTTTTAGGACATAATCATATAATATGATATTATAATATAAGTTTCATTTGGCTGCAAAAATAAATAAATACAAACAAACAAATAAATGGCTAAAGTTAGTAGTTCTAAATGCTAATTTAAATAATCTCTAAAAAAAATATGCTGATATGAATAAAGAGGATTTGGCTGAGATAAAGCTGATATGCAGGTATGGGCAAATCTTGGGGAAGTTGTTTAAATGTTATTTCCTGCTTTTAACAATGCCCGCAAAACATATTTCTTAATAGAAGCTTTCAGACTGACACCACACACAGTCTCTCGCACACACAAAATATTTGTGTCATGATGTGAAAATGTGCAAGCACTTAGTGCACAGGAAGTGCAACTTAGAGGTTGTGTGTGTGTGTGTGTGTGTGTGTGTGTGTGTGTGTGTGTGTGTGTGTGTGTGTGTGTGCGTGTGCGTGTGCGTGTGCGCGCGTGTGTTTGTGTGTATGCGCATGGTGATTCATTAGGTCAGAAATGGCATCGTTCATCTACGTTCATTGCCCATGTCATCAGAATGATAAATGTTAGGTAAATGTGTTAAGTGCACTCAATATACACAACATGCCCAGAACTGCTGTGCAAATATCTGTCACATCGCAGGAACAGAATGAATGTGCTCTGAGTAAGTATACACAGCATACAGCACATCTCTAGCCTTTTAAGGGTACTTTATCATAGACTTATGAATAAACACAAGCCAGAAAACCAAAGTGATGAGATATTCATAAAGGGAAATATCTATTCATTAACTTTAACATTAATTTTCACTTTTAACACACACGACACACACACACACTTTTCATGACCCACATAAGCAGTGGAATACATGTTAGCTCCCGTTTCAACATCCCTGCATGCTGAACACCTGCTGTTGTACATTACATTATGCTACCTAGAGAACAGCCAGTGAGTCTATGCGTCTCTGTAATACCCCTGCCCTTCAGGCACTCTTACTCATAAACACTTGTTGTATGTTTTTTTTTGTTTTAACAAAAAAAAAAAAAATGAAGAAAAAAAAAAGGCAAACAAAAGAACGATTTACACAACCTGTACGGTTGCCCCACCAACTCTTTCGGCATTCCATGCTCTATCATATGTGTGGAGAAAATTTAATTACGTCTTACACGCGAAACACATGAATACATTAGAGAGAGAGAGAGAGAGAGAGAGAGAGAAAGAGAGAGAGAGAGAGAGAGAGAGAGAGAGGAGGGGAAAGAGCTGCAAAGCTTATCACTGTGTTGAATTTTGATTAGCTAGCCAGAGTTATTAATCTTTTTGTCAAAAGCCTTTTTTTTGTATGCTGTGAAGAAAAAGTCTCACTCCTTACCCCCTTTCTTAAACTTTCTCTTTCTCTCTCTCTATAAGTCTCCTCCTCCTCCTCGCAGCTGTATTTTGAATCAAGCAGGATCCATAGAGAAATGGGCATTTCTTTCAGGGCAGTACATTCTTCCCCCACCTCCTCTCATGGATCAGTGGTTAGCTTAGAGATACAGCCGGCACAAAGGCAGCAGCTGACATGTGGGTCTTAATGGCAATAATGGCCATTTTTAGGCCCAATCAATCACATTTAGTGGACATCTCCATTTTTTGTCCCTGAAAAGGTATAAATAATAATAATAACGATAAAAAAAAAAAAAGAAAAGCGAGGGGGAAGAAATGGTGTGGGAGAGAAAGGCGCCTCGGTAAATATTTTAACTGCTTATTAAGATTTGGAGGGCATCACAATAGAAGCATCTGGGCAGTGCGGAGAACTCTGAAAAGGAAGGATCCAGATGGTTCTATAGAGGAGGCCAGAGAAAAACAATTCTCAGATGGGGAAAAAGTACAGCCTATTTATCTATTCACTCATTAAAGTACTTATTGCATGTCGACGTACTTTATGTGTGTGTGTGTGTGTGTGTGTGCGTTCACTTGGGTATCGGAGAAAGGAACTGTGACTTGCGAGTATCTGTTCGCCGGCGAGGTCCTCGTGTACAGTTGATGTGTTTGTGCATGTGTGTGTGTGTGTGTGTGACGGCGTACACTGATTTGGAGTCCAAACGCTGGCTCCTCTTTCCTGTAGCTCTGACAGAGGACAGGATTCTTTGGACAGCTCATAAAGTCTGCAATGAATACCTCAGTTTGTTTATCTTTGCCGGGCTCAGATATTTCAATGTCTCTTCTGCCTTCTCTTTACGAGCCACTAGGACTCACCATGCGGTTCCTACACACGCAATAGCGGAGGGCGGGGGTGAAGGCTGAGGTGGGGATGCAGGCAGGTTGCCTTCGCACCACAATGGGCCTTATTTATCTGTGCTGCCCCTCTCAACCAATCAAAGAAAGCAATTTCAATAGAAGATATTTGAACATCACACTACACAGAATACAAGCACCAGAAGTGGCACTTCCTCCTCGAGACCTCTCGCGCTCGCCCTTGGTGAGGCAGATGTAGGACTGAGAGAGGTGAGTATAGCAGTTCACAATATAATATGGAAAATTTTACAGCTTTCATCCTCCTCTAATCCCTCTCTCTCTCTCTTTTATCTGGTTTGCCTTTTATTGGGCACAGTGCTCCTGGGAACTTCAGCCTAATAAAAAACAATCCTAAGGAATTTTCCATTGGATTTATGCAGTTAGAGAAACAGCATGTAAGCACACTCCCTATCTATGGTCCTATGGTAACGCAAAGCACTAGATGATGAATATACTTTTTTTTTAAATTAAACGGTTACGTATGCAGGTAATTAGGTAAAGCGTCAGGGACAACTTATTCTTTGAGTTAAACACACACACAAACACATCAAGCGTGTTTTGTCTTACAATTGGTATGCCAAGCATACTGGACTCTTCCTAAACTCCCCAGAATTTCCTCAAGTTGCTCTCAGAAAGGCAGAAGGCACTCCACCCTATTCCACAGACAGATTTACAATGGCCCGCCAGCATCAGACAGACACTGCATGAAAACTCTAAACTGCTCAAAGCACTCGCTCAAACATCTCCGCGTGCAACATGATTTCCATCAGATTGACGCAAAATGATCAAGCGTTAGGTGATTGATTACATTTGCAGTTTAATATTTTGAGGGCAAGCTTGGTTCATTGTCCTTTTAATACACCACTCTTTATATTGCAGGGGCTCTGTTCATTTTCAAAGCAAACTCATAAAAATATCAAATGAGCTGGCATAGAGCAGGGAGCCAGGTGTAAATTTACATATTAATCCAATGTTAAAAATCCCTCTGCATTAAAAACTTTTATTGGCTAAAATAAAACTGAGATGCTTCACAACAAAATGAAGGCAGCGGGCAGCAACTCTCAGTGCTGAATGAACTGCATGCTTACAATCTTTGTACTGATGTGGGACACAAACAGCACAGAGGAAGTAAACACGTGTATGCAAAGGCAAAAGTAAACACGTTTGGGTTAACGTAATAATATTAGATAGTATTATTATTTTGTTTATGCACAAAAATTAAAATATGAAATATAAAATATATTCAAATAGTATGACAAATCATATCTGTCTATGTTACAGTTAAGAAATAAAATAATTTCTTATTTAAAAATAAAATAAAAATGGCACTCCGTGCAATGATTATTTTATGCAATTGGCTAAAAGTCTTAAAGTCCTTCCTATCTTTATAAGGCTCTTCCTCTCGAGCGCTGAGTTGGGCATGTTACGTGAACCGTTCTCTTGAGCTTTTGTGTGTAAATAATCCAATTATCACAGAGGCCTCTGCTCCTCAGCATCTTGTCAAGTTGCCCCATTCATCATATGATCTGACAGCAGTGGCACAGTCCTGGTCTATGCATAATTGACTCAAGTGAACAGACTACAACCAGCTGTACTCTCACACGCACAGCTAACACAGACAGAACTGGTTAGCATGCTAATAAACTGATGGATCGTTTTGATTATGGAATAGCATATTATCAATTAGGTCAAATAGCATACGCTACGCAGAACAAAAATGTAAGTATGACATTGTAGCTTTGCCTTGCTCTCACCTACAGAATGAGTTAGGCTTTTAGGCCAATACAACGATAGCTACTTAATGCGCTAATAGAATTAATTAGCGTAACATGTTTACTCTAATAGAATGGGCTAGCATAACATGTTCGTACGCTAACTAGCTGGTTGGCACATGTTAGAATATGAACTAATGAACAGATCATACCAGTTTAGTGACAGAGCCAGATTAAATATACCGATTTAAGATATGTAAATGAAAAAAACAAACAAACAAACACTATTGTTTCTAAATGATAGCAGTTGCACAGTATACCGGAGTGAAACATTAAAAACATGAAAACGTTTTTTATCATTCTGCGGTGGAAATAATTTTTTTAACGTTTAGGGAAAAACTTTTGACTTGTTTGTCTTGTAATCCAAATGATATTAATGAGAAATATCCTTAAACAATATTTTCATAAATTTTGTGCAATTTGACAATTGCAGTGGATTGATTGTGGAAATATCACACAAATAAAAATATTCTGTTCACTAGTGACATATACCTTGATTTTATAATATAGTGAATTCTCCTAGTTCAAAAGTCTGAAACAAGGGTAAAAAAAATAATGTACATAAAAAGTAAAAAAAAAAAAAAAAAAAAGTTGCCCAGTATTTTCAGTAAGGTGAACATATTAAAAAATGTTTAATGTTTAATGAATAAT
Source organism: Phoxinus phoxinus (assembly GCF_949152265.1). Classification (NCBI taxonomy): domain Eukaryota; kingdom Metazoa; phylum Chordata; class Actinopteri; order Cypriniformes; family Leuciscidae; genus Phoxinus; species Phoxinus phoxinus. The sequence goes on from NC_136877.1 coordinate 31,222,029, forward strand.
AATAAAGCCCAGTAAAAAAAAAGTGATACATGAATATAAACCACTGGGATATATAAGTGGCCAAGATGAAGAAACACTCATAAATAGTATTTTTTTTCTCAACCTAATTTAATATTTAATCTAGGAAATTAAGGTAACATCACTAATGTGTGCTTTTCAGCAGGTGACAAGGAATGAGGTGGTGATGAAATGCAGGCTGATGAAAAAGGGTTTATATTGTATACTTGTATTTTAGTCTTTGCACCAGCTTTACATTAAGCAAAAGCCATTAAAAAATGTAAAACTTACAGTTTTAAACATCAGCAGTGCAAAGTTATAGTTAAACATTAGGTGAGGGAGTGAATAGTTGGTTTAATAGTTATTCACACATGTCTGTGACAAGAAATGAAATTTCATTTCAGAGGTGTTTATTGTTTTTGTTGGTAATTTGATTTTTTTTTCTCTTCCACATTTACATCAGCACCAGCTGTCACTTTATCATCTCTTCTTTTATGTAAGGTGATTCAGATCAGCTGGGCTCAACTAAAGCTCAAGTTCTACACCCAATTATTTTCATAGTGATGGTTTCATTAACACACTATAAAAAAACAAAAACACCAAAAAATAAATAATAATTTTAGACATTGTCTAAACCTCAACCCTTGATAGCTAAATTATTATAGATGCCAATATGTAGGCTACATCTCCCATTGCAACCTGCAGGTTTGGATAGATCAGTAAGGTCAGCAGGGTCACAGGTAGGCTTAGTATAGGGTTAGAAGTGGAGTCCCTGTAAATCAATAAGCTGATTAATAATGCAGAGATCTTTCAGGTTACAAGCACTGCACCAGCAGAAATAGACTACAATCTACACTTTATACTGATCCTGAACAAAATGACATTTAATAGGAATAGTTCACCAAAAACAGAAAAGTCTATCATGGTTAACACACCATCATATTGTTCCAAACCTGTATGACTTTCTTTTTTCGGCTGAAAGTAAAATAAATAAACCTGAAGTGTTTTTAATAAAATATTCGTTCCTGTTGTACAGGAGAAAAATAGTCAGTAGTAAATTCTTAATTTTATTTTTACCAAAAATGTTATTTAACATAATTATGTCAGTGTTTTGCACAGACTAGACTACAACCACACCACAGCTCTCTCACTGTCCTTGGCTGGAAAAATTCATAAGGAGGTGCTCTTGTCACAAGTGGGCTTGAAGTGAATGACGCCAACAGAGACATCCTCACAGGAGTGGGAAATAAGGCTCCCAGATGCCAGTCCACGTCTGTGCCACTAAAACCAAGCCTACGACAGAGCCCAGGTGAGCTTTTACACCCCAGCCGCACAGAGACGCGCACAGCCTCTAAAGCAGCTGCGCTTGCCAGTGGCCATCATAACGTCGGTTTGATTAACACACTCTGGAACTGAGGAGCAATACAGCCATGCTGACAAACACTGGACCAAGGTGATCAAGTTTGGCACTCAATGTCAAGTTAAAGACATTTTGAATTCTGCATGTCCATAAAGCAGGAAAGTCTAGTTCAATAACACAAAGAGTTTTACAAGAGAGAGGCGAGCGGTAAAGTAAACTCCGATGAGGTGCCACCAGGTCTGTTGAGTTTCTCTCTCTTCCCCCATTCGACTCGGAGAAATCAACCCCATCTCAGACATGAAAAAGCAAGAAAGGCACAGTATATGTGCGTCGTGGCATGACAATATGCGGCTGAAGAAGCAATAAAAGGGGCACTTTTTACAATGGCCCCACTCTGACAAAGACCTCTGGTGTGTGGAGAACAGGGTGGGCTGGGCCCCCTCTCCCCTCCTGGAGCTCTGGTTATTAATGCATCAGACCCTGCCACCATGTCCCGCTCTGTGCCAGAGACATATTTCACCCCCAATCGGCCCTTTTCAACAAATACGCTGTTTTGAAAATGATTTCCAGGGTGCTGTCGGTTCCCATAGTGATGACATTAAATGAAAAGAGCAGAAGAGAAAAAAAATTATAGCGGGTGATAAACGGCGTTGGTTTAGGATGACACAACGAACTTCCAACGGTCTTGTTTAAACGGCTGGCACTGAGGAACAACCTCTCTCTCTCTCTCTCTCTGTCTTTTACTTTGTCGCTATTCACAAAGAGAAAATTAGAATGTATCTCTACCTCGGCAGAGTGGCACATCATAGAGTCGGGGTCACTGGCTTGTATTTATAGTTTGTCATCTTAAGGTTGTCACAGCATCCATGACTACGTAAACCATGTAAATCACCCCTTTAAAACTGCCAGCTGAAGTCTGAGACATTATTAAAGACAGAAGATCAGAGAACATGCTCAAGATAAAGGAAGGAGGAGGGATGTGGCGTGTGAAGTCTTTGATATTTCCCCAATCCCCCTATGAATCATTAACTGCCCATCACAGCCGAGCGCTCTCTCGTTTGTTTGCATGTATGTGTATGCGTATACGTCAGTGTCTTTGAGTTAGTGTAAAGTGTCAAGTACCAGTGATTTTCTCTTGTATGTCTGTTCTGGCTCAGACTTGCGTGTTCCCCAGAGCAATTAGTTATGGCATATTAATCCTCCTGTAGTATTTCAGTAACAAGTGCTGCATGTCAAAGCTGTGGCAAAGTTTTTTGTTCATTCCGTTTTTCAGTGAGTCTCTAAGACAACGAGCCAAAGTAGCCAAGGGGGGTGGTGCAATAATTTGTTCTGCATTCTCTTAACGTCTCTCACTGTGTTATGACTTGTGTGAGAGAGAGAGAGAGAGAGAGAGAGAGAGAGAGAGAGAGAGAGAGAGAGAGAGAGAGAGAGAGAGAGAGAGAGAGAGAGAGAGAGAGAGAGAGAGAGAGAGAGAGAGAGAGAGAGACTTATTTGTCGATCTTTGGACTAACTCCAAACTACAGGACCCCTCTGTAGGGCCTGTCAGCAATGTGATGCATTTTATATAATTACCATTTTTATTGGATTTTTATTTTCCATTTACAAAGGGCCCATCTGCTGGAAGCCTTGCAGTAGCAGACTGGCCAAGACAATACACACACTACATCAAAGAGTTTCACATCGAGAATTCATGCTCAAACACACACACAGACACACACTTAACATAATTTTTTCTATCAGTCAGTCAGTCTTTTTTCTATATTATACTATTGTTCGATGCAGTTTCACATAGTATGTACTGTGTGTGTGTGTGTGTATATATATATATATATATATATCAGTAGCCATTACTCCAGTTTTCAGGGTCACATGATCCTTCAGAAATCATTCTAATATGCTAATTTGGTGCTAATTTGGTACTGACTTCGGTATCAAGTTGGTACTGAAATTTGAAAAATGTGAAGCTTTGAGCGGAATCGTAAACGCCTCTGATTGTGCATTGTGCTCACACACTCATCGGATATGTCTGTGATTGGCTACAATGATCATGCTTCAAAAACATTTTGTAAATGTACATCAATGACACTCTTCACGGAGCGCTTACACAGATACAGATGGGAGCGTTTGAAAGCAGTTCGCTGATGGACGCCTGCTTGTGCTTTCAAATGCTCCCGCTTTCAAACAACTTTCAAACACTTCCGTGCGCTCTCAAACGTTCCCGTGCGTTGATCATTGTTGCCAAATCACAGACATATCCGATGAGCATGTGAACACAATGGCCAATCAGAGTTTGAGATTCCGCTCAACAGCGCTCAATAACATTTTTCAGAAAAAAAATCTGTACTTTTGACAACACTAAAAACGCATGCACATTACGTCATCGTTTTTTTTTTACGCGTTTTTGTAGGTTACATGGAGACAATAACGGTATAGTTTTCACAAACTTGCACTTTAAAACACGTTTTCAAAAGTTCGCTTTTTCAGGCCCCGCTTGTGTGTAAATTAACGGCCAAAACGCATTAAAGTTATTCAGTTTTAAGTTGAAAACTTTGTATATGGCCCCTAAATGTTTCTATCAGTGAACCACAATTAAAGTGCACGCACATACACAAGTTGTACTTTGATAACACCACTTCCTGCAACAACAGTGGTCAGCTCAGGCCTCACTTAACTGCCCCTTCCGACCGACGGCCCTCCACACCCACCCCCCACCGGGCGGGTGTTTCGGAGGGTTATTGAGCGAATCATTTAGAGGAGGCCTCCTCACAGCGGGAAGCAGCTGAACAAAGTTAGCATGAGCCAGTTCTCCCTGCGCTGTTCTCACTCCTCACTAATTAGTTCTGACTGGGTTTGTTTAAATCCTTGAAGAGAGAGAGAAGGAGAGCGAGAGAAAGGGGTTGGGGGACCAAATGCCGTGAAACTAAAGTACTGAAGTGTGTCACCTCAACCAGACGGACAGACAGGGTGGCATATTAGGGGAAAAAAGTGGACAGATTTTTTTTGGAGAGACTTTTGCCTTTATTGAGTTTGCTGGGGGGGTGGAGGGTGGGGACAAATGCACACACTCACACCCACACCCACACACACACACCTCCCTTGTGGTAGTCCCACCTCATTTTCCCCAACACACACAGAGGTAACCATTACCTTTTGACTCAAATGTGCCATTGTGATTTCTTCCCTACTTTTATATCTCTGGTCTTTAAACGATGGTTTAATATCAACAGATTTATTTTTACATTAATCAGTGTTTTAGTATCTACATGAAGATATTTCATTTCTTCACAGTGTCTTCACTGAAACATGAACACTAATGAAAAATACACAGTGCCTGTCACAGCATGTCAATAACTCCAGTCTGTCATTGTCAAACTATAAGAGCTCTTTGTTAGACACTACTTACATTTGAATGATTTAACTCTCATCATTTTTACATATACAAATTCTTGAATATATACCGAGCTACAAAGAAACACTATCCTAGCCAATTGATATCTTGTATAGGGTACAGCTAAGGAAACAAACAAATCTGAATCCTGTGGGGCCACTTGACTTTCTTGCATGCGCTCCCCTCTTAACCTTTCTTCTGTTTAAACACAAACACCGCACTGCTCGGGCAAGATCTGCAAGCTATTTTCATCTCTTCTTTTTTTACCTTCTCTTGACCACACTTTGCCTTGTATCAGACTGAAAAAAAGGGGTGGGGGGCTCATTGTAAATTTTATTGCTCTCATGTCAAAAAGACTCCTGAGAAAGAGAGAGTAATGATGGAGAGACCCAAAACTTGCTCTCCTTCTCCCTCTCTCTCTCTCTCTGACAGTCTGGTTCCAGTTAGACACCCATTAAGAAGATCTTACAGCTGGAGTGAACAGCTTCCTGTCCAGAGTGCTTAACTCCTGCAGTAGGAAATGTCCCAGGCTGTAAAGGGTGAAGCTAACTTCCTGAACATTTTAAGAGTTAGCACAAAGGCCACGTGGCACAGTATGACCTGCCACTTCAGCCAATCAAGTAAAATCCTGTTTGACCACAGCCAATCAAACAAGACCCTCTATGACCCTCACATAGCACTGACCATTCAGACATTTTGTGACTGTGACATGTTCTGATGTGGACTAGGATTTTTCTTAAGCAGTTATTTATGTTTATTTATTGATTTAATTGTGTATCTTCAAAAAGCAGAGAGAGAAACAAAATCCCTGAAACATCCTAGTATTGTCTATAACAATATTGATAAATAAATATGGGGAAATATATTTCAGGGTGTCTGTTATCAGCTGAAATGACATGCGGATCTAGAAAAATATGTTTGAAGCAAATTTAGCCAAATCAAGGGGAAATTATGATTCAGTTGTTT